>NC_060123.1:243065593-243375595 GCF_021461395.2 Schistocerca americana | reverse complement strand
ACAGTCACTTTCATTATGTGTAATGTTCAGTGTAATCTATGTTTAATTTTCCTTTAGGTGGCAGTTGCTGTGAGGCCGAGAGAGATTTTATGTACAGTTGCTTTTGTTATGTGTAATGTACAGTGTAAACTATGTTTAATTTTCCTTTAGGTGGATGACAGAAATAAAATACAAGGTGGATGACAGAAATAAAATACATAAGAAATTTTAAATAAATATTGTCATTGTTTATAAATTATACTTAATGTCCTTTTCTTTATTGTTGCAGCATGCTTCCTTCAAGAAAGTGACATGTTTATGGATGCACTGAATGCTTCCACTAAGAAGGAACCTCGTAAGAGGAAAAGACGTATCAGTAATAGTAAAGATGTTCCTGAGCCAAAGAAAGATGGTACTGGAAAAGATGAAGAGTGCAGTAGGGATACCACACCACCAGAGTCTCCTGTACCTGATGAGAACAAATCTCCACCCATTGTGAAGCCAACATTTAAGGTAAATGAAAGAGGAAAAATATTAATTTGAGACTGACAATGAAAAAAATTCCCTTGAGAGTGACAATGAAAAACATTCTGAGTGCCAAATCTGTTGTTTGTCAAAAGAAATAAAAATAATGTATGTCTGTATTTAACACATTTTTACCCAAAAAAGTCATTCTAATATTACTAAATTTTGCTGCTTGCTGCATCACCACAAAAGAAAAAAAATAGTGCGACAAATTAGAAAATAAATACGTTTTTAGGAACATTCTAAGTCCCAGGAAGATTCTTTTTGGTTTTACAAGTTGATTTTTGCATAGGGGATAACAGTAACCAGCTACAATTAATGATAGTATTCATTTACACAAACAGTACTGTTGCCAGATTTGAATTGACAGTTTCATTTTCAGGCAGTTGTTCATGTTTATATTACATTTATTGTTTCTTACAGTAGTTGTTGACTGTTTCTCCACACAACTTACGTAAAGAACAACAAATGTAGTATCAACATGAGCAGCCATCTGAAGATGAAACTGTTGGTTCTGAGCCGATAATGGTGTTAATTGTGTAAATAAATAGTGTTATTAACAGTGGATGGTTGCTGTTTTCTTCTTTGTAAGAATCAAATGATCTTTTGTACAGTCTCACAAATGTCAGGAAGGAAGTTTTTGTTTCATGATATGACACACTGTGTTTTATTTGCGGTAACAGAAATTTAATAAAATACAGCATTACATTTTTAACTAGTTGAACAGCAGTCAACAAAAACACTTTCATATCTTGTAAATTTTGGAACTCCAGAGGAAAGAACAGCTTGGCACAATGACCATGCACTATCTACTAACACATGCTTTGAAGACTTTCTCCATGTTTTGGCACATGAGTTAGGCCTAGGGACTTGCAACAGACTACTGAGAACACAAAACCACTGACACTGTTTTGTGAAAAATGGCAATTAGAAAGTTTTCCATTACCTCTTTTCAATTCTTAGGTCAGTTTCAGCGGGAAATATTAAAATTAATGTTTATATTTTCTTATTATGTTTATAGTTTTACCAGGATACTTTGGAAACTGATGATGATAAACCATCGGAAGATAATCCAGAACGTGAACGAAACATGAACATTGAAACTGAAGCTTCAAAGGATAAGGAAGATGAGGAGAACACAAAATGTATGTAAATTGCATTAATATGTGTTGTACTCTTAGAAGTTTTTGGTTTTTGTGTGATTTCCTAATAAAGAGAACCTGTTATTTCAGCCACTGCAGAGGAAGTAGAGGATGTTTTGAAAGTTCCATTAGAAGAAAGTGAAAACAGAATAGTTACCAAAGAAGAAAATTCCAATGAGAGTACAGATGAAACCCAAAGTGATTCTTTGGAGGAACACTGTGTAAGGTTGCCAAAGGGTGTTCTAATTTATCATAAAACAAGGAAAGGGCCAAAGAAAAACGTGCGATGGAAAGCTGAGAAAGACCTGGAAGATGTGCGGTTCTTTGAATTGGATGAAACTGAAAGAGGTAAAACATTTAACAAGGATACTAATATTGGTATACAATAAAGACTACCACATGGGAAGCACTATGATATACTCTTTTTTTTTTATTTTTTTTTCCTTGCAGTGAATGTTACAAAAAATTTTATGGATATGAAGCAGATGGAAAGATCACACGAAAGAGAAGCTTTTCTTCTTGCAAGAAAACTGCGTAAGTAAAAACCTACTCATTGAAAATAACAACATTTTTGTCTAAATGATCCATTGTCTAAAGAACAAATTTTATGTTTTAGCTCAGGACGATATCATGGAAGAGAAAACTACGTGGCAGCCTTTAATACCCATTGATGTACCTACAAATTTAGTTGAACCAGGTAAAAATAGCAGGGAAAAGGAAATTCAGTATGCTCGCGAGAAGATTGTTCTTCAAGCGCTGTACTTCAGCAGGAGTATGTAAGTGAAGCACTGTGTTATTTGTCTTTAAATTGCTCTTTGAAACGTACTATGACATAATTTTGATTAAAATAATGTGATATCATTTCTATATTACTGTATTCTTAATAAGGATATGTACAGTGAAGATTTTTAATACTTTTTTCTTTTTCACTTTAGGATACCTGATTCTCCAGCAGAGCCCGATATGGAGATTCATGCAACCACAGATCCTGTAATCATACCATTAGATGATATCACTGGCAATCCTGATAGTGTGAATGATTTCCAGAACACACCATGGCCAGAACCTAAATTGGCCCCTCCATCCCCCCCTCATCAATATCCAGTACCCCAGCCACAATTTCCAACCTTCCAACAGCCTCAGCAATTTCCCCCTCAACCTGTGTTCCCACCACAACAAAATATACCCCCTGCAAACATGACACCACCTGTAGGAATGATGGTGCCTAACTCCATGAACACAGGTGGAGGAGACTGGAGGGTAAATTTTACAACCATTATCCAAATATTTTGAACGTTGTTGAAACATTATTTTATACTGACTAATTTGTTTTATTTTTCAGACTGGAGATGGAAAAATAGTTCCTATAAATGAAATGCCTGTCCCAATGGACATGTATAATCCAGGAATGCCACCAATGAATATGGGAATGCCACCAAACATTCCTGGCCCAATGCCTGAAATGAGTTTTGGCATGATACCAGATGAAATGAATCAGGGTGCACCTTATCCCATGCAGGGTTTTCCAATGGCAGGTCCACCAAATATGTTTGGTCCATACCGAGGTGGTGCACAAGGTCACAATATGCGTGGTCATAATATGGGAGGTGGAGGACGAGGAAGGGGTGGACGAGGTCAGTGGTTCAACCCCATTGGTGGTGGTGGTGGTGGCGGCGGCGGTGGCGGAGGTTGGCAGAGAGGTGGACGTGGAGGTAAGATCGCTGCATCATTATATCTTCCAGTATAAGTAGAATTTTAAAGAAGGATTGGACAGCAAGGTTCAGAAATGGCAGCTTAATGATCTAGCAGTAATTTTTAACAGTGTGTCATTTCTAATGTGCTATACCTTACAATCTGTTCATCTTGTTTTTGCTGCTGAGAAAGGTTATGATTCTACTGATAACATTCATTTCAGACTTATTCAGTTTTCATTTTCATGGTTTTGTTTTCATTTTCATTGTTTGGAAAATCATTGTTTCTACTTCCAACACTGTCGTAAATAAAAATTAATTCAGGTGCTCTATTACATATGTATTTGGCTTTTCCACTTCAAGTTTTTACTGGATGCTGAATTGTAACAAATAATATTTTCTTTTCATGTGATTTTGGCACAAACATTTAAAAACCAATAATTATTGATGAAATGTTTCTGATGTACCCCTGTCAGCCCAAAAATATTAAGACTGGATTAATAAACTTGTGCATCACATTAACTTGTATATTGGGAGTATTTTCAAAGAATTGACCCTTCATCTGAAATTCTGCACTTTATTGTTTTGTGATAGGTTCACATTGATAACACCATGTTTCGTTACCTGTGATAATTTTTTCCAGGAAATAATTGTTCACATTTTGCACTTGAGTCAAGTCGCAATAGGCATCCATTCTTCATTTTTGTTTGAAGTCGCAGTGTGTGGGAAAAACGATGCACCAATTTTTCTCTTGTTCAAATGATTTTGGAGAATGTCATGAATAATTGATTTAGAAACGTGGCTCCATAGTAATTTATGAAATGCCACAGCTGCATATCTGCTTCTCAACACTTCCTACTCACAATTGGCTGGTCAAATGCATGTCTGTTAGTAGGGCTGTTGATAAAATAGTGATGGATCAAAACTTTTTCCAAAAATATCGATATACATTGGTGGTATATTTTTTACAATATATTGATATCGAAATGGCAATATCGAGTGTCGGTATTTTTATTTTATATTATATTTTTTTCACAATTTGCAGTAAATATATGAAATTGTTCTCTTTAAATAGTAGTAGAACATAATGTTACTTAGGAGTCTTGCTACTTTTTGACTTCCCATCACATTCAGTCTTTCTCTCTGACTGTGTGAAGGATGTATAGGTGGCACAAAGAAGAAGCCCGATTGCAATGGGGGATGGTGGTGAGAATGGAATAACGAGATTTCCAATGTGGAGAAACAGCACACCAGTTGAGTTAAAAAACAATTTTTAACACAATTAGTGTGCTATTTCTTCACATTGGAGTTCTTCAAAAACAGTTGCTGAAAAAGATGACCATAATCTAAATGACAAGATTGGCTTTTGTGGTGGATGGAGACATGTGAGGGGATATGCCGACATAATCAGTGCTCAGCACTACAACAAAAACTGCAACATTTAACTTCGCCACACAACTTTGACACTAGAACTGCTAGGTTGCTGGCGTGTGCAGAAATGAAAAAAAAAAAAAAAAACAGGGAAGTCGGCATGACGTATTTCGGACAAATCTGATGACAGATCCATTGGACACCTTATGTTGTGCCACTTATGCGCAGTTACCAAAGTGGTTATCGCCAGGCAGGAACGTGCGTCGTTTTCCTATCAATTCCTGCTCTAAGGGGAACAAGCAGTCAGCTAACTTTTTGATTATAGAACATCTAATACACACACACTTAAATATACAGATCTAAAACTGGCAGTATAGTTACAGTGTGTGGCCCATACTTTTATAGGGCTATATATATATGGTTATAATAGAGGGAAACATTCCACGTAGGAAAAACATATCTAAAAACAAAGATGATGTGACTTACCAAATGAAAGTGTTGGCAGGTCGACAGACACACAAACAAACACAAACATACACACAAAATTCACAAGAGGTGGTCTTTAAATATGTCTGCTTGTGTCTGTATATGTGTGGATGGATATGTGTGTGTGTGTGCGAGTGTATACCCATCCTTTTTTCCCCCCTAAGGTAAGTCTTTCCGCTTCCGGGATTGGAATGACTCCTTACCCTCTCCCTTAAAACCCACATCCTTTCGTCTTTCCCTCTCCTTCCCTCTTTCCTGATGAGGCAACAGTTTGTTGCGAAAGCTGAATTTTGTGTGTATGTTTGTGTGTCTGTCGAGCTGCCAGCACTTTCATTTGGAGGCCCTGGACGACACCAACCACTTTCTCGAACGCCTGGAATCCTTACCCAATCTGTTACCCCCAGAAACCATCCTTGTAACCATTGATGCCACTTCCCTATACACAAATATTCCACACGTCCAGGGCCTCGCTGCGATGGAACACTTCCTTTCACGCCGATCACCTGCCATCCTACCTAAAACCTCTTTCCTCATTACCTTAGCCAGCTTCATCCTAACCCACAACTTCTTCACTTTCGAAGGCCAGACATACCAACAACTAAAGGGAACAGCCATGGGTACCAGGATGGCCCCCTCATACGCCAACCTATTTATGGGTCGCTTAGAGGAAGCGTTCTTGGTTACCCAAGCCTGCCAACCCAAAGTTTGGTACAGATTTATTGATGACATCTTCATGATCTGGACTCACAGTGAAGAAGAACTCCAGAATTTCCTCTCCAACCTCAACTCCTTTGGTTCCATCAGATTCACCTGGTCCTACTCCAAATCCCATGCCACTTGCCTTGACGTTGACCTCCACCTGTCCAATGGCCAGCTTCACACGTCCATCCACATCAAATCCACCAACAAACAACAGTACCTCCATTATGACAGCTGCCATCCATTCCACATCAAACGGTCCCTTCCCTACAGCCTATGTCTTCGTGGCAAACGAATCTGCTCCAGTCCGGAAGCCCTGAACCATTACACCAACAACCTGAAAACAGCTTTCGCATCCCGCAACTACCCTCCCGACCTGGTACAGAAGCAAATAACCAGAGCCACTTCCTCATCCCCTCAAACCCAGAACCTCCCACAGAAG
The DNA here is from genome assembly GCF_021461395.2 of Schistocerca americana. NCBI lineage: Eukaryota > Metazoa > Arthropoda > Insecta > Orthoptera > Acrididae > Schistocerca > Schistocerca americana. The sequence goes on along the minus strand of NC_060123.1, from coordinate 243,369,260 downwards.
AACCCCAAAAGTGCCCCACTTCTGACAGGATACTTTCCCGGACTGGATCAGACTCTGAATGTGGCTCTCCAGCAGGGATACGACTTCCTAAAATCCTGCCCTGAAATGAGATCCATCCTTCATGAAATCCTCCCCACTCCACCAAGAGTGTCTTTCCGCCGTCCACCTAACCTTCGTAACCTCTTAGTTCATCCCTATGAATTCCCCAAACCACCTTCCCTACCCTCTGGCTCCTACCCTTGTAACCGCCCCTGGTGTAAAACCTGTCCCATGCACCCTCCCACCACCACCTACTCCAGTCCTGTAACCCGGAAGGTGTACACGATCAAAGGCAGAGCCACGTGTGAAAGCACCCACGTGATTTGCCAACTGACCTGCCTACACTGTGAAGCTTTCTATGTGGGAATGACCAGCAACAAACTGTCCATTCGCATGAATGGACACAGGCAGGCAGTGTTTGTTGGTAATGAGGATCACCCTGTGGCTAAACATGCCTTGGTGCTCGGCCAGCACATCTTGGCACAGTGTTACACCGTCCGGGTTATCTGGATACTTCCTACTAACACCAACCTCTCAGAACTCCGGAGATGGGAACTTGCCCTGCAGTATATCCTCTCTTCTCGTTACCCGCCAGGCCTCAACCTCCGCTAATTTCAAGTTGCCGCCGCTCATACCTCACCTGTCATTCAACAACATCTTTGCCTATGTACTTCCGCCTTGACTGACATCTCTGCCCAAACTCTTTGCCTTTACAAATGTCTGCTAGTGTCTGTGTATGTGCGGATGGATATGTGTGTGTATGCGAGTGTATACCTGTCCTTTTTTCCCCCTAAGGTAAGTCTTTCCGCTCCCGGGATTGGAATGACTCCTTACCCTCTCCCTTAAAACCCACATCCTTTCGTCTTTCCCTCTCCTTCCCTCTTTCCTGATGAAGCAGCCGTTGGTTGCGAAAGCTAGAATTTTGTGTGTATGTTTGTGTGTCTATCAACCTGCCAGCACTTTCGTTTGGTAGGTCACATCTTCTTTGTTTTTAGATATATATATATGTCAGATTCTTGATGTTTTTAAAAATATCAACTGTCCTAGTCATTAATTCAAGCTGTGACTGTAGTTACTGAGCTGATATGATGATGCAAGAAATAAAATAGTCTCAGAACTTTTTGGATAGTCAATGTAGTCTTACTCTTCCTTTCAATATTACTGATAAATATACTAAATAATATGCTCTTTCTCTTTTGCAGGTAGAGGAAGTTGGAATGGACCAAGTAGGACACCCTGTAAACATTTTAGAAATGGTTATTGCAGACAAGGTGATAAGTGCCCTTTCCTGCATCCGGGTGTTAATGGCCCCCAGTATTAGTGCAACAAAGTGCTGTCTGTGTCATGTTGGTGCTCTTATTGTGGATAATTCGCTATGCAATAAAGATTGAAAGTAGTGCAACTCTTAACACAAACTTGTCTTCATACCAGTTTCATTCGAAGTGCAGAGTGACGTGATGACTGGTTAACCTGGTGCTATTTGTATAAAATGTTATAAATAAAAACTGACTGACAAGAGTCAGATGTGTAGAACATTCCATTATGTACAGTCAGTTAGTCCATTTGGACCACAACTTCAAGCAGAGACTGATATTTTAATTAAGCAGGCGTCATTCAAAACTGTTACTGAACTTTTTTTCATTCTTTGCTTGTTGATCTGGGATTTTATAAGAAAAGTTATATAACCAAAGGATAATGAGTAAATTACATTTTTTTTATATTTTAAGAGATTGCAGAATTTATGTATGTAAATTGTAATGCATAAGTGCAGAATGTAAATAGTATATTAATTATGTTATTTGTATATAATTGAAAAGTATTCATTTTTGAATACGATTTTGCATGAACTGATAACTACTAAAATGTTGTATGTTGTGCATACGAAGAAACATAGAGGCAGCATTGCCAGTCTTGGGCAATTTTTTTATTTTATTGTGTGTGAATAACAAATTTTAACAAACATAATACAAGCTTAGTAGTTTATTATACAGCAGTCATTATAATTTAATGTATTCATCATTTTATGATGATATTTATTACAGTCACATTATTTATGTACTTGCTTTAGGTGGGACTGCTGTAAATGTTGATTACTAAGCATCAAAGAAGTACAAATTAGTTGTAAGTGTAAAATGCCTACTTGATGTTAAAATATTGTTCTAATCCTCATTTGTGAAAGATGCCATGCTTAAACAATATACAATCAACAGACTTCACTTTTTGTGAAATAAATTTTTGTTATAAAAAACTATATTTTTTCATACTTGAAACTAATATGTAAACCCTCATGAAGATGACCAGCTGAATATCAGACCCTGTTAGCACTGATTATCAAACATGTCTATAAAGCTAGAGGAGAAAAAAAATCAATGTTCAAATGTTTTCTTTCGACAGTGCTGAAGGATTTTCAATGCACATACATGAGGTAATTCAATAACATGTATTTGAGTGTTCTACCTCACCTCGGATTATTGTCTACTTACTGACTTCGCAAATGCTTTACTCTATTTGCAGAAATGCAGTCGGATAGATTCATCAAAAACCACCAATTTTTGGCAGTTACAAGACCCCCCCCCCCCCCTTCTCCATCATTTTCAAGGCATGAATTGCTGTTGTGCATTGTAAGCCCTCAGCTGGTGCTACAGATGATCAACACTAGTGCTACTGACTGCTAGAGATAACTACCTACTTCATCTGCTGTCTATACATCTTAGTGGTAGCTATTTCTGACAGGCGGTGGCTCTAGTACTGATTACATGCAACTTACCTTATTTGGCCTCATATATGATCTGCACCAGGACGACCACATACACTGTTGATTTATAATGCAGATCACAGTCTATGCCTTGAAAATGACTTGGGGGGGAAAAGGGAATTTTCTGCTGAAAAATGAAGCTTCTTGACAATATTACTCATCTGCATGTTATTAGTTACTAAAACATTCTTTGCACTGAGAAATGCTTAAAGTTGGCACTTGTCGTATTATTGTACCTGTACAGATTTCTTTATAATGTCGACAAGTAGTTGGACACTGTGGAAAGCTGGAATCACAGTCCCTGTACAAAAAGGAGCTCCCTTGTCCTTTTTGGAAAAAGGAGACTTATCCAATAAAAATTACATGGGATGTATTTGGCACTCCATAATTATTAGTTAAATACTTACAACAGACAATACAAGATGGAGGGAATGTTTTAAGATAGTTCAGGAAACACAAATGTTATTGTTATTGTGCTTGTAACGTGACTTCCTGAGAGTTGTTTATACTCTCAGCATGTCATGGCTGGCTATAGTCAGTCTTTAAACTGAATGTCGAGCATCACTTGCAGTGAACAGAGTGGCCTTTCCTGGGAAAAACTCTTTAATTGCTGTACAAGATGACTAAGACTCAGTTTTCCCTTCTAGCAGTGTTTTGTGAAATATCTAGTTTCTGTGTGTGTGTGTGTGTGTGTGTGTGTGTGTTTCTTGCATTACTCATTTAGTTACTAATTCCTATATTTTGTGTTATGTTACTGTATGTAGTGGACAGTAAATATTCCTCAGGAATGTCTGTGCACCACTACCACCAATTCAAAAGGTAAATGCATGATGGAATGGTCAGTATTGGCTTGCAGAGCAACCTGTAGAAGCTCCTTCTGATGTAGCTGGGTAAAGAGTGTGGGGGGACAGCTTCTACCTCTTCAGTTTACAGACAGTGTAGTTACTACCTTGCTACTCATTTATGGGATGTCAAATTTATTTTTTGCAGATGATGGTTCATTAGTAAGTAAATGTCTTATCTCAAGTATTCTCCTCCTTCTCCCCCCTACTACTGCACATTTCAGACTTTAAAATGTGTGTGATGTTCATCCTCTTTGATAATTCTTTTATTGGTCTAGTTTCACCTATGCATACCTTGCCACAACCACATCTCCTTATAACGGCACCACACATCCTTATAATGTGAAACAAAAGCCTCCAGATGTATACAAGTTAGAGCAGGTAGAACCTTTGCAATAGAAGCATCTTCTTATATTGTGAACAGCACATATAATGCTTTGTAGAGCCTAACAGTGTGACTGATGTAAAATTCACTGAAGGTAGAAGATTCTATGCCTAAAATTTGGTTGCAGCCACTTTCAATTTACTTTGTTAATTTGCAGGTTTTGTTTAGGGGGAAACTGGACATAATACTATTGTGTACACACTGGTACATGCTTCCTCATGTTTCATAAAATGACTGTACTGAGTTGGGTGGTCACAAGCTAAGCAGCAGAATGCAGTGCTCATGTATGTGGCAAGTTTTATAATTACTAATAAAGTTTTAAAAAAGCTTAATTCTTCACATTTACAATTTCAGTTTCTGTGAGGACATAAATTGTAACTAGAGGAAAGCTTCTCTCTGTTCAACAGATGTTGAACATAGTAGTATTTGAACATTTCTAGTGACAGATGCTATTGCAAAAATTATAGTGTAATGACCATTGTTTGGCAATGTGTAAAAAAGCAAAACTAAGAAAACGACATTAAATCCAGGTAGAATGAACTTCCTTGTGGCTACAGGACTTTTCTGTAATATTGGAATTAAGAGCAAAACACAGAAAATTCCATGGACAAAAAGAATTTTTTGGTGCAATACTACCAAGTAAAACACCCTGAACTGAATTTGAGTACACAGTATATCTAGAAGAGACAGTGCTGTTTCTCTGTTGAAGATCATGTCTTACTGCTCGCTGTACTTACGATACAAGGCAACACACAGTTACTAAACAGAGAAAGTGACTGCTTGTGCTGAAGACTCATCATAGAAGAAATAAACAACAATTCATCAATCTTCGTTGTGCGGCTCCAGCTGCTTCCATACATTTTATTGTAGGATATTTGCTTATTACAGAGGCTCATGGCATTTTCTGGTTACCATCACCATAGCTGTTTGCTGCAAATAAGTTTGTGATTAAAGCACACACAGTGTGTCTGAGCAGTTGTGTTTCTGATTATGTATTCACACTGCAGTGTCTTAATATCTTCAATGTGTCTCTCTCTCACTCTCTCTCTCTCTCTCTCTCTCTCTCTCTCTCTCTCTCTCTCTCTCTCTCTCCAATGTTAATCCCAAAGGTACGCTCTTAACTTATTTGTACAGGCAATCCCAGAAAACAGTAAGTAATTATACATAAAAAATGTAATGTAATAAATGTAAAGTGGGGAGATTTAAGCTAAATAGACTTTTTTATGTTACAGAAACTATTCAGGAGTAAGAGTGTAACATGCAATCTGCACAAGTTCTTGATCTGTAAATAAAATTGCAAGGGACAGATAATGGAAGACAGCTAGATAAAGCTTCATAACACACATTGTCTTCTGAGTAACATAACTGTGCACAGTGCATTCGTATCACAAGCAAGTAAGATACTAATGTCAGAAACACTAAGATGGAGGCAAACAGAATAATTTAGACATCAAAATCACCTCTCCCACCCCTTTGACATTTTGCAGCATTAGAACCTAGAAAATAACAGGCAACAAGATTATCACATGGGCTTCAATTAAAAAGGTGCTATAGCAAAACAAAATAATTTTGTGAATGACGGATCACAGTGCTGTAGGGCAGTGTTCCTCGTGTGTAGCTAACCATCTTTAACAATGCTTTGTATGTATTTACGAAATGGGCAACACGGCAAGAGAGTAGTGCTCAAGAATTATCTAAGAATCGCTGGCACCTAATACTTGACTCGCAGGAATATCATTCATAAAGTCACTTCAGTTGTAATATACACTTAAGGGGCTCCGGAAAGGCTCAAAATCATGAAAAGTTCAATTTTTACTTTTTTGCGTTTTCTGAATCTGCAGACTATTACCTTTTAATAGATATATAATTTATTCAATTCCGAAGACTACAACTATTTTTAAATTTTTTTTTAAATGTGTTCTACATGGGCGTGACCCACTGTGGCGTTGTTAAACTGCTGTCAAATGGTGTTATTATTAACGTCCGTGTTCATCAGATACATTTTAGTGATGTGACATAAAGTATGTGTTGTGGCTAACCTGTGATGGTTCAATATATATCGCTGGTGTGATTATCGATTGTTTCGTGTTTATTTACTCTGTCGCTATCTCGAAATTATTCGTAATTAATTCTGTTTCTTGAGTCTCTGTTTTGTTGAAGTATAATAATGAGTAAAAGTAAAGTTATTAGAAATCCTCTGAAGGCTTTTAAGAAAAGGAGAAATGTTGGAAAGCCAAAGGTATGTGTTATTACTGTAAACAATAAAGATGATAACCAAGTGAGTGAACCTAACCTCTCAAGTACACCTGCCCGTAGCAGTCAAAGTGGGAAAGAAAATACTTCACAGAAGAAGCTTGGTTCAATGGGTGAAAACTATGAATGTTTTATGGGCGAATCGGATGTGAATGAAATATTTGATATGTCGGTTCTCAAAGGAATTTTTTCAAACTGTGTAAGATGTATTCATTGTAGTGAAGTTGGTCTGGAACTCTCCATAATAAAGCACGTAGGACTTGCTAGTGAAATACAACTGAAATGTGATAAGTGTTCATACATGACCACCTTTTGGAACAGTGTTGCAGTAACTGCAACTGAAGAAAATGGTAGCAAAATCTACGAACACAACAACGAGCGATGCTTGCTTTAGACAAGGAACGCCTTCGGGCTGCAGACAGGGCTGTAAAGAGTCTAGAAATACAAGCAAGAGTAAACAGGAGGAGGAACAAGAGGAAGCTGGAGGAGGAGTTTGCAGAGAATGAAGATAATCCATCCTATGGACCTGGAATGCACTAAAAAGTTAATCCAATCTTTGTCGTTCGATTCCCAAAACTTTTATTTTCTCATACTAATTACATGTTTTCTAAGGATCTTCCAAACATATTTGTTTCAAACTTTCAGTAAATGTTACACAGTACCTTCTGCATAATTTAACACAGCCTTTTTCCAAAAAACTGTATTTTTGAATATATAAATAAAAAATTGCAAAAAAATGTTGTGAATTCTCATTACAATTGAAAAAAAATCATCTTTAATAACTGAACTAAAATTTTGTAAAATCCCTGTGTTAAGTTGTAGCCCATATTCCAATAAATAATCTGTAAAAAGTTCAACTTCCTACCTCAAATACTTTGTGAGGAAAGATGTAATTTATAAGCGTTATTTTAACATTGCAAGTATAGGGCGTTCCGGAGCCCCTTAAGCACCAAAGAAACAGGCAGAATATGGCATTGCAGTCGGTAGAGCCAATATAAGACAAGTGTCTGGCACAGTTGTTAGATCGGTTACAGCTGCTACAATAACAGGTAATCAACATTTAAATGACTTTTAATGTGGTGTTATAATTGGCGCACAAGTGATGGGACACGGCATCTCTGAGATAGCGATGAAGTGGGGATTCTCTCATAGGACCATTTCACGAGTGTACTGTGAATATCACAAATCCAGTAAAACATCAAATCTCCAACATCGCTGCAGCCGAAAAATGATGCAAGAACACGACCAACGACGACTAAAGATAATCGTTAAATGTGGCAGAAGTGCAATTCTCCTACAAATTGCTACATATTTCAATGGTGGGCCATCACCAAGTATCAGCATGCGAACCATTCAATGAAACATCATTGATATGGGCTTTCAGATGTGAAGGCCCACCTTGTACCCTTGATGACTGCATCACACAAAGCTTTACGCCTCGCCTAGGCCCATCAACATCGACATTGGACTGTTGATGATTGGAAACATGTTGCCTTGTCAGGTGAGTCTAATTTCAAATTGTATTGAGTGGATGGACATGTACGGGCATGGAGACAACCTCATGAATCCATGGACCCTGCAAGTGAGCAGGGGAATGTTCAAGCTGGTGGGGGCTCTGTAATGGTGTGGGCATGTGCAATTGGAGTGATATGGGACTCCTGATATGTCTAGATACGATTCTGACAGGTGACACATACGTAAGCATCCTGTCTGTTCACCTGCATCCATTCATATCCATTGCGTATTCCGACAGACTTGGGCAATTCCAGCAGGACAATGTGACGCCCCACACGTGCATAATTCCTACAGAGTGGCTCCAGGAACACACTTCTGAGTTTAAACACTTCCGCTGGCCTCCAAAACTCCCCAGACATGAACATTATTTAGCATATCTGAAATACATTGTAACGTGCTTTTCAGAAGAGATCTCCACCTCCTCATACTGCTACAGATTTATGGACAGCCCTGCAGGATTCATGGTGTCAATTCCCTCCACGACTACTTCAAACATTAGTCAGGTCCCTGCCATGTCATATTGCAGCTCTTCTACATGCTCGAGGGGGGGGGGGGGGGGGGGAGGGCGGCTACACAATACTAGCCAAGTGTACCAGTCTCTTTGGCTCTTCAGGGTGTGTATGCGCATAAAGTCTTCTATGTATGAGAAGAAGTTGTCAAGCAAATATGATTTCTGTTCATATTAAATTCAATATATCAATGAATAGCTGATCAGAAATTTTTGTGGTTGTGCCACACTAAGACTGACTTATAAATAAAGTAAATAATTTCTGCTTCTAATTTTATGTATATGACTTACTGTTTTATTCGAATCAAGACTGATTGCTGTCAAATGAAAGATACAAAGTGTACCTCACTTGTTACAGCTGAAGACCAAACAGAAAATGTGAGAGCGGTGCACCAAAACAGTGATACAGCAACCAGAAACTGTACATAGCATGACATATTTTACATTTTAGCATAACAATGAATATCCAAGCACATTCAATGGAACTTTCCGCTATGTGAACATCTCTTGCAGTACTGTAGCACTAGCATTACTTTCAACCAGCTGTTAATTTTTGCCTTATAATAGTGCTGTTTCTCACACACTAGTGCCGACGTATACATTTCGTATACATGTTGCAGGCTGCTCTTAAATAATTACAATGTATTTAAAGAATCACCAACCCAAGGTTGATCTGAATACCATTGGAGGTGATATACCATAGACTTGCTCTGGCCTGTGAAGTAGCTAAGTGAACTAGTTATAAGGGGCATCAACAATGGTGGATATACAGGGTGAACATTCATAAAACCGAAAAAATGCAGGGATGGCTTTCTGACTGGAGATGGAGGGAAAAAAGGGTCCTACGAACATGTGTCCGGAAATGCATCATTGCCAGTGGATGGTGCTGACAAATGACAGTTCCTCTGATCACATGCCACATGTTACTTGTGTGTTGCAACGTATGTAATTGACACAGTGTATGAATGTAAACTATCGTCGCTAGGCAATGAAAACCTCGTAACTCCATCTGACAATGAAATCCACGTAACTCCATTACCAAATGTAGACACTTATGCCACATAGCCTGTTGAAATCTTACTTCTTCGAGTTGTACAGTGTCGCCATCTAGCGGCAATAATGAAACACTCGCATATCCAGCGATATGTAGTTTGTGCTGTAAACCTCGCATCTCCGGTAATCGCCATTGTAAGTGTGCAGGGCGAACACATGCCCCGAGATTGAAACGTTTTTTGATGTGATAGTAACCTTTTGGGCTGACAGATCCGACACTGCTTTATTGCTACAGGTACGTGTTAGTATTTCTAGGTATTTATGTATTGTATTTTAGGATACAGAATTAATAATGGCCTCATTAAGTACATTAGAACTTAACAGAATCCTATACATTCTACAGTAACTACTTTGTTTTCAGCTATGGGTAAAAACAGTAAAATCACTCTTCACCTTGTAAAACAAGCCGACAACGAGTCATATCATATAAAATAACCTGAAAAAGATTCTAGTTAGGTTCCTCCATGTCCTGCAACAAAACAAAGCGTACACCCACAAAATGAAGGTAAACCGTAATTTATATTGTTGTAACTACGAGTAAGATCCTTGTTTGAAAGTTGAGGTGATTAAATTATTTAAATATTATTGACGACATTATTGTTTACACTACGGATAATGCGAAAAAGAAGCCAATACAGAGGCGAATTCTACTTCTGAGTTTGAAAGTCTTCTCGAACAAAGCAGCGAGGATAATATCTCCAGTGGCAGTAGTGATGTGTATGATCCAGATAAAAACAAAATTGACCATAGCAGTAACAACAGCAAAGAAGACGACGATGATGAAGTTGATGCGGGACTAAAAAGTACTAAGCGGCGCCGTAAAAGGAAAAGCAATCAATCACTTCAAAGTTTGCAGAAAGAAAAACATATGAGGGAACAGGATTATTTAGGAATGCAAAAAGATGACTTTGGCAAAAAGAGGCCAACAATGATCAGAAGTAGGAGGGAAATAAAACCACGATGTACTTGTAAACATTCTTCCTTAAATCGGAACAGGAATTGCAAGGATATTACAGAAGAACAGAGACAGCTAATATTTAATCATTTCTGGCAGGATATGTCTTGGGGTGAAAGAAAATTTTTTGTTAGAAGCCATGTCTACTACGTTCTAGTTAAAAGACCCAGAAATAATTCAGAATCTAATAAATCTCACCGTTCTAACACACTATATTACAATTTTGTAATAGGACAGAGAAAAACTGTCTGCAAGACTACGTTTCTGAAGGGTTTGTGCTTAGGTGGATGGAGTGTCAGAACATGGGCATCTAGTGCATCAGGAAGAACACTTGCAGAAGGGCCTTATATGCAGGAGAGACCAACGAAAATTTCAGGTGGACGACAATCAGCAGCAGACCTACTTGGAACCTAACTGGCAGAGTAAATCAGAACCACGTAGGAAACAGATAGAATTTTGCAAGAAAAGAGGACAAATCCTATCCGCTTACAAACAGTTCTGCGAGGTATTCGATGAAAATAATCTGAGCTTATTTTCGCCTAAAAAGTACCAGTGCGATCTTTGTTGTTCTCACCAGACAGTCAATATCTCAGACAATGAATACTCATTGCATATGGCCCAAAAAACTGAGGCAAAGGAAGCGAAAAACAGTGATAAATTAGGACCAGCTAGAGTGTTTACTATGGACCTTCAAGCACTTCTGCTTTCACCCAGACTAAAAGCATCTGCACTATATTATAAAAGCAAACTAAAGGTCCACAACTTTACCATCTATGATTTAAAAAGTAACGATGGTTATTGTTACCTTTGGCACGAGAGTGAAGGTGGACTACCAGCTTCGGAATTTGCCTGTATACTCGTGCATTTTATAGTAACGTACGTCCAAAATGATTCAGGAGCTATTTTCTATAGCAACGGATGCACGTACCAGTATCGAAACTCAGTCATGAGTAATGCACTGGCTCATCTCGCCAATCAGAAAGGCATTACAATAGTGCAAAAATTTCTGGAGAAAGGTCACACTCAAATGGAGTGTGATTCAATGCAAGCAACTATAGAAAGGAAGTTAAAAAGAGACACATTTATACTCCTGCTGGATGTATAGAAGTTTGTACTACCGCAAGACAAAGTCCTAGACCATATGTTGTCAATTATTTGGGCCACACGTTATTTGCAGCCTCCTATGACTGTGATTGTGATAGCAGTAATAGTAATAATAATAAATGTTAATAAACTGTACAAACGTTTACAGTAATAAAATTTTAATTAAAGCTAACAACATTGTTTCCATGTATTTTAAACACTGTAATTTATTAACATCCAGATTCCAATATTTTGATCAATGTGAAATTATTCATTCCACTTTATATCTGTAACAATGTATCATGACAGATGTTTCATAATACACAAATAATGCAAAGTTTAAGTAAGTATTTTTTAAACAAATTAAACATTAATTCATTTCAACTCTTAACCGTACACTCGTTACATGCCTCTTATCTCCATCACTACCAAAAAAATAACTGTGAAAACCTCGTAACTCCGAAAACCGGCAGACAATTTGAAGTGCATAATAAAGTCTTAGGTACCCATGACCCGATCCATATTGTGTAGCAGAAACCACTACATTTGACTAATCAGGTCCCCATGTGATTTCTATAATTAGTTTTTTGTTTCTTCTGTAAAATTTGACCAATTTGAGTTACGAGGTTTTCATTGCCTAGCGACGCTATGTGTGGTAGATATGTGTCCCACCGTCAAGTTTGTTTGCACATTATGTGCGATCTTTGCTGTCTTGAGCGGTAAGTTCCACTGTGGCTATGTCATTCCATAGCGTTATTTGGCTTTGTAGTGTAGTTTCACGCTATCAAATCGTCACAATCGTCTGACTCAATTTGTTTCCGGGTCAACTTACAGTATGTTAACTTGAAGTTGGCCGATCAGTCGGCCTTTAGCAGCCTATGTTGTGGTCGTACTTTTCTTCGCTCCCTACACGTACCCGATTGTATAAGCCAACTTTTAACACTCTGCATGAAGTGTGTGGCTTCTGTTCAGCAATGTGTAACCTGCCCATATTGACGTATTCTTTTACTTCAACAGCACGTGTGAAGATAATGCTAACACTAAATTTCATTAATTTAAGCACTAACAGATGTTATATGCTTTAATTTTTGAGCAATTATCTGACCAACGAATAAGCTATCCGTCACAGCTGACTTTTTTTTAGCTTCATTGAAGTAGCAGGGAAAACCACTGTTTAGACAGATAAATATATGTCCTCTCGTATTTTGTGTCCCTTCATAATAAGAGAATTTCTAACCAGCTAAAGTGGCTCTGCAGTAATGTGTAAATACTGACATTTGCGGAAGTGAACGCCGCCTCAATTCCACCAAGGTCGTTCCACGTCAGGTCTATAGTGGTCAGCCTCAATGTAGTTTTCAGATGGTTATCCGCTCTTACCTAGGTAATGATTGGGCTTGATAAGCTTTTCCACCCCAGTTACGCTTCAAGCAAACAGGAATAATACGAAATCACGTCCATATCAGAACACTAATATGCAGATCGATTTCAACCAAGACCACCTACAATATTGTAGGTGGTCTTGTTTCAACACTCGTACATCCACCAGTAGGCCTATCTGTCGACCTGTATAACATGTAGCTGGGACCTCGTCGGCACAATGAGATGGGAAGTAGATGTAGAAATGAAGCAAAAATTTATTTAATATAATTACTTTTATTTAGATTACAAATACATGGAACTTGTGGCAGAAGTATTTGGTATACCATATTTTTTGGAAGATTTCACCTTTTCCAGAAAGTCTTTCTTCCCTTTTACGTATTTACAAAATACTATGCTTGTAGTTAAAGTGGCACTGTAAGACTGATTCCATAGTCCTTGGCAGGGGTCGATTGCTTTCGTCTGTCCACTGGGTCGATATCAGCGGAAATAATCTTTCCACAGTGCTGTTGTGCGCAGGAATAGGAAACAAATGCTCGCCAATTTTGGAATTTGAGTTCAGAATTTTCGGTTTATTTAAGAAAGGAAATCCATCTTTCTTCCATTCTCCCGAGTCACGCTTAAACTGCACCAGTTTCGTGTTAATAAATCGATGTTAATATTCAAGTTGGCGCCGCGCGGGTTTAGCCGAGCGGTATGCCGGCACGGTAGTTCAGCGTGTTCGGTCAGAGGGTTAGCTGCCCTCTGTAATAAAAAAAGAACTGAGTTAACCGATCAACGACGAACTTAAAGGGGTGTCTCACGACGTCCGCCCCGAGCTGATGCAACGAACAAAAGCGAACAAAAAGAGATTAAAAAAAAAGCGGTCTAAGCCGCTGCACTTATGGACTGTGCGGCTGGTCCCGGCGTAGGTTCGAGTCCTCCCTCGGGCATGGGTGTGTGTGTTTGTCCTTAGGATATTTAGGTTACGTAGTGTGTAAGCTTAGGGACTGATGACCTTAGCAGTTAAGTCCCATAAGATTTCACACACATTTGAACATTTGATTCAAGTTGGCACAGTCTTCTAAATACAAGTGCCACATCGACCAGCGTTATATACTAAGGCTATTAATCTGCTCTAATTACACTGAGTGTCTAATGAAAGATTATTATTGTTGTTCTGGAAAACACCTACTACAATTACTATGATGCATCCATCTGGTGCTGTCTCAGCATGTAGCCTTGAGGCGCACATGAAGCATCCTTTTTTAAGAAACGGAAATAAATTTCTCTAAGGTTTTTTTTTGTGATTCCAAAAGGCACTCAGAATATTCCCTCGACTTCAACGCCACATAACTTTACTACTGCATTACTTTCTAAATGTCTTAAGTTAGCTGAGCATTGATGACTGACTTAGTGACTCCACATGCAAAGCCTCTCCTTACGTTCATCTCCAATCAACGTAAAACCATATCGCAAATACCATACTGATCCAATTGAAGAACGCTGAACATATACTATGATGATTACAATGCGATCGTTTAAGTATGTGATCGACTCGGGATACGAACTTGTGTCTTCTGCTTTGTGCGAGTTCTGATGCGAGTACGCATCCCGGTCCAATTTAAATTCTGAACGCCATGTCTGTCTACATCGAATTTCTTTGACAGAATAGTCAGAATCTCTTCAGTGACTTACCAATAGCATACCAGAGGGAACAGTTGCTAGGATATGGCTTAATGCGGCTACTACCAGTCTTTAACGCAGAGAGAACAAATAGCAACTTTAGGCAACACGTGTGGCATTGTGAATCCTGCCACCCCTCACAACATCCCCTTATCCAGACAAAAATTACCTTCACAAAGTCAACTCGAATCGTGCCCCGACATGCAGAAAAATCATTCAGTATCAGTCTGAGGAAAAGAGGATCATTATTATGGTTACTGACTAGTAGCTAGTGTACACAGAGTTATTTATTGTGAAGTCTCGAAACTATTTCGCCGTTCACGGCCAAACTAATCAACTTGCGCCACCCCCGTCCCTTGGCCACTCATCTTAATTACACCTTTGTTCAGCACCGCGTTTGTACAGGGTGTTTCAAAAATGACCGGTATATTTGAAACGGCAATAAAAACTAAACGAGCAGCGATAGAAATACACCGTTTGTTGCAATATGCTTGGGACAACAGTACATTTTCAGGCGGACAAACTTTCGAAATTACAGTAGTTACAATTTTCAACAACAGATGGCGCTGCAAGTGATGTGAAAGATATAGAAGACAACGCAGTCTGTGGGTGCGCCATTCTGTACGTCGTCTTTCTGCTGTAAGCGTGTTCTGTTCACAACGTGCAAGTGTGCTGTAGACAACATGGTTTATTCCTTAGAACAGAGGATTTTTCTGGTGTTGGAATTCCACCGCCTAGACCACAGTGTTGTTGCAACAAGACGAAGTTTTCAACGGAGGTTTAATGTAACCAAAGGACCGAAAAGCGATACAATAAAGGATCTGTTTGAAAAATTTCAACGGACTGGGAACGTGACGGATGAACGTGCTGGAAAGGTAGGGCGATCGCGTACGGCAACAACAGAGGGCAACGCGCAGCTAGTGCAGCAGGTGACCCAACAGCGGCCTCGGGTTTCCATTCGCCGTGCTGCAGCTGCGGTCCAAATGACGCCAACGTCCACGTATCGTCTCATGCGCCAGAGTTTACACCTCTATCCATACAAAATTCAAACGCGGCAACCCCTCAGCGCCGCTACCATTGCTGCACGAGAGACATTCGCTAACGATATAGTGCACAGGATTGATGACGGCGATATGCATGTGGGCAGCATTTGGTTTACTGACGAAGCTTATTTTTACCTGGACGGCTTCGTCAATAAACAGAACTGGCGCATATGGGGAACCGAAAAGCCCCATGTTGCAGTCCCATCGTCCCTGCATCCTCAAAAAGTACTGGTCTGGGCCGCCATTTCTTCCAAAGGAATCATTGGCCCATTTTTCAGATCCGAAACGATTACTGCATCACGCTATCTGGAAATTCTTCGTGAATTTGTGGCGGTACAAACTGCCTTAGACGACACTGGGAACACCTCGTGGTTTATGCAAGATGGTGCCCGGCCACATCGCATGGCCGACGTCTTTAATTTACTGAATGAATATTTCGATGATCGTGTGATTGCTTTGGGCTATCCGAAACATACAGGAGGCGGCGTGGATTGGCCTCCCTATTCGCCAGACATGAACCCCTGTGACTTCTTTCTGTGGGGACACTTGAAAGACCAGGTGTACCGCCAGAATCCAGAAACAATTGAACAGCTGAAGCAGTACATCTCATCTGCATGTGAAGCCATTCCGCCAGACACGTTGTCAAAGGCTTCGGGTAATTTCATTCAGAGACTACACCATATTATTGCTACGCATGGTGGATATGTGGAAAATATCGTACTATAGAGTTTCCCAGACCGCAGCGCCATCTGTTGTTGAAAATTGTAACTACTGTAATTTCGAAAGTTTGTCTGCCTGAAAATGTACTGTTGTCCCAAGCATATTGCAACAAACGGTGTATTTCTATCGCTGCTCGTTTAGTTTTTATTGCCGTTTCAAATATACCGGTCATTTTTGAAACACCCTGTATGTACAGTTTATTCTCGTAAATGCTGTAGAGAACCGCGATTTTCACTCACAATACTTGTATTTCTTCTTCATTTTTTTTAAGAGCCGCGGTGCGGTGGCTGATTGGGCCGCCCATTTCAGTATGAGTCGGATAGCGTCAGTCGGTACCTACAACCTCAGTGGTTGGTACCAACCGCTGTTTCGGTGCTGCCAACCTAGCCGACCATAGTGGACTTACAGTGTGTTCAGCGCGTCTTCGTACTCGCAAACAAAAGCACACATAACACTCGGAGTTCAAAATTACAGAAATGTTTTATGTATTTGAATATGAATATATGTGCAATGAAGCTTCTCTTTGCTATAAAATTTGTAGCTGTTACTGCATAAATTAACCAGGAAAAGTATTTGCTGAGCTCCTCTTCTTTAGGCTGCCTACACTTTCTAGTGTGTAAGCAGCAGCCCGCTTTCTGGACTGAGCAAGTGGCTATAGCAGTTTGTTATGCTGTTTTTCAGTGTCGCAGCATTTTACAACTTTTAGAATTATTTTGCGAGCTTGGTTCCGAATCACAGCTCACCTTCCACGAACAGAAGTGGAAAAAGTTGAAGGTGTAACCACCCATGAAGCTGCATCAGACTCGTCACTCATTATCGAAATATACACAGATCGCTTCACAACTGAGCACGATAAAGTTAACGCAAAAACAACGCGTATAGAACAGTATCGGCATACTGCCACACATTATGGGAAGCTAAGGCCTCTGGCGACCAGAAACAAGTGAATATCATCCAAAATCATACACTGTCTTTCGACTTTTATCGAAACAGTGACTCGTATCAGTCACTGTGCCGTAGCTCTTCAGAAACTGAAAAAGTAGATGTACTAGCACTGTAGCAAAATGTCCAAAAAAGCTATTCAGCTTGTCGTTTAGGAAAAATAAGTCCCTTCATCATGAGACTGAAATAAAGTTTTTAGACACACAACTATACTTTGGCCGCGCGGGATTAGCCGAGGCCGGCCGGCGTGGCCGAGCGGTTATAGGCGCTACAGTCTGGAACCGCGCGACCGCTGCGGTCGCAGGTTCGAATCCTGCCTCGGGCATGGATGTGTGTGATGTCCTTAGGTTAGTTAGGTTTAAGTAGTTCTAAGTTCTAGGGGACTAATGACCTTAGAAGTTAAGTCCCATAGTGCCCAGAGCCATTTGAACCAATTTTTTTTTTGATTAGCCGAGCGGTCTAGGGCACTGCAGTCATGGACTTTGCGGCTGGTCCCGGCGGAGGTTCGAATCCTCCCTCGGGCATGGGTGTGTGTGTTTGTCCTTAGGATAATTTAGGTTAAGTAGTGTGTAAGCTTAGGGACTGATGACCTTAGCAGTTAAGTCCCATAAGATTTCACACACATTTGAACATTTTTTTGAACCTATACTTTCGCCGTTTATACACTGAAAATGACCGTGTTCTTACTCTCGGTGCAGGTTTACGATCGCTGTGATTACAAGCAGCAGAACTGAGAGTTGCCTGCTGTTGCTGGCACTGACTTGTACAGACCGCCTCGGAAGTTGTTGAAAATTAGTCCTGGCAACGCTGAAAAGTAAATGCCTCCTAATATAAAGCTTAGAGTTGTTGGGCAGAACAAAATTTTGAGGCTTACTCCATAGTAAGACATCGCGGGTGCTTTACCTACGTGATACTAATAGTTGGAAGCTGCAACAGTCGAAAAATAAATACGCTAAGACTTCTGAACGGGTTAAACGCTGAAGAGTAAAAGCTCACATGAATGCACTGAAACATACTAGACACACATAGTGTTGATGCATACTGTAGCTGCCTTTAAAATTAGTGAAAGGAACGGAAACAGGATCGCAAAAGCAGCACTAAGTATACCACATCATCACTAACCTGATTTAAGCGAATAGTTTCATGCTTCTGAGGTTGTTCTGTTCGTCCAATTGGTTTCCTTAGGGTCTAGTTGCCTACTCCGTTTGGCGCGAGATTATAATACCAACAAACGATTTTTAGGGCAAAGTTTACGAACAGTAAATAATGTCAGTCAGCAACAATGGGCCGCAAATTCGTAACATCGTACAGCAGGAAGGAGGAAGAACCGTCAGTATGCGGGCGCTGTTCCGTGTTAAAGCGACTACGTTTTGTGTGTTGCTCTTCCGCATTTCTATTCAATCTAGTTTCTACGTTCTGTTCGAAAAAAATATAATCAGAAAATTAAAGGATGTAGTATTATATATTATCAGGGCCGCTGCTATGTGTTTTGTCGCCCTAGACGGAATTGAAAAATGACGCCTCCTCTTCTTTACTATCATTCGTGTCTTCTCCCCTTACCTCCACCCACCGCCAACATCCAACGGCACAACACTGTGAATCTCCCGTTATGTACGCATCAAAAAAAAGTTTTGCATCACCCCAGTTCCCAGAACTCCTGGAGATAGACGTTGACTGTGGATATTGTATCACAACCAAAGTCCCATTGACTGTTCAGAGATGTCACTAAACCCGCCCAAAGATGTAAACAACCTTGCATGAGCAGCGCCTATTAGACGAAGGGGTCCGACATCCGATCAGTTCCAGTCTTTCCACCAGGAAGGAGGTACACGGCTCGTGTTGTCCGTAGTTCAACCATGCCTAGGCAGTCAATACCACGGTTCGATCGCGTCCGCATTGTTACTTTGTGTCAGGAAGGGCTGTCAACAAGGGAAGTGTACAGGAATCTGGGAGTGAACAAAAGCGATGTTGTTCGGACATGCGGGAGATACAGAGAGACAGGAACTGTCGATGACATGCCTCGCTCAGGCCGCCCAAGGGCTACTACTGCAGTGGATGACCGCTGCCATGCTTGAAAAATACTTTTAGTGCAGCCACAGGATGTCGTGTTACCACTCAAAGTATGAGCAATAGGCTGCATGATGCGCAACTTTACTCCCGACGTCCACGGCGAGATCCATCTTTGCAACTACGATACCATGCAGCGCAGTACAGATGGGCCCAACAACATGCCGAATGCACCGCTCGGGTTCTCTTCACCTTTGAGTGTCGCATATGCCTTCAACCAGACAATCGTCGGAGACGTGTTTGGAGGCAACCCGATCAGGCTCAACGCCTTAGACACACTGCCATCGAGTGCAGCAAGGTGGAAGTTCCCTACTGTTTTGAGGTGGCGTTATGTGGGGCCGACGTACGCCGCTGAAGGTCACGGAAGGCGCCGTAACGGCTGTGCAATACGTGAATACCATCCTCCGACCGGTAGTGCAACCATATCGGCAGCATATTGGCGAGGCATTCGTCTTCATGGACGACAATTCGCGCCCCATCGTGCTCATCTTGACTTCCTTTAGGATAACGACTTCGCTCTATTAGAATGGCCAGCATGTTCTCCACACATGAACGCTATCCAATATGCCTGGAATAGATTGAAAAGGGCTGTTTATGGTCGACGTGACCCACCAACCACTCTGAGGGATCTACGCCGAATCTGGACTGACAATCTGGACCAACAGTACTTCGATGAACTTCTGGATAGTATGCCAAGACGAATACAGGCATTCATCAATGCATGAGGACGTGTTACTGGGTATTAGAGGTACCGGTGTGTATAGCAATTTGTACCACCACCTCTGAAGGTCTCGCTGTATGTTCGTACAACATGCAATGTGTGAGCAATAAAAAGGACGGAAATGATGTTTATGTTGATTTCTATTCCAATTCTCTGTACAGGTTCCGGAAATCTCGGAACAGAGGTGATGCAAAACTTTTTTTGATGTGTGTACTTTCAGTCATTAAACTAAGATGGCCAGACGTTCTCATTTTCTGTGGACTATCTTCAATTTTCATGCCTTGTTCTCAATTCCTTTAAAACTGATTGAGGACAACAAATGTCCTCAATTTTTTTTGTCCTCAATTTTCGAAATTTCTTAAAATAATTGAAATAGGAAGCATGTACTGAACATTTTAAGCTAGAGCTCTAATGAATATACCAGTGCAACCAAACTTGACACAAATTGCTTATTTTATTTAATTTGAAAGGAAGGAGTGGTACTATTTTCCACATGAAAGAATTTTACCTGAAATTTAGAAACTGTGGTGTGCTGATGAAAGACGTGGCGAAGCTTCAAACTAGGTCATCTAGATAACTGTGGTGTTACTTCCTTTCTGATTTAATTGAAATATTTTTGGGATGAGGAATAAATCTTATCTTTTTCAGCATCCACTTTCTTGAGCTTAAATAAATAAATGACGCATTGATTGCATTTCCTATTGGGAGTTTTACATCTTTTATTCGCCCGAGATGGGTCCGGGTTCGAATCCCGCTGAGATATGGATGCTGTTTGTGTAAAGGAACAGTGAGAATTCTGAATATTGTGTAGAATAATTCCGCATATTACATTAGAAAATTGTGATAACTTTACAACGCACCTCTTTTCTCGTGCTGCAGGTCTCAGACACTCAGAGACAGACTTACAGACAGACACTAGCTCATTTTTATGTAAGAGTATGATGGGCTATACTTCACATGTTACTCCTTTGCACTTACTTATACTCATTTTAGAAATGTTGAAAGAGAAGTACAAAACCTAGCTTGTTAATATGTAATCGATTATCCACAGACAATAACAGTAGAACTAAAACATCAACAGAATCACTCAATACGACTGACGCTTAGCACATGACCTGCAGAGACAAAAACCAAGAAGGGTGACAGGGGGAAGTACTGCATCCAGTCACAACATGATTGCAAGCCAGTGCACGTGTCCCGTTCCTCGCTCTACAGAGATGAATCAGCCCATTGTTTGTTACCACTCAGTAGCGGCTGCTGTAGTTTTCAGGTAGGAAGAGGAAATGTGTTTACTTTTGTTAAAGTAAGTGGCCGGCCGAAGTGGTCGTGCGGTCCTAGGCGCTGCAGTCTGGAACCGCGAGACCGCTACGGTCGCAGGTTCGAATCCTGCCTCGGGCATGGATGTGTGTGATGTCCTTAGGTTAGTTAGGTTTAACTAGTTTTAAGTTCTAGGGAACTAATGACCTCATAAGTTGAGTCCCATAGTGCTCAGAGCCATTTTTTTTGTTAAAGTAAGTAAAGACTTATTAAGCAACTGTGCCGTAGGCTATTGAAAACAACGCGGCATTTTAATTTTTTCCTCTTTTACATTTTAATTCTCATTCAGTCTTTCGCTGTTTGATTTGAAATTAATTTTTTCCGCCTCTTGCCCCCTCTGAAATTTTGTCGCCCTAGGCGGCCGCCTAGTGT
Source organism: Schistocerca americana (assembly GCF_021461395.2). Lineage (NCBI taxonomy): Eukaryota > Metazoa > Arthropoda > Insecta > Orthoptera > Acrididae > Schistocerca > Schistocerca americana. The sequence goes on along the minus strand of NC_060123.1, from coordinate 243,347,648 downwards.
TGTCTAATGGTAGAAGCAGCCTTGAATACGGAACCACAATCGTTTGTGTATTATCGGTTTTATACTGTCGCAGTTCTCTTGAATCACCGCGCAACACAGCGTGCCGGATACGAAGAGATGCGGCTGAGTCAGCGCTTCACACGTGAAGCAGCTGTCCTTCAGCCAGTTGGTCACGTGCGTGGATTATGTCATACAGGCCGCAGCTCATAGAGAACTAAGCAAGTGAGAGCTGAGCGTCTCGGGTTTCGTTGCACGATTTTGGAATATGTAAGTATGCAGTCAAAGTAGGGAGAGATTTTGAAAGGATAGCAGGGCGGCTTGGATAAGGTGTCCCGAACAACAGACGAGAGCGTTTACATGAGTTTTGTGAGGAACGTGACTTGGCTTAAAGACGATGCAAGAACAAGACCAGAGAACGCTTTGATGCAAGAACAAGTCCAGAGAACGCTTTAACGGCGTTAGACATGCAGTTAAAATTTTTTTTCCCAGTATCTCAACTCTGCAACAGGAGTTAACAATAGCTACACTATGTGATCAAAAGTATCCGGACACCTGGCTGAAAATGACTTACAAGTTCGTGGCGCCCTCCATCGGTAATGCTGGAATTCAATATGGTGTTGGCCCACAATTAGCATTGAAGACAGCTTCCCTCCACTCTCCCAGGCATACGTTCAGTCAGGTGCTGGAAGGTTTCTTGGGGAATGGCAGCCCATTCTTTACGGAGTGCTGCACTGAGAAGAGGTATCGATGTCGGTCGGTGAAGCCTGGCACGAAGTCGGCGTTCCAAAACATCCCAGAAGTGTTCTATAGGAATAAGGTCAGGACTCTGTGCAGGCCAGTCCATTACAGGGATGTTAATGCCGAGTAATCACTCCGCCACAGGTCGTGCATTATGAACAGGTACGCGATCGTTTTGGAAGATGCAACCGCCATCCCCGAATTGCTCGTCAACATTGGGAAGCAAGAAGGTGCTGAAAACATCGATGTAGGCCTGTGCTGTGATAGTGCCACACAAAACAACAAAGGGTGCAAGCCCCTCCATGAAAAACACGACCACACCATAACACCCCGCCTCCGAATTTTACTGTTGGCACTACACACGCTGGCCGATGACGTTCATTCGCTATGCCCGCATCTTGCCAACGGATTGCCACATTGTATACCACTATTCATCACTCCACACAACGTTTTTCCACAGTTCAATCGTCCAATGTGTACGCTCCTTACACCAAGCAAGACGTCGTTTGGCATTTTTATCAGCGTGGTGTGTGGCTTATGAGTAGCCGCTCGACCATGAAATCCAAGTTTTCTCACCTCCCCCCTGTCGTAGTACTTGCAGTGGATCTTGATGCAATTTGGAATTTCTGTGTGATGGTCTGGATAGATGTCTGCCTATTACACACTACGATCCTCTTCAATTGTCAGCGGCCTCTGTCAGTCAACAGATGAGGTCGGCCTGTACGCTTTTGTGCTGTACGTGTCCCTTCACGTTTCCACTTTACTATCACATCGGAAACAGTGGTCCTAGGGATGTTTAAGAGTGTGGAAATCTCTCGTACAGACGTATAACAAAAGTGACACCCATCACCTGTCGACGTTCGAGGTCCGTGAGGGCCGCGGACTGCTCTGTCACAATGTCTAATGACTAATGAGGTCGCTGGTATGGAGTACCTGTCAGTAGGTGGCAACACAATGCACTTAATATGAGAAACGTATGTTTTGGGGGGATGTCCGGACACTTATGATCACATAATGTACCAAATATATTTTATGCTAGTGAGGAGAAGATGTAGAAATAAAGTCAAGCCATAGCTATCCAGGAATGTAAGTATACAAGTCTTAACAAATGGTTCAAATGGCTCTGAGCACTATGGGACTTAACATCTATGGTCATCAGTCCCCTAGAACTTAGAACTACTTAAACCTAACTAACCTAAGGACATCACACAACACCCAGTCATCACGAGGCAGAGAAAATCCCTGACCCCGCCGGGAATAGAACCCGGGAACCCGGGCGTGAGAAGCGAGAACGCTACCGCACGACCACGAGCTGCGGACCAAGTCTTAACAACGCGTAATTTAATATCAATAAGAAACTAAAAGATTAATCCAAAAAGACCGCATACTGAAAAAAGTAAAGGACTCACAAGTAAGACAGAAATTTGGTACAAGAATATTAAGGAATAAAGTGAAAGTAATTGAAAAAAAACGCATATAAGGCACTGGAATAAAACAGATTAAATATAATGAACCCTCGACGACAGCCAATACACACTTGATTCCGGAAAGCAATAAATACGAGGTCGTGAAAGACACAGAATCATAAAGAACTCAACTTGCTACGATGCTTAGGAACGGTGGATGAATGAGTTAATCGTATGTACGGACATAGAAAAATATAAAAAGTGGATGAGTGATAAACAATGCAGAAAGATTAAGAAATTACAATTCGAGACAAAGACCATCTGTGGTGACAGATGAATAACGAGACATATTACTGAATGCTGATGAAATAGCAACAACAGAAGCAATATTTTGAAGTCACCAAGGAAGAACATCAGCTCGAAGAAAGAAGAACAGTGTTCATGAATATAGATCCTCCAAACAGGAAAATGTAATTTGAAGCAGCATTGAAAGAACTGAGACTACAGAAAGCTCCACGTCCGTATGAGCTGCTAGCATGTATCCAAATTGGCTCTTTCAGTTTTTTGTGTGTTTACGCCTTTTGTAACGGTATTTGCTATTGGATCGATTGTGTAAATCCGAGCGCTTCATTGTTAGGTTTCTACTGGAGGCCGAAGAAGAAAGAAGGAAGATCAGATTTTAGCGTTCCGTCGGCGACGATGTCATTGGAATGCGGACTGCGTAAGGTTGAGGTACATAATTTTTTTTTTTTTTGACCTAAACGATTTAGGGTAACCACGGAAAGCCTAGATCTCGTTGGTCCGACGGGTTTTTAATCTGTCTTCCTCCAGAACACGAATCCAGTGTCTTATCACTGCCCCATGCTGCTGCTGGAGGTTGAGATCGCCAAGATTGTTCCTCCGGTCTCATGGGATTTCCCAGTCATTTCTCGGTTCTCTTCTATAGGCTGTTGTTCTTATTGTGCTCAAACCGAAGACTGGTTTGATGCAGCTACCTGCAATAGTCTGCAACCTATACCCATCTGAAGCTATTTACTGTATTCATCCCCTTATTTCCCTCTGCAATTCTTATCCGCCACGCTCCCCTCCAGTATCAAATTGACAATTCCTGGATGCCTCAGAATGTATTCTATATCAACTCTCCCTTCTTTGAGTCAAGTTATCCCATACATTTATTTTCACCCCATACCGAATCGGTACTTTCTTCATTAGTTACTATATCTACCCATGTGTTACGACTTCTGCACCACTTGTTAGCAGCAGACACAGTGGCTGCGCCAAAGACTGAGACGGCGTAGAGTTTTATAATTATTTATTGAACTTTCTTTACAATTTCTCCCTCGTCGTCGCTGCCCAGCCCTGCGGATCCCTCCGCCTGGCTGCTGCTGTGTAGATACTCCGACAATGCGCGCAACGCGAACCGCTGATCGCACTCGGGAGCCTCAGGCCACCAGTGCTCCGCTGAAGCCCCCAGTACGGGCACGCCCACGGAGCCGCGTCGCCCTGAGGTCAGCTGCCGACGCCTGCTGCACCGGCGGCTGGGAAGCCGTCGGTCGCGATGTCCGCGAGGTCCCGTCATGGACGGACCACGCGCCGTGGGGCCGGGTTGCCGTGAAGTCCGGGCGTCAGTCGCCGGCGGCGCCTGTGACCAAGACCGCGCTGCGGCCGGTCCTGATGGAAGTTCTCCCTGTAGTTAGTCAGCCATGGTGCCGACCGAACTCGGGCCGGCCATCAGAGCTGAAGTTGACATCTGGCGGCGAACGGATGACTCCTGCGAGCTGGAACAGACTTCCGGAATCGTCACCTACGAAGATTGAACATTCAGACACGGACCACTTCCGTCCTCAGATCCGAACTGCTTCCTAATGGCTTCAGTCTCTTGCTGCCTGCGCTCCACTATTTATATCCGGCAGGAGGACGTTTTTACCCTCGGTGGTAGCTTTTTGTTATTACTCCCGCAGCGTAACTTAACGTGCTGGCCTCACTTCCCCTTACTCAGCACTCTCCAGGCTTCGCTCGGCGCTCGGTCTGTGTGCGTCCTTGCGTCAGTCTGTTGGTAGACTGCTGCTGTCAGCAAGGCTATCTGTGCCTGCCTACTTCGCAACGCCTCGGTCGCCGGCGGCCTCTGTTTTGCCATTCTCCACTGCGTGAAGCAACGCTTACTACATATGGCCGCAACACATGTTATCTTCAGCATTCTTGTATAGCACCATATTGCTGATCGACCACCTTTAACTTCCGTTCAAGGCTACACTACAGACAAATAACCTTCAGAAAGACTTCAATTTATATTCCACCAATTACCCTTGTTTTGCTTTTGTTGACACTCGTTTTATAATCTCTTTTCAAGACACTATGCGTTCCGTTCAACTGCTCTTCCAAGTCCTTTGCTGTCTCTGAGGGAATTACGTCGTCATTAGCAAACAAAGTTTTTATTTCTTCTTACTGAACTTTAACCTCAAATTTTTCTTTGGTTCCCTTTACTGCTTGCTCAGTGTACTGCTTGAATAAGATTGGGGATGGCTACAACCCTGTCTCACCCGTTTCTCAACTACTGCTTCCCTTTCATGTCCTTCAACCCTTATAACTGCATTCCGGTTTCTGTACAAGCTCAGTTTATTGTTAGCTGCCAGCCAATCAGTCAATCCGGTTGGTGGCTTAAACAAATGCGTCCTGTTCTGCAGAAGACTTATTTTCCCTTTCTCTCTCTCCTCGTACGACTGTAATGGCGTTAGTTTCTTAATGTTAAGGTGCTGAAATCGTACAGAACTGGGTAAATCGCAATTAACTCAACTGATATCTTACTGCGCCTTAACTATTGCTTTAGTGTAGGCTCTCGAAAATCGTATTAAAGTTTTAGTTGCTGATAGGTTTCAAAGTAATAAGGTAATTTGTGTCATGCTTTATTATTATTTCTTTGTGTATCAATTAAAAGTTTGTGCACGTATGACGTATGCACTCTCCACCCTATTAAATGCTTATTATTTTTTATTCTTATTGCAGTGACTACCTGAAAATGGCATAACGCCGAAACGTGGACAATAATGGAAAAACAAATTATTTTGTCATTTTGGTGAATACGTGTGGAGCAGTTATCCTCTGTTGCTGGGGTGCAGCCAGTCATATACATATGCACTGTGGGTATTCTTGCAGTAGCCAGGCGTCAGGCAGTCTGTGATCGGTGTCTACCTGCGCTGACCGCAAACGATGGTCACGCATGCTTCAGGAAGTTCGCGTGCGGCACGAACGTTCATAATGTGTACATGGCCTCATTCTGGCGCTCGGTGGAGATATGCGCATGCGCGAGACTGACAGCACAGCTACCACGCGTCACTGCAGCGAGGACTGTAACTACGAGTGGATTACACACACACACACACACACACACACACACACACACACACACACACACACACACAAAGTTCTTACAATCCGAAAACATGGAAGATAAGCCAGTAGCACTGTTGCTGACCATCTTCTAGTTCACTGTTGGGTTCGGTTGGAAGATGACTGAAAATGTTGCTGATCACAGCTGCTGTATAGCCGCATTTCGCATCGACTTGTGTACAAATGGTTCAAATGGCTCTGAGCACTGTGGGACTTAACATCTATGGTCATCAGTCCCTAGAACTTAGAACTACTTAAACCTATCTAACCTAAGGACATCACACAACACTCAGTCATCACGAGGAAGACTTGTGTACAGCTTACATCCCTTTGGTTATGTTACAATCACATGGCGTGTTAGATATTATCCATTTTTTATTTTACTCTATATCCAACAGTACGAGTGGGGTTAATAAGCGATTGGCGCACAAAATACGAAACTAACTATTGAACGGAAAAAGGTCGATGTTGTTCAAGCTAAAGGATTTGACGAATACTTTTTTAAGCGGAAAAATGCAAATTTGGACCGCCCATTCGACAAGAGTAACATTAACAGTAAAGGTGAAATTTTAACACAATTTAATGAAAGTGTTGATTGTGACGAAATGTGCGGCTACGATGCTCGGCAAAACATAAATTACGATTTTGCGAAGTGAAAACGAGGCTATTCGGTCCGCATTCGCCACTTATCAAAATTTCTATTCTATCGCAGACAAGCATAAGACAGGATTGGTTGCTGCGCTAGCGGACCGTTTGGTAATGGAACGTGAGCCCAAAAGTAGCTACTGAAATAAAAGTCTCTTAATATTGTTAGAAAAACTGTTACTTATTCCTGTTTCAGTCGTAACAGAAGTTTTTCCCTTTTCTCCACCCACATTCTACTGCAAACGTTTTTGTTTTTTGGACGTAAATGATGACAATATGGGCCTAAGTCATAAACGTTGTTTAGCAAGCTGCGGTCTTTTGGGATACCCCAGTTTTTTAATTTCTCAACATAATGATTCAGAAGATTACTCAGCATAGTGATTCAGAAGGTTACTCTTCTTGGGTGTCTAAAAGTATAATTAAGTTAAATAAGCACTGTTAACATCAAGTACTGTGTTTATTTCAGCTGTATTCAGTGTTTCACACAATGTTATACTTGGGACATAGCTGACCACTGCTATGAATATATGAAATATCATGAAAAAATTTCTCTGCTTTATGCAGTTCGCATAATTATTCCAGGAATGTTAAGCTTTTTTGCTCTCAGTGTTCAAGTCATAGTTATGTTCTTCTTCAGCAAAAGTTGTGCACTTAGCACGAGCCTAAAGAGAAATGTCTGTAGCCACACCTCTTCCAAATGCATGTAGTGGTTTCATCAAGTCACCCACTATGCGGTGACCCAAATTTTTGTCTCGTCCATTCCCTGGTAGCTTTCCGGTGTACACTTGCATGTTGAACAAACATATCTTAATGTTGGCGACTGTCCAGAGCTTGACCCCATATTTTGCTGGTTTTGATTTCATACAGTATTTCATTGGGCACCTGCCCTGAAACACGAAAGGCTGCCAGTTGATCCTTTTCTTTTCGCTGAGCACATGTTGCTTTATCATGAAACATGCTAAACTGAAGGATATGCGCAAATCGATTCAATGCCACGTCAACCCTATGCGTGACAATGTTTTCATTTATTTACAACATTTCAAAAATTGAATCTTTTCGGCGGCGAAGACCTCCAGCAATTGGCAACACACCAAAAAACTCTTTGAGTTCGAAGGAATCTACGTCTGTCTAATTTCTCATTCTGTTCGGAGCAGCGTCTGCATTGTAATGCTGAACAACACATACACTTCAGCACTGGTGAAGGTGCTTGTAATATCTACAATTTGGTCAACAAAGAACATGTAGAAAACTTCGGACATTGTGGTTGCAAGATCCCTTGCTTGCACTGGCCCAAATGATCCTTTGACAGTGTTATATTGACGACATTGAGTCACCGGAGCCACTGAACTTTTCTATTTTTGTCCTGACTTTGCAATTAACTCATCTCCTTCATTGAAATCTGAAACGCCCCCTAAACGCGCTGGGCAGAACAGGTAATTAGGATTGTGGAAAGGGCCAAATAAGGTTGGTGTCAGTTTCACCTTCTAATTGTAATTTACCGTAATTTAATAACACATTTACAACCAAGGCGGTACATAGCCGAACCTTTACCAAATGCAAATCTTTCACGGCTGAAGGCCTCCAAACAAGAAATCTTAAAAATCAACAAGATAAAAATGCAGTTAAAAATAGCAAATAAAAAAAATTAAGAAAAACTCATATCACAGCTAGGTGGAAAGCCTCAAGGCAAGGTAGATAGAACAAACATATGCAAAGTGCAATACAAATGGCTGAAGGCCACAACTAAATTTCGAAATTTTAAAATATATTACTATAATCTTTTAAATGCAGAAGGCCGCAATGTTTAAGCTTGAGAGATAATTTTAAAAATAAGGTTGCAAGGCTGAAAGCACACAATTAATCTTCCAAAATTTTAAAAAATGTAACGATAAGCCTTAAATTTTAAATAGCTGAAAACAGACAATTAAACACCGGTGAGAAAGACAATAAAGACAACAGCACTCAAAGCCTCCAGGGAGGTCGGTCTGCCCTCGTTCACTTAGGTGAGACAGGTGGTGAGCCCAACTACACCTGATCCGTCGGAACCCAACCAAGGGACAGCCACGGACCGACCGACAAACGACTTGCCGTGTTGGACAGCGACAACAGGTGAGGAAAGGACACTGCCTGAAATTACGTTAGTGGCCAGGGCAGGTAACCGAAACACTAACGGCCACAAAGCAGAAAATTCCGCTGGTGCACTCTAATTGTATTCAACCAATATAGTTAATTGCACCGCATGGCGACTAAATTTCAGCAATACAAACACTGTGTTGCTCACAGGAAAACCTCCCCAACAGCAAACAACCGAAACGAACCACACAACATGAATGGACGTGGCTTGTGCACTTTAAACACCACTCAACCTTAACGTCCTGGGTCGGTGAACCACGAAGCTCGTAGCGACCGGACAGCTCCGACAGCACGACCGACTGCCCTCAGAATGCCGACAACATCTAAAATAGTCGTCAGTGGAAATGTAAAATTAGAGAGATTAGAGCGCGCACGGAGGCTTTCAGACAGTCGTTCTTCCCGCGAACCATACGCGACTGGAACAGGAAAGGGAGGTAATGACAGTGGCACGTAAAGTGCCCTCCGCCACACACCGTTGGGTGGCTTGCGGAGTATCAATGTAGATGTAGATGTACACACTCAACCTGACAAACACTTGCACAAAGACCTGAACGATACCCAACAGTAACTATGCACGAGCGAAAACAAATCGGGAGTCGATGCACACATACACAGCCGACTCATGAACGATCGGCGAGCGAAAACGTGTCGTCCGGTAGGACGACAGACCAACGATCCACCAAGACCGTGGCCCGGCTCAAGTGATGCGTGGCGGCAAAGGTCGGGCGGGCCATGTCGACGCAGACCTCACCGCTCCACCCGACTGCATTGGTGCCGCATTGCAACTCCCCGACTGGCAGGTCCGGACTGCTCTCCATACGCGTTCCAACTCACTGGCAGAACCGAATTCGCAACCCAAACTCCCCTACGACAGACAAGACCGAGAATTAATAGCAGTCGAGCAAAGATACTACGAGAGGGGATATATCGATAGGCGCTGCTAGCGCCGCTCACGATCAAGCAAAGCAGCAACTCAGTGACAGTAGTAATTTAAATTAACGTAGTGAGGTGGAAGTATGTTAAAAACAGGGTATAAAATACATGATGGCGGGAACATGAGCCACGCACGGCTCAAAATCCCCATCAGAATTTTCACCGGCAATTTCACTTTCTTCTGAGTTCACTTCAAGATTATCTTCTGTTTCTGACGCATCTCGCTCTGGAAAGAATCCTCTTCAGACTCGCTCAAGACATTTTCCAAGTCACCGAGATCGCATTCATTCAGCATGCGAAGAATGTCACCATCCAAAATTTGCTTGCAGGCCATTTTTGAAAATTTACATCGTTCATATTCTGAGAAAACAAAAAAATGAGTCTATCGAAATTTATAACGCAGCATACCAGGCGGGGTTTTCCCAGGACAAGATTTTTTTCTTTTTTTATGTTTTTTTTAACGAATGCATCATACATCCATTTATATAGTAGAGACGTTAAATGGATACAGGACTCTTATAAAAATCAAGAATAAATTGGTCCTTGTAGGTACAGTAATATCACCTAAAACACACTCTCTGGGTTCCTTGGAGGACCTCCTTGGTATATTAATGGCTAATACAGATGAGTGACTTAATTTTGTGAGACAACAAAAAAAGTATGAAAATTAAAAATGTCGAAAGTGAAAAATAAAAGAGAGGTGGAAGAGGTAAGGGAGGTGGAGACGATGTGCACTGAAAAGTTTCTGTCCCCGGGTGCTATCCTCTGTAAATTCGGTCCTCTAGTCAAGTCAAGCGGATACTAGTTTATAAAATAAACTTGCGTAGGCTACAGTACTTAGTCACGTAGTTTAGCAAAATAGTTTTGTTTGCATTGTATAATAAGTTGGGTAAAAGCCACTCAAGCAGCCCACTCCCCAACTCGCCACTGGCGACCACAGGACAGCTTGTAAACATCATCCGTTTAGTGGAGAAAGTTAGCAGTCTGTGCTCCCTCTTTTCGGACATGTGTTTCTTGTGGATCGGCAACATTGCTCGACGGAGTCAAGTTTGATACTGTTTCCATAGATCAACAGTGCGTGTGGAACGTCGAACGTCGTCTGCGCAAATCTAAAGACCCAACGCAGCCGCAATTCCTGAGCTGGAAACGGCGATGGGAGTACTAGGGTATCGAGAGAAGAATATTAACATCATATGTAGTGCCAACAGTGAAGAATGGAGGAGGTATCATTACGGTATGGTGGTATTTTTCGTGATTAGGTTGTGGTCTTCTTATTGCGCTTAAGAAAACGCTGAATGCGGAAGTACGCTACTGGCCATTGAAATTGCTACACCACGAAGATGGCGTGCTACAGACGCGAAATTTAACCGACAGGAACAAGATGCTGTGATATGGAAATGATTAGCTGTCCAGAGCATTCACACAAGGTTGGCGCCGGTGGTGACACCTACAAAACGTGCTGACATGAGGATAGTTTCCAGCCGATTTCTCATACACGAACAGCAGTTGACCGGCGTTGCCAGGTGAAACGTTGTTGTGATGCCTCGTGTAAGGAGGAGAAATGCGTACCATCACGTTTCCGACTTTGATAAAAGTCGGATTATAGCCTATCACGATTGTGGTTTATCGTATCGCGACATTGCTGCTCGCGTTGGTCAAGATCCAATGACTATTAGCAGAATATGGAATCGGTGGGTTCAGGAGGGTAACACGGAGCGCCGTGCTGGATCCCAACGGGCTCGTATGACTAGCAGTCGAGGTGACAGGCATCTTACCAGTTCTTAACAGTTCGACGACGTTTACAGCAGCATGGACTATCAGCTCGGATACCGTGGCTGCGGTTACCCTTGACGCAGCATCACAGGCAGGAGCACCTGTCCAGAACCTGGGTGCACGAATGGCAAAACGTCATTTTTTCGGATGAATCCAGGTTCTGTTTACAGCATCATGATGGTCGCATCCGTGTTTGGCGACATCGCGGTGAACGCACATTGGAAGCGTGTATTCGTCATCGCTATACTGGCGTATCACCCAGCGTGATGGTATGGGGTGCCATTGGTTACACGTCTCGGTCACCTCTTGTTCGCATTGACGGCACTTTGAACAGTGGACGTTACATTTCAGATGTGTCACGACCCGTGGCTGTACCCTCCATTCAATCCCTGCGAAACCCTACATTTCAGCAGGATAATACACGACTGCATATTGCAGGTCCTGTACGGGCCTTTCTGGATACAGAAAATGTTCGACCGCTGCCCTGGCCAGCACATTCTCCAGATCTCTAACCAATTGAAAACGTCTGGCCAAAGGTGGCCGAGCAACTGACTCGTCACAATACGCCAGTCACTACTCTTTATGAACTGTGGTATCGTGTTAAAGCTGCATGGGCAGCTGTACCTGTACACGCCACCCAAGCTCTGTTTAACTCAATGCCCAGGCGTATCAAGGCCGTTACTACGGGCAGAGGTGGTTGTTGTGGGTACTGATTTCTCAGGATCTATGAACCCAAATTGCGTGAAAATGTAATCACATGTCAGTTCTAGTATAATATATTTGTCCAATGAATATGCGTTTATCATCTGCATTTCTTCTTGGTGTAGCAATTTTAATGGCCAGTAGTGTATATGAACACACTTTACAGCACCGTGTATCGATGCAATAGAAGGGCAGTTCGGACTCAGTGGTTGTTCGTATTGGCATGACAAATGCTTACAGTCATAATACAGCAACTGGAGCCTATGCAACACCTGTGGTGTGAGTTAAGAGTGTCGACTTCGCCCAAGATGCAGCTCCCATTTCTCCACAGACAGTCAGACACTTCTACATCTACATCCATATTCCGCAAGCCACTTGACGGTGTGTGGCGGAGGGTACTTTGAGTACCTCTATCGGTTCTCCCTTCTATTCCAGTCTCGTATTGTTCGTGGAAAGAAAGATTGTCGGTATGCCTCTGTGTGGGCTCTAATCTCTCTGATTTTATCCTCATGGTCTCTTCGCGAGATATACGTAGGAGCAATAAACTTCTTGACTCCTCGGTGAAGGTATGTTCTCGAAACTTCGACAAAGCCCGTACCGAGCTATTGAGCGTCTCTCCTGCAAAGTCTTCCACTGGAGTTTATCTATCATCTCCGTAACGCTTTCGGAATTACTAAATTATCCTGTAACAAAGTGCGCTGCCCTACATTGGATCTTCTCTATCTCTTCTATCAACTCTATCTGGTTCGGATCCCACACGGGTGAGCAATATTCAAGCAGTGGGCGAACAAGTGTACTGTAACCTACTTCCTTTGTTTTCGGATTGCATTTCCTTAAGATTCTTCCAATGAATCTCAGTCTGGCAGCTGCTTTACCGACGATCAACTTTAGATGATCATTCCATTTTAAATCACTCCTAATGCCTACTCCCAGATAATTTATGGAATTAACTGCTTCCAGTTGCTGACCTGCTATATTGTAGCTAAATGATAAAGGATCTTTCTTTCTATGTATTCGCAGCACATTACACTTGTCTACATTGAGATTCAATTGCCAATCCCTGCACCATGCGTCAATTTGTTGCAGATCCTCCTGCATTTCAGTACAATTTTCCATTGCTACAACCTCTCGATAAACCACTGCATCATCCGCAAAAAGCCTCAGTGAACTTCCGATATTATCCACAAGGTCATTTATGTATATTGTGAATAGCAACGGTCCTACGACACTCCCCTGCGGCACACCTGAAATCACTCTTACCTCGGAAGACTTCTCTGCATTGAGAATGACATGCTGCGTTCTGTTATCTAGGAACTGTTCAACTTCACTGAAAGTATCCGCAGCGAAGTTTAAGCGATGGGTGGACACCCACCATATTAATGTCCACTAATATGCGTCTGTATGCTTTTGATCGGATAGTGTATTCAGTTATGCTTAAAGGATGCCACACCCAAAAAATTTTTGGAACGAAGTCATTTTCCCATAAGGATGCATCCCTATTTGTTAAACAGTCATTTTGTATCCGTGTTTATAGGGAGTGACATGACGTTCAGACCTCTCTGTAAAACTGAGCATGTGTGGTCTCCCAAGTTGATTGCACCTTTGCTGATACTTATACCGGGTAAACATTAATAAAACCGACTAAGTGCATTGACGGATTCCTGGCTGGAAATGGAGGAAAAAAGGTCCGGTGAATATGTGTCCGGAAATGAACGATGTGCGTGCGACAACAAATCGTCCTGGAACACAGTACAGGGCTGCATCGCATCTACGTCACAGCATAGGTTCAAAGTGGTCTCCATGGGATGCAATGCACGCGTTCACAGGTCGCATCATGGACTGCCGCATTCTTTCGCACGTTCCGGCTGTAATCTTACCCTCCCACACATAACTATTAAATTCATTGTCTTAGTATCTTCACTATTTTCAAAAGCTTGGAGAGGTGTAAGATATACAAAATAATAACGTTTTACTTATATTCATTATCTCGGTATTGTTGCCGATGTCTCAAAGTCTTGTCTAGGGGTGCTTTCTTGCTGCTGAAATTTTGATTTAACGTTGCAGGTTCTTGTTGCATTAAATAACTGATGAAGATTTGCCTGTTGCTACAAATATATTTTTATTTTATCCCATTCTTCTATACCACACTGACTTCACAATCTCAATTTTTGTCACACCACAAATTACATTATTAGAGACAAGATTAGCAAAATACGCGCGTTTCCATCAGAGGCGTGCCCACCACTACCGACATTCTGCGGTACTCATAATTTCCAAAGACTTTACAAAGCAAAAGAGTTTACAAACTTTCTCGACAAGATAACAATCTTTATCAAATTATATCATTATTTCATAAATAAATCCAGAAACAAATTTAATAATTAGCGTTTGACTGCGCAATTAATAATATGAATTTTCAGTATACCAGAAAATTCGTAATTTCAAATATTTTTAAAATAAGAGTAATTTTTACTGTTAGTACATATCGATTGTAACACATTAATTTCGTTTTTATACATTTTATCCCCAAATATAATATATGGTATACAAAATCATATGAATCTTTTAGTGAAAAAGCTGAGATAATTTTAACCTATGCAAGTATCGAGAGTATACATGGTATCGATTATTTCTATAAAAAAAGGCAATGCCAGAGGAGGGTGACTCGTTATGCGGCCTCTCTCTGAATACCATCATAAGCGTCGTGAACACGCTGTTGTCTTCACACCAGAGGTAAAAATCCACGGGATTTAAGTCTGGTGATCTAGCAGGCTATGCTACAGGGCCTCCGCGTCATACCCAATGTCCGGGAAGATGTTGAGATGTCGGCGAACTGTAATGCCGAAGTGGGGTGCTTCTCTGTCATGCTAAAGCCACATAAGCTGTCGTATTGCCAAAGGCACATTCTGAAGCAGCCCAGGCAGAGTATTCCACAGGAAAGCCAGATACGTTCCTCCAGCGAGCGTTGAGGAATAATAACCAGTCTGTTATCGGAAAGAATCCCTGCCTACACACTGATGCTGATGAAACCCCTCAACCATTCCCCGAGGATGGTCTGCAGCCCACAGATGACAACTGTGCAGACTGATGATGCCAGTTCTGGTAAAGGTTCCTTCGCTGGTAAGAAGACTGGTGACAGAAACCCCATAATTGTGAAGGTCTGGTGCAAAAACCATCGACAAAATCCTTCCAGTAGAGGGCAATCCGCTGCTAATAATCCTTGCACTCCTTGTAGGTGATAGGGATAGTAGCGGATGTCATGTAGGAGGCACATAATCGTACTTTGGCTTACATCAAGTTGGCGGGCAAATTGCCTGGGGCTTGTACTAGGGTTCGTCTCAATATCTTGTGGGGCCAGATACTCCAAATTCAGTGTACGCACAGTCCGCCGCCTCCATGCACATTCTTGTGTCTGAAAGGATCCATGATCACACAAACGCCCAAAAAGGGCTTGAAATGTTGTGTGATGCCGTTGGTGTCCGTGAGGGTACTTGTTTCGGCGTAGCCATGCTGCCTGTCGACCGTTTCCACCTGCTTGGTCGTACGCACCATTTCGGCTTGTTCCCGACACGAATACCGAACCATTCTGCTGCTTGCAGTACGCTGCGTCAATCACACAGCCTGCAACACACAAGGAACACACGACATGTGGTGAGAGGAACGACACATGTTCATTGGGCTTTTATCCTCCATTTCCAGCCAGGAATCCGTCAGTTTGTCGGTTTCATTAATGTTCATCCTGTAGACATTTGTATTACATAACTGGGACCAGTTGCGGATAATCGATCGCGTAGCGCGTTTTGTGCCAACAGGAAAGGATTGCTAGCGGCTAACTGCTGCAGCGCCCGGGAACCGACGTGCCATTTAATCGCAACACTGCCGCGGCGACATCCGCCGAGTCAAGGACATCCTGCTACCGGCTGCTCCCACACGGCCGTACCCGCCGCGGACAAGCCATTAGCCACTAGCTACTCGCCGGTAAATATCCTCCATGAGAGATTTTAGACCAACTACCGCGAAAAAAATACACGGGTGCATCCAAATTTCCAGAAACATACTAATTTAGGGCGTTTGCGTTCATGCATGGTGTTCCTGTAGATATTTTCTGCTCAGGTCCTACTTCAAACATCTTAGAACACAGCGATAGAACTCTTTATTGGCCGTATGACCAGAAAGGACGAACTCTATGAACAACAGCACATACATTAAGTGTAAAAGAAAATCTACATATACAAAATTTAAAAGTATTTAGATGAGATAGCCGGCCAGAGTGGCCGTGCGCTTCTAGGCGCTACAGTCTGGATCCGAGCGACCGCTACGGTCGTAGGTTCGAATCCTGCCTCGGGCATGGATGTGTGTGATGTCCTTGGGTTAGTTGGGTTCAATTAGTTCTAAGTTCTAGGCGACTGATGACCGCAGAAGTTAAGTCGCATAGTGCTCAGAGCCATTTGAGCCATTTAGATGAGATAAGAAGAAACATGTTTTGTTTCGCAAAAATGTCACAGGTGTATCGTTTCTCCAGTATGGGTCTATGACGGTTTTGATGCTAGCGGTGTTCAGAGACGGAATTACTACGTGATGAATATTGTTCAGAGGATTGGATTGTTTGTTTGGGGGAAGAGACCAAACAGCGAGGTCATCGGTCCCATCGGATTAGGGAAGGACGGGGAAGGAAGTCGGCCGTGCCCTTTCAAAGGAACCATCCCGGAATTTTCCTGGAGCGATTTAGGGAAATCACGGAAAACCTAAATCAGGATGGCCGGACGCGGGATTGAACCGTCGTCCTCCCGAATACGAGTCCAGCGTGCTAACCACTGCGCCACCTCGCTCGGTGTTTAGAGGCGTTGCTGAAACTGTCTTCCGTTTACTTTAATGTACAATTGCTAATGATTGTCTAACACGCTCAAAGCAATCAAATGTTCACGAATATTGCTGAAGTTTCAGCCAAACGGGCAACCAGCCCTTCTGGAGTGTCTACCAGGGCCCCGTTCTTCTCCTCAAAACAAATTCATAGGGCTGAGGTCGGGAGACCGTGGTGACCACGGTAATGCCCCACCCTTTCCATTCCAACAACTGCGAAGACAATGCTTAATGTTGTATGGCATCAACGGCAAAGCGCGGTGGTGCCCCTTGATGCTGGAACCGTAATCGTTGTCCACCTACTAGCGAACAATGTTCCAGGGTGCGTTCTCACCTCTCGCCCACGTTCAGCATTGTCGGACATGATCGTGTTGGTATCCCAGATATTATGGTGTGGGGACGCATAATGTTGCGTGGGCGTACTGACCTCCAAATCTTTGAACATAGTACAGTCACCGGTCAACGTTATTGTGACACTGCACTCCACCCTCATGCACGTCTTCACAGGGGCACATCCGGCCCTGACTTCATTTTTATAGAAGACAATGCGCGACTGCATCAAACAGCGCAGGTGGACGAACCCTAGGAAAGAGAGGATATTCGGCGAATGGACTGGCCGCTCGTTCTCCCGACTTAAGTCCCATCGAGCACGTGTGTGATCCGTTGGGGAGACGTATTGTTGCTAAAGGCGTTCAAATTCTCTTTCCAGCTTCCCTGCCTCTATCTCCGCCGCGAACGTCAAAGCGGTTCAACTTGCCAGAAAGGAGACACGAGAGTACATGTGTACTGAAGCACAACGGTTAAAGCAGGCTAACCTGGATTACCGCAAGGCTGGCAAGCTTCACGGGATCCGTTCAGTCTGCTGCACCTGACAACAGGCTGCGCTATCAGTTTAACACGACTACAGAATACCCACATATACTTCCGCGTGTGTAGTTTCACTGCAGCTCATTTAACATAGCGGTGGCAGCAGCCACTTACAATGAATTCAGTGAACCCGCTATACACCTTCTGGAAAAAGTAATTAAATTGGTAATATTGGGGTCATGTTTGGCCGAAACACACCAAGTTACAGGACTTAGACTTCCTTTAGTTGCCGTTGAAGTGTAATAAACATCTTCAAGTTATTAAGTGCAAAGGATCTCGACGTTCAGATGATGACGATGATTGGTTTGTGGGGCGCCCAGCTGCGCTATCATCAGTGCCCGTACAAGCTCCCAATTTTGACACAGTCCACTTTTGTTACACAACCCAATCTAGCCACTGTCACGAATGATGATGATGATGAAATGATGAGGACAACACAAACACCAAGTCCCCGGGCAGAGAAAATCCCAATTCCGGCCGGGAATCGAACCAAGGACCCCGTGATCCAGCGGCAGTAACGCTAGCCACTAGACCACGAGCTGCGGATTCGACGTATAGAGATGCTTCTGCTCACAACATAAAATATGTATCTGAGGTGACCTGATGATGGTCAGAATTGAGAATACCCAGTACTAATCGAAAGAGGGTGAAGTTGCAGAGAAACCCGTTCATATCGAACGAAATAAATAAGCGCGAAATACACCGAAACGAAAAAAGAGCAAATAAAATCCGCCATCTTCTGCCCTACAGTGATCCAAAATGAGTACGTACGAGGGTAATCACAAAAGTAAGGTCTCCTATTTTTTATAAGTACATAGACCCGTTTATTTCTACAATGGTTTACATCAATTTACAGCTTGAACATTTAGCTATTTTTCGACATAATCACCATTCCTGTCGATGCGTTTTTGTTGACGCTGTGGCAGTTTTTGTATGCCCACGTCATACCAGCTCGCCGTTATGCTGTTTAGAAAGTTATGAACCTCTTCTTTCGCCTCGTCGTCAGAGCTGAATCGCTGGGACCACAATTAACGCTGAGAGGTACTGTCAGACTCTGAAAAAATTCAAACGGGCAATTCAGAACAGGAGAACAGGAATGTTGAGCAAGAGCGTACACATTCTCCATGACAACTCTCGTCCACACATCGCTAAACAAACCGTTGCTCTCCTGCAACAGTTTCAGCGGGACATTATCACCCACCCACCTGACTCGGCGCCCAGTGACTATCACCTGTTCCCTAGGTTAAAAAAGAACATTTGGCCTGAAAGCGATTCAACTCCAACGACGATGTGAAAGAAGAAGTTCATAACTTTCTGAACAACATGGCGGCGAACTGGTATGACATGGGCATACAAAAACTGCCACAGCGACTACAAAAATGCATCGACAGAAATGGTGATTATGTCGAAAAATAGCTAAATGTTCTAGCCGTAAATTGATGTAAACCGTTGAAGACATAAACAGGTCTATGTACACTACTGGTTATTAAACTTGCTACACCACGAAGATGACGTGCTGAAGACGCGAAATTTAACCGACAGGAACAAGATGCTGTCATATGCAAATGTGATCATTTGCTTTTCAGAGCATTCACACAAGGTTGACGCCGGTGGCGACACCTACAAAGTGCTGACAAGAGGAAAGTTTCCAGCCTATTTCTCATACACAAAAAAGCAGTTGACCGGCGTTGCCAGGTGAAAGGTTGTTGTGATGCCTCGTGTAAGGAGGAGAAATGCGTACCATCAAGTTTCCGACTTTGAAAAAAGTATCACTAGCAGTCGAGATGACAGGCATCTTATCCGCATGGCTGTAACGGATCGTACAGCCACGTCTCGATCTCTGCGTCGACAGATGGGGACGTTTGCAAGACAACATCCATCTGCACGAACAGTTCGACGACGTTTGCAGCAGCATGGACTATCAGCTCGGAGACCATGGCTGCGGTTACGCTTGACGCTGCATCACAGACAGGAGCGCCTGCGATGGTTTACTCAACGACGAACCTGGGTGCACGAATGGCAAAACCTCATTTTTTTCGGATGAATCCAGGTTCTGTTTACAGCATCATGATGGTCGCATCCGTGTTTGGCGACATCGCGGTGAACGCACATTGGAAGCGTGTATTCGTCATCGCTGTACTGGCGTATCACCCGGCGTGGTGGTATGGGGTGTCATTGGTTACACGTCTCGCTCATCTCTTGTTCGCATTGACGGCACTTTGAACACATTTCATATGTGTTACAACCCGTGGCTCTACCCTTCATTCGATCCCTGCGAAACCCTACATTTCAGCAGGATAATGCACGACCACATGTCGCAGGTCCTGTACGGGCCTTTGTGGATACAGAAAATGTTCGACCGCTGCCTTGGCCAGCACATTCTCCTGATCTCTCACCAATTGAAAACGTTTGGTCAATGGTGGCTGAGCAACTGGCTCGTCACAATACGCCAGTCACTACTCTTGATGAACTGTGGTATCGTGTTGAAGCTGCATGAGCAGGTGTACCTGTACACGCCACCCAAGCTCGTGTTTAACTCAATGCCCTGGCGTATCAAGGCCGTTATTACGGCCAGAGGTGGTTGTTGTGGGTACTGGTTTCTCAGGATCTATGCACCCAAATTGCGTGAAAATTAATCACGTGTCAGTTCTAGTATAATATATTTGTCGAATGAATACCCGTTTACCATCTGCATTTCTTCTTGGTGTAGCAATTTTAATGGCCAGTAGTGGATGTCATTGATCCGCATCTTGTGATACTCGGGTGAAAAAAGATATACTTCCCAACCCAAATCATAACAATACAATGAAAGCGTATAGAGTAAACTGCCACGTAGCTTAGCTCTACGGGAAGACTGCAGGCAGCCTGTTTGCGTTTTTCATAGCTTGGCTTGGACGGGAGTAAAGCAAGCTGCCCGTTCTGCAGACAACGTGCAGCAGCTTGCCTTTCTGGCTACTGGGCGAGCATGGATAGGTTAAAAGCAGAATGCGTACACCTCTGTTGGAACACGGCCACATGCACCAACGACCATCCAGCATTCGTACGCCGGTTTGAGGAATAGAACGCCCTACCACAAGAATTCCTTGCCAATCTTGTGACCAACAAGGGAGCACGTACCAAGGCATGAAATGGTGTCCGTGGTGATCATACACCACATTAAGAACTATGTCCTGCCTTTTGTTATGTCCAGGGGACCATCATAAATCGCGGCGACTTCAACGTAAATTCTGTATTTGAATAAAAGTGTCGTCTCCGTTTGCCCCATTGCGTATTTCTCTCAGATACCATCTGTGGCAGTGCTTCCTATGTATAGTCCAAGTTTCCTCGAGCTTTGTTACTTGGCATCTACATCTATACTCTGCAAACCACCGTGAAATGCATGGCGGAGGGTGTGTCCCATTGTACAAGTTATTAGGGTTTCTTCCGACATTCACGTATGGTGCATGGGAAGAATGGTTGTTCGAATGCCTCTGTGCGTGAAGTAATTATTCCAATATTACCCTCACGACTGTATGTGACTGATTCGTAGGAGGTTGTAGTACACACACCAAAAAAGGTTTTGCATCATCTCGACTCCCAGAGTTACGGAACCTGTACAGAAAATTGGAATACAGATCAACATAAACATCATTTCCGTCCTTTTTTTGCTCATGAAAACTGCACATTGCATGTTGTACCACCATACAGCGAGACCTTCAGAGGTGGTGGTACACATTGCTGTACACACCGGTACCCCTAATACCCAGTAACACGTCCTCTTGCATTAATGAATGCCTGTATTCGTCGTAGCATACTATACAGAAGTTCATCACGGCACTGTTGGTCCAGTTTGTCACACTCCTCAATGGCGAATCGGCGTAGATCCCTCAGAGTGGTTGGTGGGTCACGTCGTCCATAAACAACCCTTTTCAATCTGTTCCAGGGTCCGCCACCGGTGGCTGAGTGGTCAGCGCGACAGACTGTCAATCCTAAGGGCCCGGGTTCGACTCCCGGCAGGGTCGGAGATTTTCTCAGTTCAGGGACTGGGTGTTGTGTTGTCCTAATCATCATCATTTCATCCCCATCGACGCGTAAGTCGCCGAAGTGGCGTCAAATCGAAAGACTTGCACCAGGCGAGCGGTCTACCTGGCGGGAGGCCCTCGTCACACGCAATTATTATTATTGTTAATCTATTCCAGCCATGTTCGATAGTGTTCATGTGTGGAGAACATGCTGGCCACTGTAATAGAGCGAAGTCGTTAACCTGAAGGAAGTTATTCACAAGATGTGCACGATGGGGCGCGAATTGTCGCCCATGAAGATGAATGCCTCGCCAATATGCTGCCGATATGGTTGCACTATCTATCGGAGGATGTCAGTCAAGTATCGTACAGCCGTTACGGCGCCTCCCATGACCACCAGCGGCGTTACGTCGGCCGCAAAACAGAAGGGAACCTCCACCTTGCTGTACTAGCTGGACAGTGTGTCTAAGGCGTTCAGCCTGACAGGGTTGCCTCCAAACACGTCTCCGACGATTGTCTGGTTGAAGGCATATGCGACACTCATCGGTGAAGAGAACGTGATGCCAATCCTGAGCGGTTTATTCGGCATGTTGTTGGGCCCATCTGTACCGCGCTGCACGGTGTCGCGGTTGCAAAGATGGACCTCGACATGGGCGTTGGGAGTGAAGTAGCGCATCATGCAGCCTATTGCGCACAGTTTGAGCCGTAACACGACGTCCTGTGACTGCACGAAAAGTATTTTTCAACATGGTGGCGTTGCTGCCAGGGTTAATCGAGCCATAATCCGTAGGTAGCGGTCATCCACTGCAGTAGTAGCCCTTGGGCTGCCTGAGCGAGGCATGTTGACAGTTTCTGTCTCTCTGTATCTCCTCCATGTCCGAACAACGTCGCTTTGGTTCACTCCGAGACGCCTGGACACTTCCCTTGTTGAGAGCCCTTCCTGGCACAAAGTAACAATGCGGAAGCGATCGAACCGCGGTACTGACCGTCTATGCATGGTTGAACAACAGGCAAAACGAGCCGTGTACCTTCTTCCTGATGGAAAGGCTGGAACTGATCGGCTGTCGGACCCCTCCATCTAATAGGCGCTGCTCATGCATGGTTGTTTACATCTTTGGGCGGGTTTAGTGACATTCCTGAACAGACAAAAGGACTGTGTCTGTGATACAATATCCACAGTCAACGTCCATCTTCATGAGTTCTGGGAATCGGGGTGATGCAAAACTTTTTTTGTTATGTGTATATTCCTAGAGTCTTCATTTAAATGGCCAAAATAGACGTATATGGTCAACTTCCCTTCTTTCAAAAAACAAGGCCTATGCTTCAATCTTCTCCTACTTCTTTTCTTTTGCTTTCTGTATGAGTCACGCCACCTTCACCTCCCTTATATTCTTTATCTGTGTGTTATCACTTTCATATTCCCTTCCTCGTCTATCCCTTTCCTTCGCGACAACTAGTGCTAGTGCTCATTATTAAAAACCTACCTTACTGCGATATCTAATTATTGTTTATTTACCATGTACGAATATAAACTGCTTGTACGTTTTTCTTAGCCGTACTATGGTAATTTTTATTTTTATAAATCTGGTATAAGCTCGAAACTTAACGCGGACTTAAATCTGAGATGCTTGTAATAGTTTCCACAACGAAACTTTGTATCGAAACCTGGCAGAAAGTACAGAGATTCTGGTCGTACGTACAATATGCTAGCGGCAAGACACAATGCCATCTCTGCTCGATAGCAATGGAAATACTGTCGATGACAGTGGTGTTAAAGCGGAGTTACTAAACACAGCCTTTCGAAATTCCTTCACCAAAGAAGCCGAAGTAAATATTCCAGAATTCGAATCGATAACAGCTGTCAACATGAGTAACTTAAGTAGATGACCTCGGAGTTGTGAAGCAGCTTAAATCACTTAATAAAAGCAAGTCTTCCGGACCAAACTGTATTGTATCTAGGTTCTTTTCAGAGTATGCTGCTGCAATAGCCTCATTTGCTCGACCTAAGATACTTCCTCAAAGATTGGAAAGTTGCACAGGTCACAGCGATATTCAAAAGAAGCAAAAGGTGTAATCTACTAAATTAAATGCGATGTGCAGCGGGATTTTGGAAATATACTGCTTTAGAACATTATGAATTACCTCGAAGTGAAGGGTTTATTGACACATAGCGAACACGGATTTAGAAAACATCTTTCTTATGAATCACAACTATCTCTTTACTCACATGAAGTGTTGAGTGCTATCGACAAAGGATTTCAGATTGATTCCGTATTTCTGGGTTTCCAGAAGGCTATTGACATCGTTCCTTACAAGTGACTTGTAATCAAACTGCGTGCGAATGGAATATCGTCTCAGTTAGGCGACTAGATGCGTGGTTTGCTCTCAGTGAGGTCACAGTTCGTAGTAATTGACGGACAGTCGTGGAGTAAAACGGAAATGATTTCTGGCGATACCAAGGAAGTGTTATAGGTCCCCTGGTGTTCCTTATCTTTATAAACAATTTAGGAGACAATCTCAGCAGCCGTCTTGTTTGCAGATGATGTTCTCTTTTATCGTCTAGTGAAATCATCAGAAGTTCGAAGACAATTGCAAAACGATTTAGATAAGATATCTGTATGGCGCTGAAATTGGCAATTGACATTAAATCAGTGATTCCCACAACCTGAGGATAATTATCCCCTGAGGGGTAAAATGAAATTTTCGGAGGAGTAAAAACTAAACAATGCGAGTCTGTCTCAGTCACGAAACTAATACTGATTATATAAGTTATAAATATTTTTTCTCATTTAGCAGCATTAATGTGATGGGGTTACAGATTCCTCACATAGTCCACCCACTACACACATATGTTGTGCTTTGTCCCATACATCGCTGCTGATAAAAGTGATACTAACAACGTAACAAATACTAAATATCTCAAGAAAATGTGTTCTCCAAGATGTAGATAGTACCTGCAGTAGTCTAGAAATTGCTTCATTACTCGCTTCAAAACACATAAATGAATTAATTGAAAGCACGACACAGCAGAAACTGCGTAAGGGTTACTATAGTGTTTTACATGGTATTATTATTATAATCATCATAAATAATAATTATTATTATTATTACTATTACTGGATGTGGTCAGTCACAAAGCATTTACAGCCTAAAGTCTTCAAATTTCTGCCTGTTTAGACGTAAGGAGTGCAGCAATCAAGTGACTTACGAACAGTAAGTATAGTGCACATATTTCAACGTGGTTGATTTTAAGGGGAGTTGGAACGCCCTATCCCGACAATGTCAAATTTAGTGACTTGGCTTCCCTGTATTTCAGGAACCACTGTAGCGATAGACACGAAACCTTTACAGGACATTAAAGTGTATATTCTGAGTCTACTGAACTACAATAATTGCATTTCAGCCACTGCTTTCGGAAATATAATTTTTTAAATAGATGGTTAAAATTTTGTGTATATTTTGTATACGTTATCCTAAATAATTTTAATTATACATAACATTATGTTCTTCTTTTAGTTTAGTACACTCAGGATAAGTATGTTATTACTACCTGAGAAACTGAATACTCTGCTCGAAGTGGTTTCTGAGATTTAGGGGAAAATGCAACAGAAAATGTAAATTTTCAGGAACGGCTTCTAAAGTTTCAAAAGACTGTAACTCACTTGATATATGCTTAATTCTTTTTATTTTTAGTCACTCAGAAGCATCCTGCACCATACAGTATATCATCATCTTGATCTTTTTCCAAGTTTTTTCTTCTTTTCTTCTTTCTGGACTCCTTGGTGGCCAACTGTGCTGCGTACTCTGCTTTATCAGTGCGAACCTTGTCGATCCGTTCAGGTTCCCTGATGCAGTTTGCTCCTGGATTAATTCCCATATGCTATAGCACTTTCACCCTACCAAAGTTGCCACCATTAAAAACAATAACAGCATCACTGACCCCCCCCCCCCACTTTAGTATCTTCATTCCAACAAAAACATTTTTTGGTAAGAGAGTCCATATCAGATTATTGAACGACCCATTCGGATTTTGAGTCTGACCATGCAGACACTTCTTCAGTAATTCAGGATTTGCCAGGTCTCTGTAAATAGGTTTTATGTTATCCATGACTGCTGATGCGATGGAATGTTTATGGCTGTATGAACTGTTTGAGTATTGGGCATTGAGGTAATTGCACCATGAATCAGGTCCAGGAGAACAAAGGTGGTATACTGGTTTTTCATCAGTTGACAGTCTGTGGAAGAAGGTAGCCCATACTGCCTGCTTCATTTCAACAATTCCTCAGTATTGTTTCTAATGACCATCCCTTAATACTGATGCAGTTCATCAATCATTTTGTCTGCCAGCCTGCCTCTTATGGTTTTACCATCAGAAAGTTTCTTGTCTCTCAAACTTTGTTTCAACTTCCTCAACCTGTTGCTCATCCTCTTACGGACATGGCCAACACATTCCAGTTTCGTGATAATCTTCTCACCATAAGGCTGAGTGACTACTACACTGTTATATGCTTTTGAGCTTTCATCACCTAAGAACTTAGTTCACAAATCGACTAAAAATTTCAATAGCTGCAGAGGCCCCCCATATCACAACTTCTTCCTTCATAATTTCTGTCACAGATATGCCCTTCTTCATTCCCTGATTTACACTTATAACAATGTTTGGTTTAAAAACCTGGGAATTTGTTATCTTTCCAGTATCCACACTGGTCACCGTGTAACCTCCCCACCGTAATTTAAAAGAAAAATGAAATAAGACAATATTTAATTATGAATGCTAATGGACATTGCGCTAATTGTAACCTCGCCCACAATGAGAGGTATTGAAAATGGCAACAAAAATGTGAAATTCGCAATCTGACTCAAATATACGTTCTTCAAAAAAAAAAAAAATTAAAGTCCATTCAGTGATAAGAAAATTCAATTAAACCGAAATATCGGTCTTTGGCCCTGTGCAAAACAATCAGAATTAAAGTCTTACCTCAGAATAAATGGAAGTCACATTTCTGCTCTTATCTTTCCGCACGGCTTGGAGGAACTGCATTGCAAATCATAATATTCCTTTTTTTTTTTTTTTGATTTTACTGAAATTTTTCTTTAACGGAAGTGGAATGAAAGGGGAAGTGCAATTAAATCTTTAGTTCAATAAACAATAAATTTTTTTAAAAAAATGCTTTTGAAATTAAAAATTATTATTGGGGCACTTGTTGGAGAATAATTACAATAAATAAATTTTTACATTATCTAATGATTATATTAATTAACAGTATACCTCATTCAGCATCTTGACCAGTGTTGTCGCCAGACCACATCACGCAACCCCACTGGGCTGCCACCACTGACCGACCGCTCTGCATGACGACTATTAGCGTACCGCACTGCACGACTACTACTAGAGAGCTGCCCTCAACTAGACAGAGCTACAGACTCGAAACGACAAACTCACAGACTGAGAACCGCTCGCAACACTCGCGCGGTCAAGCGCATACTCTCTGGTCACAGATGCTACAATGCCTCGCCATCGCTGCTATGTTACATACGTGTTTCAACCGTAGCAACAGAATTCTTAGAACTGTAGCCACGCTTCTGCCAAGTGCCTTCAAAAGCTACTGGTATGTCAGTCATACCATCATTTATTTCAACAGCTTCGTTTGCAGCACGTTCATTGACTCACATGCAACAGATTCCACAGCAGCTCCAATAAATCCTGCATACTTGTCGATTTTACAAGATGGGCGTGGCACAATCTGCTGCAGTGCGTCCTTTGCCAATAGCTCTCAATCCACAAAACCACCTAACATTTACTTCAAAATAATTATCTTTACACTTATTAGAATTCGAAAATGAATGAGTATATTTGCCCGTATCTCGTGGTCGTGCGGTAGCGTTCTCGTTTCCCACGCCCGGGTTCCCGGGTTCGATTCCCGGCGGGGTCAGGGATTTTCTCTGCCTCGTGATGGCTGGGTGTTGTGTGCTGTCCTTAGGTTAGTTAGGTTTAAGTAGTTCTAAGTTCTAGGGGACTGATGACCACAGATGTTAAGTCCCATAGTGCTCAGAGCCATTTGAACCAATGAGTATATTTACAAGTGGCACAATTAATGATAAGTTTCCTGGCTAGTCCATTTGATACCTCACTGTCTTCATGTAAACTAACTAGCCCTCCACATATTTTACAGAACACACATTCACCTAACACCCATGTTTAATATGTGTAGATCTACCAGAATATAACTTAACCTACCATTTACATCACTTTCGTTTTGAGAAAACTGTGTATCACAACGTTTTATTTTAATCTTCGAGGCACTAATGGGTGTTTCTCTAGATACTGACAAGTTTGCCTGCATTTCACTTCATTGTCTGTAACTTCACACGCCACACACTGAACACAATGTTTCCTTTTATTCAAAAATCTATTACCATGAAACCCACGTTTCCTAAAAACACTTGGTTTTGGCGTCATACTTAGTTTTTCAGAGATTTACCAATCTATTCGTCACTTTTCCTCGGAAAAAAGTTAGCACTTCGACATACAACGCGTGTTTATACTACGAAACCATACTATACTGTTTTTGACAGTGTTACCAATACAAACACGTAATTTAACCTTTATAACACAGCGATCCACAGCCTTCTATATGAAAATATTACCGACAAAATTTTAATATTTTCAACTGGTGTAGATTATATTTAAAAAATAAAATAAAATACTTCCCATGAGAGTTTATAAGTGATATACAGTATGAGTCACCTAACGTTACCGCTGGATATATTTCGTAAACCGCATCAAATACTGACGAATCGATTCCACAGTCCGAACGTGAGGAGAGGGGCTAGTGTAATTGGTTAATACAAACCATAAAAAAATGCACGGTAGTATGTTTTTTAACACAAACTTACGTTTTTTTTAAATGGAACCCCGTTAGTTTTGTTAGCACATCTGAACATATAAACAAATACGTAATCAGTGCCGTTTGTTGCTCTGTAAAATGTTAATTACATCCGGAGATATTGTAACCTAAAGTTGAAGCTTGAGCACCACTCCTCCGCTGTTCGATCGTGTGTATCGGAGAGCACCGAATTACGTAGGGATCCAAAGGGAACGCTGATGGACCTTAGGTACAGAAGAGACTGGAACAACATATTACGTCCACATGCTAACACCTTTTTATTGGTCTTTTTCACTGACGCACATGTACATTACCATGCGGGGTGAGGTACACGTACACACGTGGTTTCCGTTTTCAATTCGGAGTGGAATAGAGTGTGTCCCGACATGTCAGGCCAATAGATGTTCAATGTGGTGGCCATCATTTGCTGCACACAATTGCAATCTCTGGCGTAATGAATGTCGTACACGCCGCAGTACATCTGGTATAATGTCGCCGCAGCCTGCCACAATACGTTGTTTCATATCCTCTGGGGTTGTAGGCACATCACGGTACACATACTCCTTTAACGTACCCCACAGAAAGAAGTCCAGAGGTGTAAGATCAGGAGAACGGGCTGGTCAATTTATGCGTCCACAACGTCCTATGAAACGCTCGTCGAACGTGTACCTCACCCCTCATGGTAATGTACATGTGCGTCAGTGAAAAAGACCAATAAAAAAGTGCTAGCATGTGGACGTAATGTGCTGTTCCAGTCTCTTCTGTACCTAAGGTCCATCACCGTTCCCTTTGGATCCCTACGTAATTCGGTGCTCTCCGATACACACGATCGAACAGCGGAGGAGTGGTACTCAAGCGTCAACTTTAGGTTACAATATCTCCGGATGTAATTAACATTTTACAATGCAACAAACGGCACTGATTACGTATTTGTTTATATGTTCAGATGTGCTAACAAAACTAACGGGGTTCCATTTTAAAAAAACGTAGGTTTGTGTTAAAAAACATACTTCCGTGCATTTTTTTATGGTTTGTATTAACCAATTACACTAGCCCCTCTCCTCACGTTCGGTCTGTGGAATCGATCCGTCAGTATTTGATGTGGTTTACGAAATATATCCAGCGGTAATGTTAGGTGACTCACCCTGTATATATATATATATATATATATATATATATATATATATATATATATATATATATATATATATATATTGCGTCCTAACTCCCCTTAAATGGGGTTGCAGTGTCCAGGTCAAGTAAGTGCCACAATCGAGAGAAGTCATGTAAAGGAAGTGTGGATAATTATTAGCTTTCTTACCTGAGAAGGAGTTGTGAATAGCACTTGCGATGCACCAAGAATTCCTTCGTCATTCATTCTAGGTCCCCCCCCCCCCCCTCTCCCATACACACACACACACACACACACACACACACACAAACTAAATATCATCCATCTTTCATAATTATAAAAATAAAAGTGTTCCAAGAAAAGTCTTTCACTCTACAGTTAAGCTAGGTGCTAATTTTGGTGATAATGTGTCGGAGGGCGGGGGTACTAGCTAATTAATTGGACTCAGGGATAATGGTCTAAGAAAGGTTGCGAACTAATAATGGTTCAAATGGCTCTGAGCACTATGGGACTTAACATCTATGGTCATCAGTCCCCTAGAACTTAGAACTACTTAAACCTAACTAACCTAAGGACATCACACAACACCCAGCCATCACGAGGCAGAGAAAATCCCTGACCCCGCCGGGAATCGAACCCGGGAACCCGGGTGCGAACTAATACCCTGAATAATGAAAAGTGTGAGATCGCACATATGACTGCTAAAAGGAACCCGTTAGACTTCGGTTACTGTTTGCTGTTTCTAACAAAAGTAGTTCTAATATAATTGGTTCATAAATAATGAAATTATAGTTGTTTAAAAATAGGGAGTGACTTATGAGACAACCTGCAGATGTAGATGAAAATATTTACTGTAATACATTCAATGTAAAATACAAATAACGCCTGAATAGGTGTAAGAGAGTGCCTGATGGCACCCTCTTGCCAGGTAAAATAAGACAATCAATAAATAAAGGCACATATTTAGCACGTTAACTCATTTGTAAAGTAATGAGACATCTGAAGCTGTATCGTACGTGGAAGTTGGATTCTGTAAAGAATCGGGGGTTTACTGTTTGTACTAGAACATCTCCGCTCGCGGATGGACCAGAGAATGGAGAAGTACTCTCAAGCACACGCGGCGTAAGGTGTCCTGTGGTGTTTACTCGTCGGCGCCTCACGTGCAGGTGCGGGCATTAACTACGCTCGTTTAGCGCTGCCAGCTGTTAACTGCGCAGTGTGGCGGGGTCGGGCCCCCTGCACGTGACTCGCCGGCACGTGGCGGACGCGCGCCCAGCAGACACTCCCTTCGGCCAGCTGCGGGGCCGTCGCTCCCGCCAGCCCCCGTGTGACGTCACACAGCCTGGCTGCGCTCTGTCAGAAGCAAGCCGCCAACACCCGCCTTCCCGCCACGCTTTCGCCACAGCGTAGCGGCGCGGCAGCCTTTTCACGGCCTCTGCGCGCTCACTGCTGGTTTTGCTGCGAGGCAGGCTTCACCTACGACGTGTTCACCATTACTCTCGACGCTCAACGATGAAAACTTCTTAAGTAACAGTACCCAGTACTAACCATTACTAATCAACTTGCGAATGTTGCAGTTCTTCGTATTTCCGTGCTCGATAAGAAAGCTGGAGAAGAATTTCCGCCTTATGCAAGACACATCTGTAATTTTGTTGTCACACAGACATGTTTCAGCACTTTTTGTACTATCTTCAGTGGGTTTGTTTATTTTCCTTCTGGAAAATTGTAACAAGCTAAACTTTAAAGAAACTTTTGGTGCCGAGCGGTCTTAGGCGCTGCAGTCATGGACTGTGCGGCTGGTACCGGCGGTGGTTCGAGTCCTCCCTCGGGCATGAGTGTGTGTGTTTGTCCTTAGGATAATTTAGGTTAAGTAGTATGTAAGCTTAGGGACTGATGGCCTTACCAGTTAAGTCCCATAAGATTTCACACACATTCGAACAAACTTTTGGTACAAAATATTTAGATTGGTAAAATGAGCGATTGTTGTTAAATGTCTTTACATTGGTTTGCATACAGTACAGAGCTGAGACATGTATCACTGAGCTGAGGCATTCTGTGTTGTTTATTTGCGATATGTCTAAAGTTTCTAATTTTATAGTACATTTGGAAATAAAGTACATGTATACCTTTGTTTACATACCTCACATGGGGCTATTGGATATTTACGCTGGTAGTTTTAGGTCTCCTGCAATCTACAGCTTGTCATCTGCAAACAGCTATACGTGATTTTATTCTTCTGTTTATTATGCGCTTCCGACCGAAAACCACTATTTATCGTGTTCTTTAGAGTGTTAAATATATATTTTTTGATGTTATGGAGTTTTCACTTTTTTGTGCCGAGATAACACGCTTATTTCTTCCGTTTTTGTCGTTACACATTTATTTTATACGATTTCTTGCCAAGCATAGAGTTTTCGCCGCCATTACATGTTGCTGTGACTGTGTAGTGTTCATTTCTTTCGTGGAATGTTTGTTTGACTCAACATAGCATACAGAACCAACACCACAATACAGAATAGACTTGGAAAAAATACTACTAACACTTTCAAATACAGCCAGTCTGGAATATATCAACTAACTTGCAACTGTTGCCCATCTGCTTCCGTGGGTTAAATACGCAGGTATTTTAGAACCGGTTGTACAGAACATCTCAGAGCACTGAAAAACAATAGCTCAAACTCAACATTTGCATACTACATGACGGCACAGAATCACCACCCAACCAACACAGAAATCGACTTAAAATCCTTAAAATTAGTAACAGCTTATACCAAAAATTAGCCATAGAAGATAACTATCACATCCAAAAGTCAATAGCCCACGAAAATAAAGTTACTACACGAACATACATCACTGCGCAATAAAACCCTCTTTGCCGCATTAGAAGTGCTATATTAATAACACCCAACTC
This sequence comes from Schistocerca americana, assembly GCF_021461395.2. Taxonomy (NCBI): domain Eukaryota; kingdom Metazoa; phylum Arthropoda; class Insecta; order Orthoptera; family Acrididae; genus Schistocerca; species Schistocerca americana. The sequence continues at coordinate 243,315,273 of NC_060123.1, read as the reverse complement.
AAAACTGCAAATGATCAGCTTCTAAAATTAAATTCCTTTATCAGCATATTGCACACAATTCACCCCACACGCCTCTCCACAACTCTCTCTCTCTCTCTCTCTCTCTCTGCACCTCTCTCTCTATATATATCTATCTTGCAAACAAACATACACGAACTAACTACCACAAACATCAACAACACTTCAAATCTAAGCGCCACATCCCAAAGAATCATGCCACGAAACAAGTGAATACTGCACAATTACAACACGTAATGGCGGCGAAATTCTGTGCTTGGGAAGGAATCGTATAAAATGAACGTGCAACTACAAAAACGAAAGGAATACGTGTGTACTGCACACCATTCACTTCACACGCCTATCCACAACTCTCTCTCTCTCACACACAAATACACACACGAACTAAATACTAAATACCACAGACCTCACACCACTTCAAATCCGCGCGCCACATGCCAAACAATTATGTCACGAAGGAAGTGAAAGCTACACAATCTCAACAACACGTAATGGCGGCGAAACTCTGTGCATGGGAAGGAATTGTATAAAATGAATGTGCAACTACAAAAACGAAAGGAATACGTGCGTGATTTCGATACAAAAAAATAAAAACACCTCAACATAAAAAACCGTAACACGCCAAACAACACAATACATAGCGATTCTCGATCAGAAATGCACAATAAACAGAAAGATAAAATAACGTTCGCTGTTTGTAGATAACAATCAGTAGATTGCGAAGTAAATCTAAAGCTAATAGCATAAATATCAAATAGCTCCATGTGTGATACGTAAACATACGCATACATCTACTTTCTTTCCAAATGTACTATAAAACTAGAAACTTTAGACACATCGCACATAACATTGAATGCCTCTACTCTGTACTGTATGTAAACTAATGTAAAAGCATTTGATAGCAATCGCTCATTTTACGAACGTACATATTATGTACCAAAAGTTTCTTTAAAGGTTAACATGTAACAGTTCTGCAGAAAGAAAATAAATAAACCCACTGGAGATACTGCCTATTGGCTTCTGTCTCGGGTTCTTCGGCCGACGTTCATCTAATGATTTTTCTGACGTTTCGCCAGCACGAGTGGCTGGCATTGTCAAAGCTTCACCCTCCACTGCCGGTGGTGAACTGGAGCCGCTCTCTCTGCTCCTTTTCTGACTTCCTCACTGTGAGGAGGTTCGTGTGGAAGTTTGTGGCCTGTTGGCCTTTACTCCCCTGGGATGTTGATGAAACTTCTTTCTTTACTTGTAGGTTCTTCTGTACTGGCAAGGAGTGCCGATGACCTATCTTCTGAACTTGTCGTTATGACGACTTTTCTTTTTCTTCTTTGCTGTGGCTGAGGCCTCTTCCTCGGTTGGGATGTTGTGCAAAATGCATCCCGCTTTATCATATTCACCGTTGACGAGAGCGATGATTATGCAGCGCATTTGCCACTCTGTGAAGATAGGGTAGGAGTCAATCAGATTGAACTCCTCCCTAGAAAGACCCAGAAGGCCTTCTGGATACCCGAGTGGGCGATGTGGGAGTTGTGGTTTAGGATGGTTAGGAGGAACGAAAGGATAAGGGTTGTCGTGGTGGGGGTAAGTACCGTCGCGAAGCGATGCAGCGATCTTCTGCGTCACAGCGCTTGCGCTGTACATGTCCGGAAGCGGGAGGAATGGGACTTCTTCCCACTCGTCTTCGTGCGCTGCTGCCTCGGTGTCCGTCTTGGGCTCCCCTTCGGCAGGCACGTCGGTCTGCGTGGCCACCGTCGCAAACTTCTTCTCTCGTGGAGGAGTCGTCTGGCTGGCGGTGTCGACCGCTGTGGCGGAAGCTGCCTTGGCTGAGCGAAGCTCCTGCGTCAGCTCAGCAATCTGACGCCGAGCCTCGCCCAGTTCCGCCGGCATGGCCGCCCTCTCTTCCGCCATGGCGGATTTGAAGGCGGACATGGCTTCTTCTACGGCGTCGTTGAGGCGCCTGGTGATGACGTCTTCTGTGCGAGTGACCACCTCTTCGTGTGTGGTGGTCACTTGCTTCTGCGTCTTCTCTGGTCCGCGCCAATTTCTCCTGTAGGCGCAGGAACGGGCGTTAGCCGCGTGTGCGCCACCACAGTTGGCGCAGGTGCAGGGGGCGTCCTTCTGCTTCTTGCAGTCGCGTGTGTCGTGTGCTTGCGCACACTTCAAACACGCGACTGCTCCGCTGCAGTGCTTGGCGACGTGGCCAAGCTTTTGGCAGCGAAAGCACTGCGGTGTAGACTTCTTCTTCTTCTTCCCGGCTGGTCCTGCTAACGTGAGCAGCAACTCAGCCAAGGCAGCAGCTTTGCGTCCACTTCCGCGTCCCGACATCACGAGTAGTAACAGCGACAACGAGCTAACGTGTACTCTCCGCGGCGTGAGCGGGAATGAACTGGAGCCGAGCTCGCGGCCGCAGACTATATGTACCTGGAGCGCCAACGTCCGAGGGTTTCTCCGCGGCTATTTCCGGTGCGGTTCTCCTCTTGCTACCTGCGACGGTCGTTCGCTGCAGTACGGGAAGCCAGGATCCGTTTACCTTAAGGCTTTCCTCTTTCTTGTTCAAACTGTTCGAGTGTTCTTGTATTTCTACAGCTTCTCTGAACAAGCGCGTGTGATAGTGCTTCTCTACAGCCAGAACTTCCGTGTCGGCGAATTTTATTACGTGGTCGGTCTCATTCAGTGCGTGATCTGCCACGGCCGATTTCTCCACCTGCCGGTGAAGAACGTCGGAATGACTGGACGATCAATTAACACCAGGATCAAAGAGCATAAGCGACATTGCAGGTTGGGGCAGGTGGAGAAAGAGAGGAGAAGAGTTATGAGGAAGATATGGGGACCAGTTTTAGATAACGTAGAATGGAGGAGGAGGAAAAACGAGGAAATATACCCTCTGATGCGACAGCCAACTATCCTACAGAAGATAAAGAGCAAAAAAATACAATGGGTGGGCCATGTAACCTGTATGCCAGATGGAAGACAGGCGAAGATGGCACTAGCGGGAAAACCAAACACCAAATGCCCGCCGGCCGCTGTGGACGAGCGGTTCTAGGCCCTTCAGTCTGGAACCGCGCGACCGCTACGGTCGCAGGTTCGAATCCTGCCTCGGGCATGGATGTGTGCGATGTCCATAGGTTAGTTAGGTTTAAGTAGTTCTAAAAAGTTGTAGGACACTGATGACCTCCTATTGCACGCATTGCATACACTAACTTCAAATTCACATCATATGAATTCTGCACAATGTTTGAAGTCATTTTCGAGGTAGATTTATTGCAGGATCTACACAGAACAACTAATTTTGACGCTAAACCGTTCCTGCTACTTTGTTGTTCAGTTATTTCCAGACAGCCTACACCATCACATTGTTTACATTTCGCCACTTCCTTTAGCAAAGAAGATAAGATGCCCACATATCCACTATAAACAGCGTCATTGTTAACACAAAAATTTGAATACCAGGAGGCCAGTTCCCTGAAGAACTGACACATAGGTTGCTTTCAACAGTGCGGCTTGCTTTGTTTGTGAACTGGTTACCACGGAATTTCCTTTTATTGAATTTCTTGATGTGTGGCATAGTTCTCATTTATTGCACACTAAAGAATATGTACTTCCACAAATATATGTAGCACTTGGACAACAAGCATTCAGTAACATGTGAACGAACTGCTTCAGCAAAACAAAAGTAAATACTAGCAAAAAAATGGTTCAAATGGCTCTGAGCACTATGGGACTCAACTGCTAAGGTCATTAGTCCCCTAGAACTTAGAACTAGTTAAACCTAACTAACCTAAGGACATCACAAACATCCATGCCCGAGGCAGGATTCGAACCTGCGACCGTAGCGGTCTTGCGGTTCCAGACTGCAGCGCCTTTAACCGCACGGCCACTTCGGCCGGCAAATACTAGCAAAGATAATCATTTACAGACACTAGAAACGTGCACTGTTACCAACATATACAATGTATCATACGTATAATCGCTGGAAACAGAAAGTTCACAGTTCTTTTCGAAATAATACTGGTTTCTGTAAGAGAAACAAAGGGGGCGTGGTGGCATACATGACCATGACTTTAAAATTTGGTATACATAGGTCATTTTTCATTTGGAACTCTATAATGTATATATCAATGTAATCAAGAAAGACTATAGAATTTAATAAAGTCATAAAAAATTTCGATTTTTCCGCCATTTATAAGTACCCTGTATCCTTCAGTGTAATTATTTTCTTTGAATAAAAGTGTCATTTCTGTTCGTTTCACGGTGTATTTCTTTCAGTTACTTTTCGTACTATACTGCAGCAATTCTTTTTCATATCGTACAAGTTTAATCGAGCTACGTTACATAGCAGTGATACACCAAGCGAAAGTTATTTTCGTCCTTTTGCGCATCAGTGTACGAGGGTTGCCCAGAAAGTAATGCACCGCATTTTTTTCTTCAACAATTGTTTATTGAACATAATGAGAATTACACTCACGAAAGAATGGTGTTTTATCTACACACCATATTTTTCCACGTAATCTCCATCCCATTCTGTAGCCTTCCTCCAGCGCAAAACAAGTCGGTACCAACCCTTGTCCTAGTGGCGGAGCCAGTGCCTCGCTGTGGGAATCATCTCCTCATCTCTCTCAAAATGTCTTTCACGATTGGCATCCTTTAGTGGCCCAAACAAGTCCGACGGGGCTAAGTCAGGTGTGTCTGTCCGGTGTGATAGCCGTGAATGGTCTCCCGGACCGCCGTGAATGGTCTCCCGGATCGCTGCTAATCGTGGAGCTACGACGAACCGCCTTCTGATGACCTCAGCCTCCATGCCCAGCGACTCACTGTACTTCTATCGACCACAGATACCTCATGGACTTTGCAAAAGCGTTTTTGAATATTCCCCACAGTTTTGTCCTCTGCAGTGAGAAATTCAATGACGCCTCGCTGCTTGTAACGTACATCACCTACAGACGCCATTTTGAAACTGTCCTGCAGCTACGCTATCTGTCGGAAGTGACGGAAACTTGACGCGTTCACTCAGGAGACTTCAAATAAGACATACGAAACATTTTTCATTCGTAGCATTGTTTTCGGCTGAGGAAAATAAATGCAACCCTCGTATAAATAAGTCGCGGTTGGACTCGGTCAGCTTCTACACTTACCTAGGTGTAACTCTTTCTAAGGATATGGAACGATCACATAGGCTCAATTGTAAGTAAAGCAGGTGACAAACTTTGTTTCATTGGTAGGATACTAGGGAATACAATAAGCGTCCAAATGAGATTGCTTTCAAAACACCCGTCGGATACATGCTAGAAAATTGCACACATGTGTGGGACCGGTACGAAACATGACTCAGAGGGCGTATTGAATGTATACAGACAAGGGCAGCACGAACAGGTTTATTTGAACCGTGGGCGAGTGTCACGGAGGTGCTGAATAAACTGAAAGGGCAGACACTTATGGATAGATACAAATTATCCAGAAAAAGACTACGTAAAATGTTCCACGGACCAGCTTTAAATATACTACACCCCCTCCCGCTACGTTTTGCTCTCGTATGGATTGGGAGGGATAAGATTTGATTAATCACAGCGTGCACAGAGATGTTTAAACAGCCATTTTCCCGCATTCCTGGAAGAAACCCTAAAACTGGTACAGTGGGAAGTACCCTCTGTCATGTACTTCACAGAGGTTTGAAAACTATGGATGTAGATGTAGAAGAATTTGAGGAAGTGTTTTTACTAGAGTTGCGTCTTGAGATAGACAAATGGAAGTTTACAAGATCGTGCTAAAAAATCAGAGTAGCATTATTAATATCATTAAAGGAAAACAGTGACCAAAAACAGAACTTTAAGAAGAAAAGGATAAAAGTGCGCACATATCTAAGTTTTCAAGAAACTCTTTGTTAAACTTGTGATTTTCTTTTTGCTCTGTTCGGCATCTGTAGTCTCAAAGTTTGCTGGACTGTTTTCTAGTGCGTCCTGCCCCATAGGCTCGTTCTTAAAATTCACGTTTTTCGTGTACTACAATATAGGGAAGCACTCCACTTTCTGAATTAACAGTTGCATTTTTTTCAGTTTTCCATACGTATTTCTTACTTTTCGACACTGTAATTTTCATGCCGGTATTGAACACTCAAAACCTTTGCAAGTTTGAAAAAAAACTTCCAGCAATTTCGGCAAATAACTGTGGCAAGATGCAGGATACTGGTTCCACTAACGTGCGGAAGATACTGATGAAAGTTGACGAAACTTGGGGAATTCGGCTTTCTGGAGGTGTTTCCACGTCAAAAGACTAGCATAAGCAGCTTTTACAAGTAACATACGGAAGGTTACTTGCCGGCGGACACATGCCTTAACACCGTCTCCAGCCTTGTTAACGACCTAATTTCGACGAGGAAGAGAAACCAAAGTTTCTTTCGGTTTGTCACATTCAAAAAAATGGTTCAAATGGCTCTGAGCACTATGGGACTTAACTGCAGTGGTCATCAGTTCCCTAGAACTTAGAACTACTTAAACCTAACTAACCTAAGGACATCACACACATCCATGCCCGAGGCAGGATTCGAACCTGTGACCGTAGCGGTCGCGCGGTTCCAGACTGTAGCGCCTAGAAGCGCTCGGCCACTCCGGCCGGCCTGTCACATTCAGCTGAAACCCTTCACTCACTATTAAATATCGTAGAGCTTCCAAATTGAGGCGATGTTGACGGCTAGGTTCCCAGTTCGAGCCTGCCTGGAAGTTTCATATCAGTGATTATATCGAGAGCGGGTGATTTAGCGGGCCAGTACTGTGCCTGAGTGTTGATCAGTTTTGGAACGTGTGTGTCCAGCCCTCTGAACACGGCTACTGTCATCTTGGATGTCGACCGTATCCACAGAAAACTCAACTGTCATCATGAAGTTGTAGAAGTAAAGACAACACCAGTCCGCCACTAATTCCTCTCCTGTGTAAACCTCTTCATCTCAGAGTAGCACTTGCAACCTAGGTCCTCAATTATTTGCTGAATGTATTCCAGTCTCCGTTCTCCTCTACAGCTACCTCTAGTACCGCGAAATTATTATGTGAAGTCTTTAACATATGTCCTACCATCCTGTCCCTTCTTCTTGTCAATGTTTGCCATATATTCCTTTCCTCGCCTATTATTCCGAGAACCTGCTCATCCTTGCCTAATCAATTCACCTAATTTTCAACATCCTTGTGTAGCACCACTTCTCAAATGCTTCGATTCTCTTCTGTTCCGGTCACCCACAGTCCATGTTTCACTAAAATACCGGGTGATCAAAAAGTCAGTATAAATTTGAAAATTGAATAAATCACGGAATAATGTAGATAGAGAGGTACAAAATTGACACACATGCTTGGAATGATATGGGGTTTTATTAGAACCAAAAAAATACAAAAGTTCAAAAAATGTCGGACAGATGGCGCTTCATCTGATCAGAATAGCAATAATTAGCATAACAAAGTAAGACAAAGCAAAGATGATGATCTTTACAGGAAATGCTCAATAGATCCACCATCATTCCTCAACAATAGCTGCAGTCGAGAAATAATGTTGTGAACAGCACTGTAAAGCATGTCCGGAGTTATGGTGAGGCATTGGCGTCGGATGTTGTCTTTCAGCATCCCTAGGGATACACTTGCGACTTCAGGTAACCCCAAAGCCAATAATCGCACGGACTGAGGTCTGGGGACTGGGAGGCCAAGCATGACGAACGTGGTGGCTGAGCACACGATCATCACCAAAAGACGCGCAAGAGATCTTTCACACGTGTGGCAATATGGGGTGGAGCGCCATCCTGCATAAACATCGTACGTTCCAGCAGGTGTTTATCAGCCAGGCCGGGGATGATGCGATTCTATAACATATCGGCGTACCTCTCACCCGTCACGGTAGCAGTTACAAAACCAGAATCACGCATTTTCTCGAAGAAAAAAGGCCCGATCACGGTAGATGTGGTAAATCCAACCCATACCGTGACTTTCTCGTCGTGCAATGGAGTTCCCACGACAGTTCTAGGATTTTCGGTAGCCTAAATTCTGCAGTTGTGGGCGCTGACAGACCCTCGGAGCGTGAAATGAGCTTCGTCGGTCCGCAACACGTTACTCAGCCAATCGTCATCTTCCGCCATCTTTTGAAACGCCCACACCGCAAATGCCCTCCGCTTCACTAAATCGCCAGGTAACAGTTCATGATGCCGATGGATTTTGTACGGATAGCATCGGAGGGTACGCCTCAGTGCCAACCAAACAGTAGTGTATGGAATGCCGGTGCGACGTGCGACTGCACGAGCGCTGACTTCCCCGTGCATAGACGAACCCGCTACAGTCTCCATTTCTTCCTGAACTGTCTCAGCAGCATTACGCCTTGTGCTCGGTCGGCCACTACGGGGTCTATCATCTAAACAACCCGTGGCTTTGAACTTCCGAATCATTCTCGCCACAGCTGCATTTGCAAATGGACCTTTACCCGTTCGAATCCCCTTCCTATGGCGATAGGATTGTAACGCTGAACTAGCACATTCCCCATTCCGATAATACAGCTTCACTAAAAGCGCCTTTTCAGGTAACGTCAACATGCTGCGACTGCTGGCGCATCTGATTCTCTCTCTCATTACAGCTCCTTTTATACACGATTGTCATGCGCAGTCACTGACGTTCTGCTGTCCAGCGCCATCTGTCGGACATTTTGTGAACTTTTTTTTGTTGTTCTTAAAAAAAACCATGTCATTCCAAGCATGTGCGTCAATTTTTACCTCTCTATCTACATTATTCCGTGGTTTATTAAGTTTTCAAATTTATACTGACTTTTCGATCACCCTGTACAATGCTATGCTCCAGATGTACATTTAGAAATTTCTTCCTCGAGTTAAGGTCTATGTTTGATACTAGTAGATTTCTCTTGGCCAAGAAGCCCGCTTGTCAGTACTAGTCTCTTTTTTATGTCCCCCTTGCTCTGTCCGTCTTGAATTATTTTGCTGCCTAAGTAGCAGAATCCCTTAACTTAACCTACTTAGTGATCACCAATATTGATGTTAAGTTTCTCGGTGTTCTCATTTCTGCTACTTCTCATTACTTTCGTCTTTCTCTTTTTATTCTCAATCTTATTCTGTACTCACTAGACTGTTCATTCCATTTAGCAGGTCCTGTAATTCTTCTTCACTTTTACTGAGGACAGCAATGTCATCAGCGAATCTTATCATTGATGTCTTTTCACCTTGATTATATGTAATTCCATTCTTGAACCTTTCCGTCATTGCTTCTTCGATGTATAGATTGAATAGTAGGGGGGAAAACTACATCCCTGCCTTACACTCTCTTTTATTCGAGCACTTCGCTCTTGATCTTTCACTCTTATTGTTTCCTCTTAGTTCTTGTACAAATTGTATGTTATCCGTCTTTCTCTATAGCTTACCTCAAATTTTCTAAGGAATTTGAAAATGTTGCACCATTATACATTGTCGAACGCTTTTTCCTGGTCGATAAATGATATGGACGTGTCTTGATTTTTCTTCACTCGTGTTTCCATTATCAGCCGCAACGTCAGAATTGCCTTCTGGTGCTTTTGCCTTTCCTAAAGACAAACTGATCGTCACCTAACACATCTTCAATTTTCTTTTCCATTCTTCTGTATATTATTCTTGTCAGCGTCTTGGATGCATGAGCTATTAAACTGACTGCGCGATAATTCTCGCACTTGTCGGCTCTTGCTACTTACGGAATTATACAGAAGATTTTTTCTTCAAAAGTCAGATGGTATGTCACCAGACTCATACATTCTATACACCAACGTGAATAGCGTATTGTTGCCACTTCCCCAAATAATTTTAGAAATTCCGATGGATCGTTATCTATCCCTTCTGCTTTATTCGCTCTTAGGTCTTCCAAAGCTCTTTTAAACCTGATTCTAATACTGGATCCCCTATCACTTCTATATCTTCTATCACATCAGACAAGTCTTCCCCCTCATAGAGACCTTCAATGTACTCTTTCCACTAATCCGCTCTCTCATCGGCGTGTAACAGAGGAATTCCCACTGCACTCTTAATGTTACCACCATTGCTTTTAATTTCTCCGAAGGTTGTTTTGAATTTTCTATATGGTGAGTTAGTCCTTCCGACAATCATTTCTTTTTCGATTCCTTCGCATTTATCAAGCAGCCATTTCGCCTTGGCTTCCCTCAACTTCTTATTTATTTCATTCCTACATGACTTGTATTTGTGTATTCCAATTTCCCTGATCGTAGTTGTTCTTCCTACTTTCATCGATCGACTGAAGTCGTGTAAGAAAATCAGCCCAAATTATCACAGAACCACTTCCGACCTAAACTGCACCATCCATACAACGTCGATTAAAGGTCCCATTGGAACTTCAGTGCACTCATCACCTTCAATCATTTGAAAAGAGGCAAAACTCGGATTCGTCGCTCCACCGTACCGGCCTCTAGTCAGATACTGTCCAGTTTATGTGCTGCTCAGCCCACTGAAGACGTGAGGCTTACTGTGAGAAATTGCCTTTCGCGAGATATCAGATTCCAAAAGCTTGTATGCAGTTCCATCCGTAATGTTCGTTTAGAAATTGGTTGAGATGGAGCTGTATCCAACGCCAGCAGCATTTCCTGCGACTGTCAATGATATGGCGTGACACGCGCCTCTGGTCCTTACCGCTTAAGACCTTCCTACGAGCACTGCTGTAACGTCGTGGCTGCGAGTGGTACACCAGTCCTTCATCTACATCTACACCTACGTGGCTAATCTGCAAATCACACCTAAGTGCCTGACAGAGAGTTCACCGAACCATCTTCACACCAAGTCTCTATCATTCCACACACATATGCACGGATCAGCCAGAATATTAAGACCACCTGCCTAATAACCGGCATGTCCACCTTTGGCAAGGATAACAGCAGCGAAACGTCGTGATATGGAAGCAGTTAGGCTTTGGTACGTCGCTGGAGGAAATTGGTACCACATCTGCACACACAAGTCACCTACTTGCCGTAAATTCCGGGGAGTGGACGATGAGCTCTGACGCTACGTCCAGTCAGATCCCAGATGTGTTCGATGGGGTTCAGATCTGGCGAGTTGGGAGACCAGCCCACAAAATGGGACTCGCCACTGTGTTCCTCGAACCACTCCATCACACTCCTGGCCTTGTAGCATGGAGCATTATCTTGTTGAAAAAGGCCACTGCCGTTGTGAAACATAATCGTCATGAAGGGGTGTACGTGGTGTGCAACCAGTGTGCGACAGTCCTTGGGCGTCATGGTGTCTCGTACGAGGTCCACTTTTGGATGCCCACGTGAATGCTCACCAGAGCATAATGGACCCGCCGCCAGTTTGTCTCCGTCCCGCTGTACATCCCGCTGTGCAGGCGTGATGGAGCTGTACTCCTGGACGACGACGGATGCGTGCCTCAGACCAGCATGCTGAAGGAAGCATTGGGATTTATCAGACCATGCAACGCTCTGCCACTGCGCCAACGTCCAGGCTCGATGGTCACGTGCTGTCGTAGCTGTCGATGTCGTGATGGCACAAGCATAGGTCGTTGGCTGCGGAGGCCCATCGTTAGAATTGTTCGGTGCACTGTGTGTTTAGACACCCTTGTACTCTGCCCAGCATTAAAGTCTGATGTTAGTTTTGCCAAAGTTCACCGCTTGTCCTCGAACACGCGAAAGTCGTGCAGTTTCCGGAATGTTCGTGCCGAGCCTCCAGGCCATCACATTCTGCCCTCAGCCAAACTCGGACAGATCGTGCGCCTTCCCCATTCTATACACGAACAGCACGCTCACTGACGCTACATGCACCGTGCGTGTGTCGGACTAGCAGTCATTCCTCGCCAGGAGAGGCTGCTATCGCCTGGACGAGTTTATATCGATAGTAGATCGATGTTCATAATGTTTTGATTGATCAATGTATCTTTCCGTGCGAGCTCTGATTTGCCTTGTTTTATTATTATCGTTCCTTCGTGAGTAGGTCGGTGCCGACGAAATATTTCTACAGTCGGAGGAGAAAATTCATGATTGAAATTTCGTGAGAAGATCCCACCAGAACTATAAACGCTATTGTTTTAATGATGTTCACCATAAAACCCGTATCATGTCCGAGGCGCTCTCTCTCCAATTCGTCGCTAATACAAAACGTGCTGCCTTTGTCTGAAATTTCTCGATGTCCTCCGTTAATCGTATCTGGTTCAAATGGTTCAAATGGCTCTGAGCACTATGGGACTTAACAGCTATGGTCATCAGTCCCCTAGAACTTAGAACTACTTAAACCTAACTAACCTAAGGACAGCACACAACACCCAGCCATCACGAGGCAGAGAAAATCCCTGACCCCGCCGGGAATCGAACCCGGGAACCCGGGCGTGGGAAGCAAGAACGCTACCGCACGACCACGAGATGCGGGCTCGTATCTGGTAAGGATCCCGCGCGGTGCAGCAGTACTCCAAAAGAGGACGGGCGACCGTAGTGTAGGCACTCTCTTTAGTAGACCTGCTGCATCAGGTGTTCTGCCAATAAATTGCGGTCTTTGGCTTGCCTTCTCCATAACATTTTCTATGTGTTCTTTCCAATTTAAGTTGTTCGTAATAGTAATTCCTAGGTATTAAGTTGAATTTACGACCTTTAGATTTGATCGATTTATCATGTGACCGAAATTTAACAGATTCCTTTTATCACTCACATGTGGATGACCTCACACTTTCGTTAATTAGGGTCAATTGCCAACTTTTACACCATACAGATATCGTATCTAAATCGTTTTGCAATTGGTTCTGATCTTCTGATGACTTTGCTAGACGATAAAGGACACTATCATCTCCAAACAACCAAGACGGCTGTTCAGATTGTCGTCTAAATCGTTTTTATAGATAAGGAACAGCAGAGGACCTATAACACTACCTTGGGGAACGCCAGAAATCATTTGTGTTTTATCGCTGATTTTCCGTCGATTATTACGAACCGTGACCTCTCTGGCAGGAGATAAAGAATCAAATCACATAACTGAGACGATATTCCACAAACACACAATTTGATTACAAGACGCTCGAGGGGCGCGGTGTAAAAAGCCTTTTGGAAATCTAGAAATACGGAATCATTTCGAAATCCTCAGTCCATAGCTCTCAATCCATCTTATGAGTAAAGAACGATGTTTTCTAAATCCGTGTTGATAATGTGTCAACAGACTGTTCTCTTAGCGGTAATTCATAATGTTCGAACACAGTATATTTCCAGAATCCTGCTGTATGTCTACGTTAATGATACAGGCCCATCATTTGGTGGATTACTCCTATTGCCTTTCTTGAATACTGGTGTGAGCGTCGTCGAGCGAGCGGTTGTATATGAATGTTAATTATGGAGCTAATGCATCAGCAAACACTGAAAGGAACCTCTCAGTAGAGATGGGCAAACTCGTACATCCTTGAGAACTAGTTCACTGGTGATCGCTCTTTTTTGGGAACCGTTCATTTTTACTCGTTCACCGTTCATTTGTGCATGCATGGTATATGGTTCTTATGAAAAATTAAAAATTAGTAGCATAGGTGACTGAAGATGGAAGGCGCCAAGAGGGGGCCCCCGCCTCACCTCTGGAGTACAGAGTTTTTATTCATTACGGATTTCTCACACACTTGTAGAAGTAATTTTCGTGATTCTGCAAAACCTCTCCTCTAGCCAATTGTAGCGTTATGTGGTTGATCGCAGTGAAGTAATATAAGGTGGCGCACGAAAAACCGGCCCCGAGTACAGACTGCTTGCCATATACGCACGATTTGTTGCCCGCTACGAGCAGAATAGATAAACAAATAATAATTAGGCAGTTAAGAAATAACAACTAAGTTAATGCAAATAACAACTTCCAAAGATTCAAAATGGTTCAAATGGCTCTAAGCACTATGGGACTTAACATCTGAGGTCATCAGCCCCCTAGACTTAGAACTACTTAAACCTAACTAACCTAGGGACATCACACACATCCATGCCCGAGGCAGGATTCGAACCTGTGACCGTAGCAACAGCACGGTTCCGGACTGAAGCGCCTAGAACCGCTCGCTCATATCAGCCGGCAACTTCGAAAGAATAGATGACGATTGGTGGGCGACAATGAGCAGTCTAGTACTCGGGGCTGATTTTTCGTGCGCCACCTTCTACCACTGAAATAATATTGTAGAAGTTATCATATTCTCTTACAAAATGTGATTCGAGACACTTGACTATGGAGCGCGGGCTTCATTCTGTTGTAAGTCGGTCTGCCTTCCATAACAATGAACATGCTGTTTTACTTTGGATCAAAAAAGACGGAAAAAGACCACCCGTGTGTGCCGTACCGACTTCCTTTGCATGTGTGTAAAAAACAAAAAAACAAAAAAAAACTTGTCTTGTTATGTCTTCTGCTGTTTATCGAAACAGTGAAGTGAGCTGATGATATGCCCTTTTGTTACCCGAAAAGATGTATGTAATTTACATAATTATAAAATACATTTTAATTACCGTTCTTGGACCCTGAATAGAATACTAAAAGAACAGAAGTCCAGAGTTCAAGAAAGGTTTGAAACAGATCTAGAATTGGCTTGCGCAACGAACGAAACGAACAACTCGATACTGAACTAACTAGGAGCAGTCGGCAATGGAACTGCGACGAGTGGCCACGCGAAGAAGGACGAGTCCAGCCGAGAGAGATTTAGATCGAGACCGAGACAGACGGGAACGGGACCGAGGCTGGAACGAGACCGAGGCTGGAACGAGACCGGCCGACGTGCCGTTGCGGGAACGAGACCGACCTTTTCCCGTTCCCAGGAACTATAAGTAGAGAGCCGCGACCGAAGTGAACTATGAAAGACCGTTCCTCGGAATTCGTTCCTCGCTCCTTCCGTCTGTCTTGGTGAACCGTGCCTTTGGATCCGTTAGTTTGCGCACGACCAATCTCTACCTCACAGGTGTATAATCTGGACCGGAATATTTGCTTTTACTATGTGATTTAAGTTGTTTTACTACTCTGGGGATATCTATTTCTAAGTTATGATGGCGGCTGTTCGTGATTAGAATTTTGCAATATTTTCTTCGTCTTCTTTGGCGAAGGAGTTTAAGAAGGTTGTGTTTAGCAACTGGTTTAGCAGCACTGTCATCGACAGTATTTCCGCGCAGAGAAGGCATTGTTTGTGCCTTGCAGGTAGCATACTTTACATACGACCAATCTCTTTGGACTTCCTGCCAGGTTTCAAACAATGTTTCGCTGTGGAAATTGTAATAAGTATCTCGCTTTGAAGTCCGTGCCAGTTTTCGAGTTTCTCTAAAAGATATTCCTTGTAGACATGCCGGACAGTTCGCATTGATACATCAAGAAATCGGGCAACTCCATTCAAGGTTTAGTCATGGACTCGTCGAAACACGACAGCTCCTTTCTGCCATTCTGTCACGTCTCTTCACCGGGCCATCTTGCTGCGCTGTTTCAATACAAGCGTCTGGTTCGCACAAGTCACATCACAACGACCTACGTCAGCATCAGAGAGTGACGTCACCATAGGTTACCGGTTGCACACCATGTACAGCGCTCCAAAGCTACAAGGGTGCTGACTGGTGTACAGGGTGGTCCATTGAACGTGACCGGGCCAAATATCTCACGAAATAAGCGTCAAACGAAAAAACTACAAAGAACGAAACTTGTCTAGCTTGAAGGGGGAAATCAGATGGCGCTGTGGTTGGCCCGCTAGATGGCGCTGCCATAGGTCAAACAGATATCAACTGCGTTTTTTTAAACAGGAACCCCAATTTTTTATTACATATTCGTGTAGTACGTAAAGAAAAGGTACGTCTGAACATTTTATTTCGATTGTTCCAATGTGATACATGTACCTTTGTGAACTTACCATTTCTGAGAACGCGTGCTGTTACAGCGAGTCGTGGTCGTGCGGTAGCGTTCTCGCTTCCCACGCCCGGGTTCCCGGGTTCGATTCCCGGCGGGGTCAGGGATTTTCTCTGCCTCGTGATGGCTGGGTGTTGTGTGCTGTCCTTAGGTTAGTTAGGTTTAAGTAGTTCTAAGTTCTAGGGGACTGATGACCATAGATGTTAAGTCCCATAGTGCTCAGAGCCATTTGAACCATTTGTTACAGCGTGATTACCTGTAAATACCACATTAATGCAAGAAATGCTCAAAATGATGTCCGTCAACCTCAATGCATTTGGCAATACGTGTAACGACATTCCTCTTACATTCCTCTTAACAGCGAGTAGTTCGCCTTCCCTAATTTTCGCACATGCGTTGACAATGCGCTGACGCATGTCGTTAGACGTTGTCGGTGGATCACGATATCCTTCAACTTTCCCCACAGAAAGAAATACGGGGACGTCAGATCCGGTGAACGTGCGGGCCATGGTATGGTGCTTCGATGACCAATCCACCTGTCATTAAATAAGCTATTCAACAGCGCTTCAACCGCACGCGCACATCCATTATGTTGGAAGTAAATCATGCGTGTACATCATCCCGTGAAACATCTTGTAGTAGCATCGGTAGAACATTACGTAAGAAATCAGCATACATTACACCATTTAGATTCCCATCGATAAAATGGGGGCCAATTATTCTTCCTCCCATAATGCCGCACCACACAATAAGCCTCCAAGGTCGCTGATGTTCCATTTGTCGCAGCCATCGTGGATTTTTCGTTGCCCAATAGTGCATATTATGCCGATTTACGTTACCGCTATTGGTGAATGACGCTTCGTCGCTAAGTAGAACGCGTGCAAAAAATCTGTCATCGTCCCGTAATTTCTCTTGTGCCCAGTGGTAGAGCTGTACACGACGTTCAAACTCGTCGCCATGCGATTCCTCGTGCACAGAAATATGGTACGGGTGCAATCGATGTTGATGTAGCATTCTCAACACCGACGTTTTTGACATTCCCGATTTTCGCGCAATTTGTCTGCTACTGATTTGCGGATTAGCCGCGACAGCAGCTAAAACACCTACTTGGGCAGCATTATTTGTTGCAGGTCGTGGTTGACGTTTCACATGTGGCTGAACACTTCCTGTTCCCTTAAATAACGTAACCATCCAGCGAACGGTCCGGACACTTTGATGATGTCGTCCAGGATACCGAGCAGCATACATTGCACACGCCCGTTGGGCATTTTGATCACAATAGCCATACATCAACACGATATCGACCATTTCAGCAATTGCTAAACGGTCCATTTTAACACGGGTAATGTATCATGAAGCAAATACCGTCCGCACTGGCGGAATGTTACGTGACACCACGTACTTATACGTTTGTGACTATTACAACGCCATCTATGACAAAGCGAAAAAAGTGGTCCAACTAAAACATTCATATTTCTTTGCGTACTACACGAATATGTAATAAAAAATGGAGGTTCCTATTTAAAAAAAAAACGCTGTTGATATCCGTTTGACCTATGGCAGCGCCATCTAGCGGGCCAACCATAGCGCCATCTGGTTTCCCCCTTCAAGCTAGACGAGTTTCGTTCTTTGTAGTTTTTTTCGTTTGACACTTATTTCGTGAGATATTTGGCCCGGTCACTATCAATGGACCACTCTGTATAACCTGGTAGTCGTTTTGTATTTCGAATATTTGCGCTAAGGTGGTTATATTTCTGATTTTCTTATTCACATCACGTTATTGATCACAGAATTGCACCCACATCGATAACCATGCGCCAGCCACCTTACGCTGTGTGGTGGAGAGTACTTCATGTGCTACTGTCGATTCTTTCCTTCCATGTTCCAGTAGCGAATAGTGCGCTGGACGAACAACTGTTGGTAAACCTCTGAACGAACAAGAATCTCTGATTCGAACTGAATTTTATTTCCGTGAGGAATATGTAGGGAAAAGTAAAGGTGTTGATTGACTATTCTAGGAACGTAGTATGATCCCAGAGCTTTACCATTAAACCACTTGCGACGCATAACGCCCCATTTTAGTGTGCTATTCTTTGTATTTTCCTTATTTCGTCTATCAATCCCACTTCGTAAGCCTTCCATAGGCTACTGATGATCAACCCTCAGGTATCAGTCGAATGGGCGTTTAGTAAGCCATCTCCTCAGTTCGCTGATTTCACTCTCTGAGGATTGTTCCAACGAATGACTGGAAAAGAAGGAGCAATAAGATGAAACCTAGAATGTTATTTGACATTGTACCTAGCATAATCTATAGCTAAAACCTTCACTAGTTCTGAAGTCATCTCTAGAAAAACGCGACTCCGACCCTTGTTCTGTGCCAGTTTCGCTAAAAGTGAGTCATGGCACACCTTTTGGAGAACTTGCGTACTTGCTTTAAGCGTTTTCTCCTGTCTGTGCGAATCCTAGTGCTTTCTGGAACTAAAATCGCTACATGTCAACTTCGGTTACCACTTTTAATCTTCCTGATACACATTATGAATGGGCATTATGAACTAGTCTATATAATCTGTTTCGAAATGTTTGTAATTACGAAAAATAAAGTAGCAATGTCATGAAGAGATACTAATTAATCTTCATTTAAGCACGCTACGCTAGTGTTAAATAATATGGCAATTCAGATTACGAACACCAATAAAAGAAAATGGAGACATCACACAACTATAAAATATGCGTGCCGTTAATACCATGTTATAAGCACACTCCGAGACAAAAAAAAAAGACCCACCACGAAGCAATTATCCGAATGGGACAGGAATCGGTAGATGTGATGTACATGTATAGACAAACAAATGACTACAATTTCACAAAAATTGGGTAATATATTAAAGAGTAAAAGCTTCACAAATTGAGCTCTTCCCATAATGCTCCAAACGTTCTCATTTGGAGAGAGGTTCGGCGATCTTGCTGGCCGAGGTAGGGTTTGGCAAACACTAAGGCCCGTTTCACACTGGGACACTGGTGACGGTCGCCAGTGATGGTCACCGGTGACTGGTGAACACTCTCAGATCACGTGTCCGACAACGCAGGTATTGCCAACTGATTAGTTAGTGAAATGGACTCGCACATATTTCGCTGGCTTTTTATGGTCTGAAAAATAAGGTATTAAATTTGAAAAAAAGAACATACAACTTAACAATTTTGTTTTTCTTATCCATGCTCTTCTCATTGAAATCAGGCACAAACTTCGATGTAATTTCTTGCCACGCATTCGTTTTTACCACTTTGTTGCTACAATCACCGCTTTTCACATCCCAAATAGCAGGACGGCTTTCTACATCACTTACAAAATCTTCCGTGTTAGTCAAATCTAAACTCACGGCTACAGTGTGTACAGTATAATGTACAATGAATATTTTGAGTCACTGTCTCAGAAATTACTGCCTTTCACTTGGCAAATCTGCAGCGCTGTGTCTGTGATCAGTGTCCCAGTGGGAACACTCCAATTCAAACTAATGCATGTTCGGCGGTGACTGCTGTGAACGCAGTACTTCATGAACAACTGCTGTACCCATACCATCTACAGCGCGTTGAGGCCCAAAGGCCACAGGATCATCATGGCAGACGGCGGCTCTGTCAATGGTTCCTGCAGAAGAGTGCCGCTTGTTCACATCCAAGATTTTATTTACTGATGAGGCAGGGTTCAAAAGAGATGGTGTTGTGAATTTCCATAACCAGGATGTATGGTCAGATGTAAATACCCATGCTATTGAGGAAAGAGGGCATCAACACCGATTCTCAATCGACGTGTGGGCCGGCATACTTGGCTATAGATTAATACGGCCATAAGTGGTACCACAATGGTTAACTAACTAGGACGCTTTATGCAGACTTTCTCGCTGATGTATTGGCAACCTTGCTGGAGGCTGTGCTATTGCAGCAACGAATACCAATGCTGTTCATGTATGATGGCGAACCAGCACACTTTCGTCAAGATGTGCGCGAATATCTCACGCAGACATTTTAGAATCGCTGGATTGGTCGGATGGAGGGGGGGGGGGGGGGGGGAGGGAGGAGGAGGGGGCGGCACAGCTTGGCCTGCCCGTTCCCCAGACCTCAGACCCCTAGACTTTTGGTTATGTTGACGCATTAAGGAATTGATCTACGCCACGCCAGTCAAGACGCCGGAGGGCAGAGAGCTGTACTGTAATGAAGACGCCTCGATGAACACCTCCAGTTAAAACGTTATTATTGCAGAAAGTATGCATTTACGGACCCATGCTTATTGGACTTATCTCAGAAAGTATGTATTTCCAGACCCACGTTTGCTGAACTTATTTTGCTTGTTTCGGTGAGTACTGCCACCTCTCAAAGTATTCGACACACTCCGCTGCAGAGTGAAAATCTCATTCTGGAAACATCCCCCAGGCTGTGGCTAAGCCATGTCTCCGCAATATCCTTTCTTTCAGGAGTGCTAGTTCTGCAAGGTTCGCAGGAGAGCTTCTGTAAAGTTTGGAAGGTAGGAGACGAGGTACTGGCAGAAGTAAAGCTGTGAGGAGGGGCCGTGAGTCGTGCTTCGGTAGCTCAGTTGGTAGAGCACTTGCCTGCGAAAGGCAAAGGTCCCGAGTCAGAGTCTCGGTCCGGCACACAGTTTTAATCTGCCAGGAAGTTTCATATCAGCGCACACTCCGCTGCAGAGTGAAAATCTGATATTCGATACTTGTTTTTGAACATCCTGTAAGATGGTAGAACAGAGATTTAGAAACCCCGTCTTAAGGGGCCCCGGAAAGGCTCAAAATCATGAAAAGTTCAATTTTTACTTTTTTGCGTTTTCTGAATCTGCAGACTATTACCTTTTAATAGATATATAATTTATTCAATTCCGAAGACTACAACTATTTTTAAATTTTTTTTGAAATGTGTTCTACATGGGCGTGACCCACTGTGGCGCTGTTAAACTGCTGTCAAATGGTGTTATTATTAACGTCCGTGTTCATCAGGTACATTTTAGTGATGTGAGATAAAGTATGTGTTGTGGCTAACCTGTGATGGTTCAGTATATATCGCTGGTGTGATTGTCGATTGTTTCATGTTTATTTACTCTGTCGTTATCTCGAAAATATTCGTAATTAATTTTATTTCTTGAGTCTCTGTTTTGTTGAAGTATAATAATGAGTAAAAGTAAAGTTATTAGAAATCCTCTGAAGGCTTTTAAGAAAAGGAGAAATGTTGGAAAGCCAAAGGTATGTGTTATTACTGTAAACAATAAAGACGATACCCAAGTGAGTGAACCTAACCTCTCAAGTACACCTGCCCATAGCAGTCAAAGTGGGAAAGAAAATACTTCACAGAAGAAGCTTGGTTCAATGAGTGAAAACTATGAATGTTTTATGGGCGAATCGAATGTGAATGAAATATTTGATATGTCGGTTCTCAAAGGAATTTTTTCAAACTGTGTAAGATGTATTCATTGTAGTGAAGTTGGTCTGGAACTCTCCATAATAAACCACGTAGGACTTGCTAGTGAAATACAACTGAAATGTGATAAGTGTTCATACATGACCACCTTTTGGAACAGTGTTGCAGTAACTGCAACTGAAGAAAATGGTAGCAAAATCTACGAACACAACATTAGATTTGTTTATTCCTTGCGTTCAGTTGGTAAGGGTGCTGCTGCAGGTACAATTTTCTGTGGCATCATTAATCTTCCAAATCCCCCAACCAAGTTTACGACCTATAATAAATTAATAGGGTCTAAAGTAGAAGATGTCTGTATAGAATCTATGAAGAACGCCGTGGAAGAGGCAGTAATGGAAAATAATGGTAACAGAGATTTGACTGCAGCGTTCGATGGTACCTGGCATAAACGGGGACACACATCTCTTCATGGTGTAGTATCTGCCACCAGTATGTATACATGGAAAGTTTTAGATGTAGCAGTAATATCAAAGTATTGTAGATGTCCACAAAAATATGAAGGTACACATGAAAATAATTGCAAAGCTAACTGTAGTGGCAGTTGTGGAGGAATGGAAGTGGCTAGTGTTGCCAGTATATTCCAGCGTTCTGAGGCGAGTGATAAAGTGCGATATGTTAATTACCTTGGTGACGGTGATTCTAAAAGTTTCAAACATGTTCAAGGACTGAAGCCCTATGGTGATGATGGTATAGTGCAGAAATTTGAGTGTATTGGACACGTACAGAAGCGAATGGGAACAAGACTTCGGCGACTGAAAGCTTCGTACAAAAAACAAAAACTCAGTGATGGAAAAGGGTTGGATTGGAAGGGAAGGTTAACTGACAGTGTAATTGACAAAATACAGAACTATTATGGAATGGCTATTAGGCAAAATACACAAAGTGTCGACGAAATGAAGAAGGCTGTTTGGGCTCTTTTTTTTCATACTTCTTCAACCGATGAAAATCCCCAACATAGCTTGTGTCCCAAAGAAGAAGACAGTTGGTGTAAATATAACAAAGGATTGCTAACTGGTGAAGTGTACACTCATAAGCATAGTCTGCCTCATGCAATAATGGAGGTGATAAAACCTATTTTCAGAGACTTGGCAGCACCTGAACTGTTGAAAAAGTGTATTCACAGAAAAACTCAAAACCCCAATGAAAGTGTAAATAGTGTTATATGGTCGAGAATCCCCAAGACTGTATTTGTTGGAATAGAAACACTTCACTTTGGTGTGTATGATGCTGTTGCGACTTTCAATGATGGCAACATTGTAAGGTGCAAGGTATTTAGAAATATGGGGATGAAGATAGGTTCTAACATGGTACGAGCGATGCTTGCTTTAGACAAGTAACGCCTTCGGGCTGCAGACAGGGCTGTAAAGAGTCTAGAAATACAAGCAAGAGTAAACAGGAGAAGGAATAAGAGGAAGCTGGAGGAGGAGTTTGCAGAGGATGAAGATAATCCATCCTATGGACCTGGAATGCACTAAAAAGTTAATCCAATCTTTGTCGCTCGATTCCCAAAATTTTTATTTTCTCATACTAATTACATGTTTTCTAAGGATCTTCCAAACATATTTGTTTCAAACTTTCAGTAAATGTTACACAGTACCTTCTGCATAATTTAACACAGCCTTTTTCCAAAAAAACTGTATATTTTTGAATATATAAATAAAAAATTGCAAAAATATGTTGTGAATTTTCATTACAATTGAAAAAAAATCATCTTTAATAACTGAACTAAAATTTTGTAAAATCCCTGTGTTAAGTTGTAGCCCATATTACAATAAATAATCTGTAAAAAGTTCAACTTCCTACCTCAAATACTTTGTGAGGAAAGATGTAATTTATAAGCGTTATTTTAACATTGCAAGTATAGGGCGTTCCGGAGCCCCTTAAATTGCTAAACGTTTTCAGGAACAGGCGTGGACTGTGACTATAATGTATTAGTTATCAACTGGCAGAAAGGTAGAAACTGAGGAGATGGGACCTGGATAAATTGAAAAAAGCCAGAGGTTATTGAGAGTTCAATGTGAGCGTTAGGGAACGATTGATTGAAACAGGTTAAATGAATACTACAGAACGCGAATGGTTAGCTTTGAGAGATGAAATAGTTAAAGCAGCAATCGATGAAATATGTGAAACGGCAAAGATCAGTAGAATACTTGGGTAACATCCGACATATTGAATTTGATTGACAAAAGGATAAAATAGAAAAATGAAGCATGCAGAAAGGAATACAGATGTTTAACAAATGAGACTGAAAGGAAGTGTAAAATGGCAAAGCATGAATGGCTAGAAGAGAAATGTAAAACTATAAAAAACGTGACTATGGGAGAAGTAGATGCCGCATACAGGAAAATTAAACACGTGGAGAAAAGAAAAGTAGCAGTAAGAAAAGTCAGTACTAAGCAAAGAAGAGAAGGTTGAAGGGTCGAAGGAATACACATCAGGGCTACGTAAAGAAGACGTACTTGAAGATAAAGTTATGAAAAGTAGGAAATAGATGAAGATGAGATGCAAATATGATACTGTGAGTAGCACTTGACAGAGCTCTAAAGACCTACATTGAAACGCTCCTACAGTAGACGATACTGCCTCAGGATCATTACGTTCGTTGGGAAAATCAACCATGAAAAAACAGTTCTATCTGGTATGCAAGATATGTGAGATAGGTGAAATTCCATCAGAGTTCAACAAAAATATAATAATCCCTATATCAAAGGAGGCTGGTGATGTCATTTGTGAATATTACCAAAGCGTCAGTTCAATAAGCCATGGATGTATAATTCTGACACCGATTATTTACAAAAGAATGGAAAGTAGAAGACGGCCGTGGGCAAAATCGTTTTGGGTTTCGGAAAAGCAATGTTGACTTACGACTTGCCTTAGATGATACACTGAAGAAAGGCAAACCAATGTTCAAATAGTTCAAATGGCTCTGAGCACTATGCGACTTAACTTCTGTGGTCATCAGTCGCCTAGAACCTAGAACTAATTAAACCTAACTAACCTAAGGACATCACACACATCCATACCCGAGGCAGGATTCGAACCTGCGACCGTAGCCAAACCAATGTTGATATCATTTGGAGATATATAGAAAGTTTTTGAAAATGGTGACTGTAACACACATTTGAAACTCTGAAGGTAAAATGGATGAAATCAGGGAGCGAAATGTTATGTACAACTCCTACAAATACCAGACTCCAGTTATAAAATTAGAAGAACATCAAAGGAAAGCTATAAGTGGAAGTGAGACAGGAATGTAGCCTATTCCCGATTTTACCAAATATGTACATTGAGTAAGAATTAAAGAAATATGCGTTAACTGGGCATTGGGCATAGACTGGTTCAAGATTATGTGTTTTATGCTAGTAGAGATTGGTTGGTTGGTTGATTTGGGGGGAGGGGGGGGGGGGGAAGAGGCCAAATTGCGAGGTCATCGGTCTCATCGGATTAGGGAAAGATGGGGAAGGAAGTCGGCCGTGCCCTTTCAAAGGAACCATCCCGGCATTTGCCTGAAGCGATTTAGGGAAATCACGGAAAACCTAAATCAGGATGGCCGGACGCGGGATTGAACCGTCGTCCTCCCGAATGCGAGTCCAGTGTGCTAGTAGAGATATAAGAAAAAGAGAGTGTACTGTGTAGGCTTATGGGTACGAAACAATCAAATGGTGCTTGGTGAGAACAAAGACGGAAAAACTGTAACATTAAAGTTGTTTGAGAGTATCTGTAATTTAATGGATATCGAGGTCTTAACAAGAGGTCTAAATGTGTCTTAGCACCTAAACTGCAAATTAATATAATAAAAAATCTCGTAGCTAATACGATTCTGGATTTGGGCATAGCAAGGTTACCAAAAGTCGAATGAAACAAGATCACGAAGGGAGAAAGAAAAAAAAACACTTTCTTTGTAGAAAAAGCAATGTAGGGTCCGATAGAAACAAAAAGAGTAGCATTGTACGAAACACGTAATGCCTTAACTGTCAAAGCTGTTCGAAGTCATTGTGGGCATAGATGGCTACGAAAGAGAGTACGAGAATTCTTTAGCAATAACAACTTTGTGAAACTGAAGTACCCTACAAACAGATTTATCGCACTGACTTGAAAGACTTTAAAACTTCGGAGAAGCAAGAAATTTAAGCAGAGCAAGCCGGTCACTGTAACATCGTCTTCATAGAAGAAGAGGTGGTAAATAACTTTGAGGCTCGAAGGACTATCACTAACAATCCAATGTTATATATTACAGATTTTTCGTGTATACGAAAAATCATAAGCCTGACTGTCTGGAGTGTGCACCGCTGTGCGTAAATTAGCTGAGATACGCACTCCAGAGCGAACTCACTACTGTTGTGCCTTTTGTGCGACGCCAGTAAATTTCCATCGTAATTATTATTCTTAAAAATATTAATTAACCAGTAGAACTACCGACCGTTCCCTGGACGGTACCAGGTAGATTAAACAGGTGCAATAATTAAATATAACTCTACTGTACTAATTTTTTTTACTTATTTTGTTTCATGATAGGAATAACATTGCAGAGAGAAAAACCAAGGTATGTATAAATTACAAATAGTTAACCGGAGGAATTGTACCAGCAACATTTAAGAATATCGTCTATAAGGTAGGAAAGAACTCCAACTTATAGCTCGCATGTGTATATCCAAAGCATGGGCAAATGGGAAATGAAGGTTGAGCATTTTTCGCAGTAGCCAAGAAACTCAAATCCACCGAGATAGGAGTTGAAGCTGCATGTGAGGCGGTTTGGGCAAGACTCAGTATCAGGGGTGGGCATAAAATAATTCGATCTTTCGGTCGCCCACCAGACTAATCTCCTGATGTAACCGAAAACTTTAGAGAAACCTCAGTTCACTTGTACGTTATTTCCCCAATCACATTGTAATGATCGGTGGAGACTTTAATCATCCAACAGTTAAATGAGAAAACTACTTAACAGAACCTTAAGAAACTCTGGTCGTATAAAAAGGCTGTTAGTGGCATCAAAGTTAGTGTCTAGTCCCAAGTGAATGTGACAGGAACTGAAATTGAGGGCGGCAAAGCAAAAGCCGAAATGCTTAACTCTGTTTTCAAATGTTTCTTTACAAAGGAAACCCCTGAAGAATTGCCGCAATTTAATTCTCGTACCACTGAAAAGATGAATGAAATAAGTATAAGGGTCAGTGCTGTTGAGAAGCAGCTGAAATCGTTAAAATTAAACAAAGGTCCAGGATCCGATGGAATCCCTGTCAGATACTATAATGAATTTGCAGCTGAGTCAGCCCCTCTTGTAACTAAATGTAATCTATAGTAAATCCCTCGACCAAGAAAACGTGCCCAGTTCTTAGAAGAAGGTACAGGTCACACCTGTCTAGAAGAAGGGTAATAGAAGTGATGAACAATTTTAAGTACCGTCCAATACCCTTGACATCGATTTGTTGTAGAATCTTAGAACATATTCTGAGCACAAACATAGTAAAAAACGTAGTATCCTGTCATTATAATACAAATGAATCGCTTTTGGAATCGGCCAACTCACTTGAATACCTGGGTGTAACACTTCGTAGTGATATGAAATAGAATGATCACATAGGTTCGTTCAATCGTGGGTGAAGCAGGCGGCAAACTTGCGTTTATTGGTAGAATAAAGGGGAAGTGCAATCAATCTACAAAGGGTGTCCAAATCTTTCCATTTCCAGTCTCGTCACTTCCCCAATGATGACGACAACACAAACACCCAGTCCCCGGACGGAGAAAATCCCCGACCCGGCCGGGAATCGAACCCGAGACCCCGAGATCCAGAGGCAGCAACGCTAGCCACTAGGCGACGAGCTGCGGACGTACCAGATAGGATTAACAGGGGACAGTGAACGTTTGCAGAGAAGGGCAGCACGAATGGTACGGGTTTGTTTGATACTAGGGAGAGTGTCAGAGAGATCCTGAAGAAACTGAACTGAAAGACTCTCGAAAATAGTTGAGAAAGTCTGTTAACAAAGTTAAATGATTACTCTAGGAATATACTACAAACCCCTACCTATCGCTCACATAGGGATCGTAAGGATAAGATTTAATTACTGGACAATCGTTCTTCTCGCGCTCCATACGTGAATGGAGCGGGGAAGAAGCCATAATAACTTGTATAATGGGACGTACACTCTGTCATGCACCTCATAGCGGTTTGCAGAGTATAGATGTGGATGTAGACGCATGACTGCGCTAGGTAACGCCTCGATCGGAAGTAGCATCCGTACCTTACCATACCCAGTCACAAACTTGAAACATTTTTTTAAGCAAAGGAGATTTGGATTTACAATGTTTAGATATTTGAAATGTGGATACGAAAATTGTAAACGGCACAATAAGTTGTAATGCTAGCGTAGAATACATCGTGTACTGATAGGGAAAAGTTCTCGCAATTAATTGTGAGATTAAAATCCAATTTTATTTCACATTTATAAGTTTAAAAACGATTTATAAAATGGAATCAGTTATGAAGGTTGTGCTGACTAATGAAAATAGTGTAGATACAAAATGTCGCCGCAATGGGTGCGACGACAAATGATAGTGACACCGAAAATGTCTATCTCATCGGCGACAGAAGGGAATATTACACAAATTCAATTTATGCTGATGACAATAACGTCTTTCCTAATGACGCTACCACGCTCTCGGTAGAAGAGACTATTTCCCAAATCTCACCGAGAAGCATTATCTTGCTTGAAGCCAGTGGAAACGCGCTACAGCGAAATCAGTAAACTTCAGTTCCTCCTTGTTACGAGAACTTGTTTCAAATGTGACGGAACAAGATACGGTAGGTACACAAGAGGCTAATGCGTCATCATTGCATTCAATGTCCGCCCCGATAGCTGAATAGCGCCAGCACGATAGCTCAGCGTGTTCGGCCAGAGAGCTGGTTGGCCTCTGTAATAAAACAAACTGGGTGGAAGGATCAACAAACGAACTTTAATGGAAGTCATGTGAAAAAAAAGTGTCAGCGTGACGGACTGTCGTCCTAAGGGACCCTGGTTCGATTCCCGGCTGGGTCGGGTATTTTCTCCGCTCAGGGTCTGGGTATTGTGTTGTCTTCATCATCATTTCTTATCCATCCGGCGAGCAGGTCGCCCAATGTGGCGTCGAATGTAATAAGACCTGCACCAAGGCGGCCGGACCTGCTCCGCAAGGGGTCTCCTGGCCAATGACGCCAAACGCCCATTTCCATTTCCATTGCATTCAATATAGGACAAGTGTAAAGACCTCACTGACATAATGAAGTACTTATTTAGTAATTTTTCTACACAGCAAATCGAAAAACGTGATGAAAAATTTCGTGATTTTAAAAATGAACAAAAGCAAATATTTGATGGTTTTAAGAATGACCTATCACAGAGGTTAGAAAATTTAAATCAAAATATTCGCACTGACCTTTCTAATGATTTAACATGCAAACTTACAGATAGGGGAAGAAAATAAATGTGGAATTAGTCACTGATAAGTGTCAGGACATAAACAACCTAGATCAAAAGACGAGGCTCAAGAGGAAATGGCAAGTAAGCTAAAGATCGCGAGGGACATGTAAATTCAGATGCAATGGGACTCAGTGGGAAATATGCAAAAATTTAAAAACTATGACAGGTATTGTTAATGAGTTGCAATCTTTGGTAAAGATTTGCTGGAAACAGTACAGGAGCTGTCGGTATAACTGAGTAATTTAGATTTAGGCACTAAGTTCACAAAGAAAGCACAAGGAAAAAAATCGAAAAGGAGATAAAGAATTTAAAGGACGGGGCCGAAGTGGGAATGCTAGATAAGGATGCGATCCCTCGCGCAGAAGGTCCTACAAGAGCATTGCCACGGTTGCACGCCCTGGCGGAACGGCACAGGCCGCGGAACCTCAGCGCCCTTCACACACACATGAAACAACCGCTGCAACAGCCACACAACAGCCACAGACAACACCTGAAAACCAACAAGCATCGGTACCAACACCTATGCCCCCAAACAACACGACCCCACTCCCGGAAATCACGTGCTGCGAAGAAACGCATGCTATACAGGAAAACACATCCACACAAGAACCCCAGAACCCCAAGCCCAGAGGAGGAATAGACGTACGCGTAAACACAGGGCGGGGAACACTAAATCACCACAACAGGCCACCCAGCAGCAACAGATCAACAACACACAGGAAAACAGTCAGCAAGACACCGAGACTGTAACTCACACTACCATCCCCCTCACCACAGAAGTAACACAGACGCCGCAACCTCTGTCACAAAACACAAATGCCGCTCCTAACAACACACCAATACCCGCACAAGCGGCCGCTAACTCCACAACAGCACCTCAGGCTGCCACACCCAACACCAACACACCACCTGGGGGAATACTGGAAACACTATTCCCCCGACACACGACCGTTCAAATCCTTACCAAGGTGCTGACGGCCGTCACTACACTCGTCACCCAGCTCATGAGCGCCGAACCCGGGCAATACTGGGCTGTCATACACACTGCCATCACAACACTCTTTCACACTCTTACATGAATAATATACCACACCCGGCCCATAACGCAAACCCGCACACACTATCACAGGTCCTATTCTGGAATGCAGACTCGATCCACAACAAAAGGGCAGAATCTGCCGCGTTCGTGGAGCGCAAGGGAATCCTTGTCGCGCTACTGAGCGAGACTAAGCTTAAACCGCACAAACAGTTAAACTTTCCTGGCTACTGCGTCTATCGTAGCGACCGACCGGGCGACGCCGTGGCAGGTGGAACTGCAATCGTCATATACAAAGACATTGAGCACACAAACATAGAGCTCCCTGAACTGGAAAAAATCGAGGCTACGGCCGTCAGAGTCAAGTTCAACGGAGCCTACACCACACTGATATCGGTATACAACAGCCCTGTAGGCATTTCAACACGCGATATCAGCACTCTACTCAACATTTCACCGCGAGTTATAGTCGCTGGAGATCTGAACGCCGGCCGCGGTGGTCTAGCGGTTCTAGGCGCTCAGTCCGGAACCGCGCGACTGCTACGGTCGCAGGTTCGAATCCTGCCTCGGGCATGGATGTGTGTGATGTCCTTAGGTTAGTTAGGTTTAAGTAGTTCTAAGTTCTAGGGGACTGATGACCACAGATGTTAAGTCCCATAGTGCTCAGAGCCATTTGAACCATTTTTTTAGATCTGAACGCAAAACACCCAGAATGGGAATTCACGCATACGAAATCCCAATGGCAAAAAACTATACGAACAGTCACTAGGCAGAAACTACATTATACTAGCGCCGACTGAACCGACGCTCATTCCCTATCAGAGGGGACACAGGCCAGACGTGATAGACATGGCCCTCATCAAGGGCATTACATCGACACTCAATGTTGCCGTTGAAAACCATCTGCCCTCAAACCACCAACCTGTAATACTATACATTGAGGAAACACTGCAGCACGTGGAACAACGCAAGATGTTGGACTACGGGCGTGCGAATTGGACATTGTTCAAGGAAACGCTCGATAGCCACATCCCACCCATACGCGAAATTAATGAAACAGCAGAAATTGACGAGGCAGTAGAAACCCTCACTAACGCACCTCACAACAACACAGTGCGGCCCTGCCCCAGCAAATCCTGGGCCTAATCTCAATGACGAATCGCCTCAGGAGACAATGGCAGCGCACCAGGCGTCAGTACTTCAAACGGCACATTAACAGGCTACAGGGCATCATACACGATAAAATACAAACACATAGAACACAACAGTGAAACCAAAAACTCGAAGGGCTGGACACCACATGACCTGGCGTGTGGCAACTAGCCCGACACTTCACCAGGGACAAAATATACACCCCAACGCTACAAGGGCCTGACGGATCTGCATACACAGCGGAAGAGAAAGCAGAACTAATGGCCCGCACACTCGCAGCGTCATTCACACCGAACCTGGTACCATCAGATCCAGTGTTCACACTTGCTACTGACCAAGAGGTTACACGCATTCTAGTCCAACCATCGCGCGACGACATTCGACATGCTAGCACAGCCGAAGTCTCCTGGGCTATAATGCATTCCGCTGCTAGGAAAGCCCCCGGTCATGATGGCATTCAAAACCGTGTCCTCCAGGAGTTCACGGATAAAGCAACTGAGTACCTAACACACATAACGAATGCCATACTAAAACACCAACACTTCCCCGCCTTTTGGAAGACGGCCAAGGTCCTGATGTTCAGGAAGCCGGGGAAAGACCACAGCCTCCCAAAAAATTACCGACCCATCAGCCTTCTGAGCTCGCTCAGTAAGATTGTTGAGAAGGTGATTCTCAAACGCATCACTAGGCACTGCATAACAAATGACATCCTGAGACCGGAGCAATTCGGCATCAGAAATCACCACTCCACAACACAACAGCTCTTACGGGTCGTTGAACATATAACATATGGCTTCAACATAAACAAAGCTACAGGGGCGGTGTTCCTGGACATCGAAAAGGCTTTCGACCGTCTACGGCACAACGGCCTAATTCGCAAACTCAGTGACGCGGGATTCCCCGACGGGCTGGTGCGTCTAATACACTCATACCTCACAGACAGGAGTTTCAACACTGACGTGCAGGGAAAACAATCAACACGACACGGTATACACGCGGGAGTACCCCAGGAAAGCATCCTAGGGCCCCTACTACTTAACCTCTACATAAACGATCTCCCAACCACACACAACACAACGATGGCAATCTACGCGCATGACACAGCCATCCTCGCGCAAGATTGGAAACCATCAAACATTACGTCACGCCTACAGACTGCACTCAGAGTGGCTGAGCCTTGGTTGGAAAAATGGCGTGTTAGAGTAAACGTCGACAAGTGCGGAGCCGTTCTGTTCACTAGAAGACCGAAGCAACTGCGCAAACACCGATACTGCAGACCAATAACTCTACATGCACGCCCAATACGTTTTCGTGAGAAAGTCAAATACCTCGGTGTCTGGCTGGACCGGAAATTACTCTGGGGGGGACCACATGCAACACATGACCAACCGAGCTAGCGCGAGGCTCAAACAGCTCTACCCTATGCTCAACAGGCGTAGCACACTGAACAGAATGGTGTCGAGGTCCATGTACGTGACACTTATCCGACCCCTGATGACGTACACAGCTCCTGTCTGGGGATACGCTGCGCCTACACGCCTGCGCCGTCTGCAGCTCATACAAAACAAAGTACTCAAAATCATAAGCGATGCTCCACGATACACACGCATCGCGGACTTTCACCGGGAATACCGACTTGAGACTCTCACGGAGGTAATCCACAAACTCACCACAAGACTATACAGAAACTCCAGACATTCGCAGAACCCGTTTGTTCTGAATCTGGGGAACTACGACCACAACCATAGATGGAAACATAAAAGACCAAAAGACATACTTGTAAGGATCTAACATCTATGGCCAAGCATACGCAAACATAACGGTATAGGTGAGCCCCTGTTAATCAGACGCCATTACTGGATATCCAGCTGGAATACACTGCCGAATAACTGGCACCACGCAGGGAAGCCATACCGTACACTGCATGCAGACAAGCTCCACACATCCCCCACACAGTGAGATGATCTATGGCCGATCTCCCACTACTGTATAACGATCTTGATTGTTCCAGGAATGTAGCGGCTGCAGCAACTGGGATACATCGCCATCGCTTGCCACGGTAATGATGCATGATACCCATACTAACAAATCCAACCTTGCATGAACTGTCGCAGCTAGTAAGCCACTACTGCTCTTACTACCCATCCCACTGTCGCAGAGGTTTTTTTCCCACGGCACGAGCCATGGCTCTTTTTTCCCTCTGCTCTTCAAATCGCTACCCTCACTCGCGTTTCGTCCACTATCTATCACCTGATGGACCGTGTTAATGCGTAGTCTTACCCAGACGCACGGATAACATCATAGCCCAGCGTCCTGTGATCCACTTACTAGATAACTAACATGTTTACGGAGGTGACAGTAGAACTTCTGGTTTGGTGACCACGTTGGTGCGGGCGTGGAGGGGCCCCATCTCTATATATACTGTATGTCGAAGCAGTTTAAGAAGTAGTAAAGGAAAGGGAAAACGAATTGATTGTTATGACTGAGCTACGCTTTAGGCAGCGGCAGAGAAGCTGCAGGGAAGTCTAATTAATGTTGCGGATAACACAATAGGTAGTAATCAGGTTCAGTCGGGCACGACAGATAGCGGTAATAGTTATCGACCATTTGCCACCAGTCCTGCAGACGGAGAAGAAAGGAATTGCAAAATGCAACAGGCACTGCTAATGTCAATACCAGTCGCGCAGATATATCCAGAGTATAATCGTGTGCATCCGAACAATGCCACGGCGGTAACAGACAATACTGTATGTTTGTCTACCTTATTAGCGGACGAGGGACTGCTCGGTTATAGGCAATTTCCGATTTTTTCAACAGAGGGTAAGAGAACTGATCCCACAGTGTTCATCAGAGCTTTTCGCATCGTGTTACCCTGCATCTGAACAAAAGCACAGAAGATCCGATTCTTTGTGGGGTACACACACATCGATGTTTTATTGTGGGCAACAGGTGCAGCTGAGATGCCATGTGGGAAACTTGAACGGGCTTCCATGGACAAATATTGGTCCACAGGCGTCCACGACAGACTACCCCGAGAGGTAAACCATCATCATCCAGCAGTAAATATGGATGACTGAGAGAGTGTTTCGAAAATTACTTAAACAAAAACAGGTATTAGGCAAACACAGTTTCCCAAGTGGAAGGATTTAAATTACTGAAAAGTCGCCTTCCCGCCCATATCAGGGAAAAGCTGATCACTACACATGAAAATAATATAGAGTATTTCTCAGCCGAACTCGACTCGATTGACCTAACATATGAAGAGGGGCCATCGCAACCACAGAACATTAATACACAGTGTGCACCTCCGCCAAATAGTCAATAGCAGAATGGCAACGGTGGCAATAACCAACACGGTTGGCATCCGTATGCCCCTTGCAGCAACAATGATACAAGAAATAATCGTGGTAACGGGGGGAAACCAAAATACAAACGAGATTTCAAAGGAAATCACAAACAGAATTACAACTGACCGGCTTATAGCGAACTGTGGGGCTTTGGCCACCAAGTTCACAGCGTACCTCCAGCAGGTGGCAATAACCAATACAGTAGTTGGCAAATACACCATCCGGCAGTCCTCCACTCAGCAATTACAATCAACAGAATAACAAAAAAGTATCGAGCTGGAGTCAAGCTCAAGGAGAATTTAATTCAAGGGCAATACAGGACACGAATTGGCGAGGTCAAATCCACAAAGTGTGGATAGCTGAAGTTACTCACAATGAAGAAGCTAACTCCCCGGCCAATCAGGAAAACTAGAATAGGTCGCGCGCCATAAGCCCCCATTCGCAGACCAATAAAAGGGGTGGAGGCATGCAATTTATTCCAAATTACTTTCTTAGTCATGACTAAGGGGTAGATATGGAAGAAGAACCGTGTCGGAGAAGTATAAACAACTTAACAACGATAACGAGGAGTCAGTGAAAGCAGTAATTAATCCACAGATATATGATCTATAAGTACCTATGGTACCTGAGGCGAGTGCGTCGACAAATGTAATATCACAAGGTCTGTTTAACGAGCTGCAAAGACGATGTTACATACCAATTTTTCCGGGGCAGAATTGTTGTATTCTGATGGCAGAGGGAAGCAAGTCAAAAGGAGTTAACTTTAGGCATTAATACCCATTACCATCAACAATTTTTCTCTAAAGTGTATTTTTCTGGTAGTGGAAAAACTTGTAGTAAACTGTCTTATTAGAATGGATACCTTTAGACAATACGAAGTACAGATCGACATAGGGATTTCTTTACAATCAACGAACAGAGGTTATCTCTAAATTTAATTAAAATAGGCACAGCTGAAAATACATCCAAAGCGAAGACTGATATAAGAGAGCGATTGTCATATCCAAAACTGCTTATTCTTGACATACAAATGGGGGAGCAGCTGTCTGGAGGAGACATGAATCCAGACTGTCCAAACGAGGGTAAGTGCATCTGCTTGTTTGTCAGAAGATCAATAGGAGGAGTTACAAGAAGTAAAGTATTTAGAAAGCGCCATGGGGTAATAAAGGGTTATGAGTGTAAAATGGACGTTTACTTCACACAAGACATTCTGTTTCTCTTCATATCCAATGTAGGGTGGCTATAATTTCGCGACTTACAAGAACTCGAACTCATCCACATACTTTGCCGTGAGCTACAAACACAATTAGGTATCATGTGATAGGTTGTACATCGTATATATGAATATATAAAGGAGACTGACATTGTCACGTACGTCTTGTAAATAACTGTTAACGCTTATTGCGTGAAAGGTGACGGAGTGTCTTTATTATAAAAACGGCGTAATGAATGATTGCCTATACTCGTAGAGGTTGGAATGCCAGTGGGGATGAAACGGCAGGCAGAACTCAAACTCTGGCTGGAAGGCCCGCAAAAGGTGTTGGTCCTGCTTAAACATAGGAAGTAGCTAGACGGACGTCATGGCACCTGAGCTCTGGAGCACAATAGGATGACGGCCGCCTGCTATTGTAGTAGGGGCCGGAAGGATAAGCGGATAATACTTCCGAAGGCGGAAAATCTTGGACGCAGGTGAGAGGAACGAAGAAGCGGCACCTCGAAAACCACGCAGGCTGGGTTATTTCCAAGGATTTTTACTCAGAAGCTTACCATTGTACGAGTCGCAAACTTTCCGCGTTGGACGACAAAAGACTAAAATATGGTTGGTCGGCATTCGGAAGAATCTGTAGAGAGGGAGAATATTCTTTGGTTCCTGGAATATGATTCATTTTCGGAATTACGAGGGTGGGGAGCCAAGCCTTGCTGGGAATCCAGCGCTGGAGAGACGTGGTCTTCCGTTGTGAGCGCCCGTGTGTGACGGTCGCTCGATATCAGCTTTTTTGGTACAGATGGACTTGCAGTCTTTGCTCTCTGGAGAGTTTATAGTTAGAACAGTTAGGCACTGTACTGTTGCGAACCTACACGATTCTGGACTTCACCTCCGGGCTGGAAGTCGTCGTTGAGTACGCAGCGTTCAGTAACTGAGAGCACTTTTTCTGCCTATACTTAAACGTTGAGACGTTATCTGAACTCCGTCCATGTAGCTGGGAGTTCGCCTTTCTCGTCTATAGAACACAGAGGGGAGTAGACAGTATTAGAGTATATTAGTCAGAGGACCGCCTTCTGCCGTCCTAGTGTTTGAAAGGGTTTTTATTTTTGTGGCTAGAGTTCTTCCATCGACGCAGACGTGTACAAGAACCATTACTTCGACACACCGGACGCAGTGCATACGGTGATATCGCAAATTGCTTCGGCCTATTAGGGTTATAAAAGCTAAAAAGCTGTGATCACGTTAGTTTATTTCCACTGAGGTTCCACACCACCGTAGATCATCTTTGAAAGTAGTATCTTCTAGTGTTTGGTAAGTAGCTGATGTCAGTCATTTTGCGTTACTGATATTATATAGCGCAGTCATAATAAGGGGCAGAGTTGGGCAATTGATTAGTAATTTTACTTAGGAAACGTAAACTTTGTAATACCAAGGTTTTGTTTTTAATCTACAATAAATATATAAGCAGGAACAACGTTTATCATTTAGTAGAATTAGTTGCCTTCATCGTGCATTTATGCTTAGATTGGAATTTAAAGAATTAAGAGATCCTAAGGTATGCTTCAGGGGGTAGTCAGACAGGGCCAAATCTTCATTTTAGCGTTTATTATTCTCTGTTGCGCACGTTCATTTTAAACCCGCCTGGAGGAGCATCTTGGACCAATTCCATAGGCAAAAGGGAAGCCGTGAGGAAAGAAACTGAAAGGATGATAAAGTGGATGATCGTACAACTCTCCTATTACCCACAATGTAGCCCTATTTTAGCTTTCGCCAAGCCCGAAGTATAAACAAAACCGTTGTTCCTGTCAGGACACGCCCTGACAACCTTAAAGCACAGTTACTGAAATATCACAACGTTAAACACCTCACTATAATTTATTTAAAAGCGCCATATTGCCAAATAGCATTACATGAAGGTACTAGGAAGTGTGTGGGGGCAGGAGTCATGAATTTTGTGTTTTGCCGTTTGATTCGAACGTGAGTGCAGGTGTTTTTATTTCTGCTTTGGGCAAAGTTTTGGGACCAGAACTTCTCAATAGTCACTCCCACATGGGAAGAACATGTGAGGCTTTTGGCACAGGTGTTACACCGATTTGCAGGATATGAGATCAAACTCGGAGTTTGGAAAAGAAAAGGTCAAATTCCTGGGTAACATTATCTTGCCACAGGGTATACAACCCGATCCAGGAAAACTTCATGTGATTTAACATTTCCCACCGCCAAAGACTAAAAAACAACTGAAGGCGTACTTGGGTTTGGTTTCATTTTTTAGGAAAGTTATTCTGGATCAGTTACTGAAGAGTGATGCATTGCTGAATCTGTTGAAAAAAACAATCGATTGATATGGACCGATCAATTTCACGCAGATTTCGACAAAATAAAGGAAGCTTTACTACGTGCAGACATACTACAACACCCTGATACGTCACAGGATTTTTGCTTGAGTACTGATGCATCTTCACAGAGACTAGGAGCATGCTTATTTCAGATCACTGAAGATGACAGGGAACTAACAGCTAAGATTATCAGTTTTGCTAGTCGAACACTTTCAGAATCTGAGCGGTTATATTCCGTGACAGAGCTCGAGGCTCTCGGGGCTATATGGGCATTTAGGAAATTTGATTGCTACTTATGGGGCAAGCACACCATAGTCCACTGCAGCCATCAAGCACTTTCTTTTCTGTTGACATGCAAATTATTACATCGAAGGTTAGCCAGTTGCATGTAGTCGCAGGAATTCAGTTTTGCAATCGTATACATCAAGGTTAAACAAGACATAAACACAGGCGTCTTGCCAAGGTTACCTCAAGGGCTCGATGAATTCTGAGAATTCACGGAACATAATTTTGAAATTAGGGTTCTACTTGCGCAGAAGAACCATATTATGTAAAGATGTGTAAGATTTGGAGAAACTGCAAGAGGAAGACCCGCGACGGAGAAAAGTAACGTCGAAACCGTCAGAAAACAAATTTTAGAATTTGAAGAAATTTTGTTCTATGTACAAGAAAGCCCTGTCTCATCGGAGTACACCGAATCAAGAAGAGTGGTGTGCGTATGTTTACCGGAAAGTTGCGTAGATGATTTCATATTGTACACCCACAATGTGCGGGGTCACTATGAAGTTTCCAAATGCTTCAACGACATAAATACGTACTGATATTTTCCCAACTTGCAGAGAAGATTTCTTCACGTAATTCGGAAGTGTATTACTAGCCAAAAGACAAAGAACTCAAACAAGCCGAAGTTGATTGAACTACATCCTACAGTGCCCACAAGATCTTTAGAATTAGTGTCCTTGGATGTTGCTGGGCACTATCCGCAAGGGACAGGAGTGTCAAATATGTTATTGCCTTTATGATGTTTTCACTAAATTTGTTAAGTCGTATGCAGTGCAGTCTGTGACCGCAGGTTCTATTATTAGAAGGACTACGGAAGATTATCTCCCAGGAGTGTGGAAGCCGCAGATATTGTTAATTGGCAATACGTCGTACTTTTTGGGAAATAGATGGAAGGAATTTACTAACATAAACAAGATAAAATGTGTATTAGTAACGAGATTTCACATCGAGGCCTGCCCAATAGGAAGGATATTCAAAGAATTTAACAGGTTTATATGCACCTATACACCCCAGACGCACACTAAATGGCTTGAGTTAGTCTCGCCACTACAACAAATCGTTATCAACTTACCACACACTTCAACTGGCTTTACACCTATCGAATTGATGTTTAAAAAGAGAGAAGTCGACGACCGGGTAAAGCCATTGCTTAAGATACCCAAGGGAGAGATGTCATTTGAAGAAAAACTACACCAGGCTTTGATTAATCTGGAGGAAAAGACAACACTGGAAAAAGTCGTACGACAAAAGATTAGGGTGCACTGTACAATTTGAAGTAGGACATGAGGTATTACTACGAATGCGCTGTAACTCTACTAAATACAGGAAGAACAATCGTAAATGCCAGCTTTTGTGCACTGGGCCATTTGTAGTTACTAAAATCCCACATCCAGGTGCGTATAAATTAGCCTTCCTTAATGGTGGAAAGGGCACGTACATCTCCCAAATGCAATGTGGTAATGCACTTCAGATGTAAACACATGAAGTAGCATTACGAGAGGAAGTGGACGCGCAGGCGCAGTAGAAGCTAAACAAATGGCTCAGCAACCTCAGCGCATACGCAGGAACAGTTCAGTCTGGCACGTCGTTCAGCACGCCGGCTGCAACGTAAACATGGCATCTAGAAGCCAAATAAGCTATATTCTGGAGGTCTTAATATAAGTTAATTACTATTAAAATGATGGAATCTACACTATAAGGATAAAACTAGTACAGTAAGAAGGTTTAAAATAAAATAAAATTTGCAGAGCAAGACAATGACTAACTACAGAAATGCCGGCCGCGGTGGCCGTGCGGTTCTAGGCGCTACAGTCCGGAACCGTGGCACTGCTACGGTCGCAGGTTCGAATCCTGCTTCGGGCATGGATGTGTGTGATGTCCTTAGGTTAGTTAGGTTTAAGTAGTTCTAAGTTCTAGGGGACTGGTGACCTAAGATGTTAAGTCCCATAGTGCTCAGAGCCATTTGAACTACCGAAATATCTACACACTAGACTACTATTTACAGCATATACAGGTTTACACGGTAGTTATACACAAAATGAATAAAACACTATAAGGAAAGGATCTATACACAACTGAACAAAGAATTATTGTAGGAGTTTGGTCACATTCAGAACAAACTACGAAAGGTAATGAGGTTGTGCCCATCTACAACAACACTTATTAATTGCTGGTGAAATCGCAGTATTAATATGGAAGGACTGAAAAAGGTAAGTCGAAACGACGGACATGCTCTGAATGTCTGCTCTCTTATAACAAAGGATTGGTTTTAAGAATTAAAAAGTAAAGTAAAAAGATTTGTGTGTGAGGAGAAAAACGATACGTTAGTTATCCACGGAGTGACTACGTTCTAGTTTATAAGTTATTACTAAGTTTCTTTTCCAGAGAACGATGCGAGGACACGCCCTTGTAAGGGTAGGAAGGAGAATTTAGGTAGTTGGTACAAAGAAAACGGGCCACGCCGCAATATGAGTAATTATATGTATATAAGCATGTGTATGAATGTGACAGTGTGAATGAGTGTGTGTATATGAAGAGATTACAGTACATTGAATACTGTTAAATGAAGTTTACGTTTAGTACTACCAAGGTAATAATGAGCGTAT
Source organism: Schistocerca americana (assembly GCF_021461395.2). Lineage (NCBI taxonomy): Eukaryota > Metazoa > Arthropoda > Insecta > Orthoptera > Acrididae > Schistocerca > Schistocerca americana. The sequence goes on along the minus strand of NC_060123.1, from coordinate 243,274,531 downwards.
GGCATTGGTGGCCGCCGCTCCACAGGTTCTTTAACACCACTACGGCGACTTGCGAGTGAATGAGGACGAAATGATGATGAAAGACACACAACACCAAGTCATCTCGAGGCAGAGAAAAGCCCTGACCCCGCCGGGAATCGAACCCGGGACCTCGTGCGCGGGTAGCGAGAACGCTACCACAAGACCACGAGCCGCGGACACTACCAAGGTAAAAAAAGGGGTTAGACCACACATTAAAAAGAGCAAGTCACTGATATGAGCGCTTGATATGAGTATTCACGATGCATTTACACGGAATCACGACTTTTCTGAACATTCTTCTACAATATTTTCTCGGCACAGTCTTCGTAGTGACATATTGAAGTATATTATATACACAAGAGTGTTATCCTGAAGATATGGATATAAGTTAGGTACACTGAATTACATTCACTACAGGTACATTCAAAAAAGTGTGATTGATAACTTATAAGACACTGCACTGTCAGAATTCTGTAATTAGGTCAGCATACACTAAGTAAGTAGTTTCACGAAGATATAAAGTGTATGCAAAGAGTTTACTCAATTATTTTATGGTGTGTAGACGATGAATTTCAGCAGCACATAAAAAATGCTTCTTTCCATTCCCTGTCATCATTCCTCGTCGACCAGTAGACACATTTCTGGTAGAATGAAGAGAGGCTGGGTCAAACGTAGCTACGTTTGCTTGTGTTGGTTAACGGGCAATGAAAATTTCTTCTCTTTCACTATCAATCTGGGTTTACAGAAGTGTGAGTCAGACAAAATGTGAGGACAGTGGTTTATTCATAGCATCACACTGTATATATGTATATTGACCTTTCAACCGTGAAATTGAAGAAAACAAGATTTTAATTGTTATACTATGTACGGTAATACTCTGACATGATCTCAAGGATTAAGAGAGTTACCTGCTCATGAGAAATCTGTACGACACAAGCAGCCTTTGAATGCTCATGTAAAGTACTGCGTATTTAAAATGTCATAAGATGCTGTTATGTGCATCCTAAGAGAGAAAATGAAATCTTAAAGGGCATACAGTGGTACGAAATGTTTTTTTTCTGCACAAGTTATAAATTTTATAATGATTCTAGATATGAATACGTATAAATTGTATCATATGTGTACCTTGCGTGTCAGCGAAATGTAGATGTAGGCTTATGTATCTTTAGGTTAAATCAAATGGTATTGAACTGTTATGCTTATTTTGTGTATGTTACGTGAAACCATATATGTATTGACAAATCAGACGTCAAGAGGAGTTATTCAATTATCAAACGCTTGGCGTGTGCTGTAAAAAAGTTATACTTGCGTGTGTTATAGTGAGCGAAAGTACGGGTGCTTACAATGAGCCACGTTTTCGATTTGCTTGTAGCGGCGAGGGACGATAGACTTCGCTACAAAGGACCATATAAACTGAGAACGTTTACGGACTTACGTGAAATTTGGTGAGATCTCGACGTGATGCTGAATGTACGGGCTGGCCTTGGACCCTGAAGCATGTGACGCACGACGCGGTTCCAGATCCACAGGTCGGAAATGACGGGCCTTTCCGTTGCAGCATCGGAAACTCTCAATCACGCAGTCGCCTACACAAACAATCCTACGGAACAGGTATGTGGATATTTTGACGACATGAAATTCGTCGTTATGTGAACTGTGAAAACAAATCGTACCGTCTTGCCATGTTGCACCAACTTACTTACGAGATGCGCGCGCAACAAACATTGCTTAACGTGTGTGAGTGTGACCCTGCAAGGGGCTTGTTGCGGTTACTCCGCAATAATTGAGTCGCGGACTCTTAACTTTGAACGTGCCCTTTGTCGCTGTGTGGACCTGGAAAATTAAACTTTCAGAATATGTAAATAAAACTGTAAAAGAGAGAGCTGGCACGTCTAGAGTACACATTAACATAAGATTGGCCATCAATAAAGGTATTTTAAACCCCAGTCAGGCCAAAGATACTGGAAATAAATTTTGATGTGTTATGATAGTATGTAGAAAGAGCACCGCTACTGTATACTGTCGTCCAGTAATCGTGTACCCCGCCAGTATAAAGTAGGGGGCAGTTGTATTGGAACTTATGTTGATTTACCTGTATGGGTATACATTTTACTTTTCCTATTTTTATCCATTAATTCGTCCAAGTTGTTTGCGGCAAAGATTAAAACGCGGTATGCTCACAGCAATCAATCCTGTGGACTTGCGAGAAAAGATGAACAACATCAATTTTCTTATGTTTGTAAAAAATACTATCAGATGTTTCATCGATCATGTACTGATTTCCCTTTCCCGTCGATGATAGCGAGAGGACGTAGATTTCTGTTTAGTTCACTAATAATGTGAAATACATTAATTCTTACAATACGAAGTCAACTTCACTTACTAGTTTCCTATTTCACCTGATCCATCTATCTGTGTTACCGTTGACTGTAATACTTCGGAGAAGCAAGGAATTTAAGCAGAGCAAACTGGAAGCTATAACATTGTCTTCAAAGAAGAAGAAGAGGTAAATAACTTTAAGGCTTGAAGAACTAACAACTAATAATCCAATATTACATTTTATAGATTTTTCGTGTATACGGAAAGTCACAAGCCTGACTAGAGTGTGCATCACTGTGCATAAATTAGCTGAGACACACGGCCTCAAGCGAACTCACTACTGTTGCGTCTCTTGTGCGGTGCCAGCAAATTTCCATAGTAAATATTATTCTTAAAATTATTAATTGATCAGTAGACCAAGTAACGTTCTCCACACATTCACCAAACCCAAATTTTTGCACACGGTATAGTGTGATTCATCACTCATTTGCAGTCATCCAGTGTCCAGTGGAATCGCTCTTTGCGCAGCGTCAAGCGTCGCTTATCACTGATTACAGAAATGTGTTGCTTACGCGACCATCGTACCTCATTTCTTTTAACTCCCAAAGCACAGCCACTGTGCCAGCTGGACAGGTGGTACACTTTCGGTATCACGAGTGATTTCTTCTGCTTATTTCATGCCCTCTTCTACAACCCCCTTCGTAATTCAGTCAGTTAACGTAGGTAGTAAGCTCTCGCCGATAGCATTGGGTTTTATATGGAAAGAGTCGTGGTTAGTTTTACGGGGTGCTCAAAAAGTCCTTCCGCAGTGCCGTATGATTGTTAGACGCGTGTACCGTATGATTGTTCGCCTGCCTGGGTTACTTCCCTTCAAGTGGACTCTCCCAACATTCCGCTGTTTCTTTTGTCTCAGCCAGCGTCAGTAGTATCGTTGGTGTGTGTCGTTACGTGTTGACGTGAACGTTTAAGTTTAGTTCCTTTGTTCGTTTGTTTCGTTTTTGTCACTGTCAAAATGCTAACCATTGAAGAACGTGTGTTTTTAGTCGAACAAGTCTTCAAAGCTGGCGGTAAATACGCAGTTTCAGTTCGTCAAACATTTAATTCAGTTTTCCCGGAGACAACACTCTCACATCGCGATACTGTGCGAGATTTGATTAACATATTTTGAAGTACGGGTTCAGTGATAGATGCACCTAGAAGTGGTCGTCCAAGCTTTTTGTCTGAGGATAAACAACTCCGATATTTCCGATAAAATGTCCGTGAGTCCTAACAAGTCAATAAGAAAACTCGCCCAGGAAATAGTGTCGGAACGGCCCGCACAGCTGGAAGGAAAAAATTAGAACTTTTGCCATACAAAGTGACAGTCGTGCAAGAACTGACAAATACTTATCATGGCAAGAGACTGCATTACTGTAAATGGATCAAAAATTTGTTCAACAAAATGGAAGGGATATTCTTAATGAAGCGTTTTTCACTGATGAGGCGTGGTTTCATTTATCCGGGTACATGAGGTCGCAAAATTCTCGTATGTGGAGTACTTCAAATCCATAGTGTATTCATGAGACACCACTTCATTCTGTGAAAATAGGAGTTTGGACTGCAATTTCTAGACGTCGGATTGTGGGTCCCATATTTTTCAACGAAACAATAAACGCACAACGACACTGCAGTGATATTCTGTACCCAATCATAGGAGACCTTGTGTTAAGTGAAATACTGATCGATTATTTTCAACAAGATGGTGCAACCGCGCATACAACTCGCGTTTCAATGTCACTGCTTGCTGATGTTTTTGGTGATCGCATATTTTCACAGGGACTTTGGCCTCCACAATCGCCTGACCTAACAGCACCTTACTTGTTCTTCTGGGGTGCAGCGAAAGCAACTGTCTATAAAAACCGTCCAAAATGTATCGATGAATTGAGAACTGCAATATCCACTTTCACTGCTTCTGTTACAGAATAAATGTTACAGCTTGTGTTTAGAAACATGATTAGACGAATTGAATCGTGTATTCAACAACAGGGGGACACTTCCAGTATTTAATGTGAAACTTTCTAAGTAAAAATGAATATTCAATAAATTAGTAACTTGTATTTCACTGAGTTTCATTTCGATATATTCACTGCGGCATACGGCATGCGAGGCTAACAATCATACGGCACTGCGGAGAGACTTTTTGAACACCCGTATAATATGCGGATTTTTGTGGGCTGTCGTTCTTTACCGCAACGGCGTTGAGAGGTATGGAGAAGAATTCATTCATTTCGTCACCTGAGACCTGAAAAGCAGTTTCTGATTTTGCCTTTCCGACACTCCAAGCTACGGAGAGTGTTCCGGGTGTCGAATCGCTGCGTACAAGAGCACGAATGTGCCTGATTTTGGCACTACGAACGCATTGCTTTACCCTCATTCGTAGCTTCCTGTATTCTGTGTAACGCTCGAATTTCCAACCTGCCTTGAGACGTCTTTGGGCGGCATCCCTATAGTTCATCATTTGACGTAATTTTGCTGTCAACCATGGAGCAGGAGGTTTCCTTGCACATATTGCACGTGTTTCTCGTAGAAAGCAGAAACTTTATTGGCAAGTACATCGATTTTGCCATCTACTGTATTCTCTCTGCTTCTCTGATGCAATGAGGTTTCCGTACAACCAGCTGTAGAGCGTGACGATCAATATGTTTAATGTTTCTACAAGTTATGTAAGTCGATTTGAGCTTGGTGGTCCGTTCAGAGTAGCCCAGGAATATCACGTCGTTCGTTGAGGGGCCTTTAGCCGAAGTTTGACCTATATCTCTTACTTTGTCAATCTTTTTCGTTGCCTTTTCGTCTATAGAAGTGTGACTATGCCCCTTACGGTTTGTAGGTTGTAATGGAAGATGTTCGTGTTATTACAACTAAATAATCTTCTTAGGTTTACTGCGGAGGGATTGTCTTTCAACAAGTCTATGTTCATGTCTCCCATTACTATGAGATATTGGTATTGACACTGAACTGAATGTCATTCCGACTGAAAGGAAGTCACTGAGATGATTGTTGGTTGCTTGTAGACGACACCAGTTGAGCACTTACGGCTCTGTACACTTATTTCAGTGACATGAATTCAGCTTGTCTTTCTTCAGTAGGGTTTGCACTTAAGACTTTTGGTTTGAGATCAGTTCGCATATACTCGCCGACACACCCACTGGGCCCGTTTGGCCGGTCTGCTCTAAGAAATGTGTGTCCTGGAAGATGAGCAGATGCAGAGGATATAGTTACCTGTAACTGGTTTTAGTCGCTTTTAGTACAAGAGGATTAAGTGGTAGTTAAGTTGCTGGAAGACGAAACTTAGCTAGTTTCATATTCGATAAATCATTTTGCACGATAAATCGTAACGATGCGGGACAAATGTTACAGTCACACTGTATATATATATCCACTACCTTTTACACATTGCAACAATATAAATTCTTCTACGGAATAGAAGGAGTTGTAAAGCAGAAACTTTTTCAGTTTGTTTTCAAATTTTACTTTCCTGTCTGTCAGGCATCTTATATCACTGAGTAAATGATTAACATTTTAGTTGCAGCATTGTGCACCCCTTTTTGTGCTAAAGATAACCTTCAAGTGGAGTAATGATTGTCATTTTTCCTTTGGTATTGTAATTGTGTACTAATTGTTCCTTTTGAACTGTAGTTGATTATTTACAACCAAATTCATGAACAAATATATATACTGTGAAGCAGCAATCAGAGTGCCCAACCCCTTAAATAGATGTCTACAAGATAACCGTGGGTGAGCACTACATATTATTCTTATAACGCATTTTTGAGCAATGAACACTTTCTTTCTTAAAGATGAGTTACCACAGTATATCATTCCATATGAAATTATTGAATGAAAGCTCTCCTCAAGTTTTGCAATGATTCTAAGCGCAAATGTGGCTGAACTAAGTTGTTTTAAGAGCTACGAAATCTGCTTATTTTATTGTAAAGTCTCGTCGTCATGGACACCTAAGAATTTTTGAGTCCACCCTCTTCGAAACTTTCTGGCAGATTAAAACTGTGTGCTTGACCGAGACTCGAACTCAGAACCTTTGTGCTCTGCCAAACCACAACTCACGACCCGTCCTCACAGCTTTACTTCCACCAGCACCTCCTTTTCTACCTTCACAACGTCACAGAAGCTATTCTGCGAACGTTGCTAGGTTTGCAGGAGAGCTTCCGTGAACCTAACCACAGGATTCTGTGGGACACATTTCACCGGCACTCGCCCACATCAGTGAGTTCTTGATTGATTGACGTCAGCTGCTTACAGGAGGACCTTCAGTCGACACGGATGCCCAGCACGAAAGACTTATATCGCCTTTACCAATAGCAGCAATCATCAATACGGTCACATACAGACATCCCGAAATTGGCTGGAACACAGTGTGGCGAGCATTATACACTCCTTTTCTACCTACGGCGGTGCGTTCGTTGTGGTACGTGGCTATGAACAGGAAATTCATTGTGCGTCGGCGGCTACATTCCTTTCATCTTGTGTCCGAGGTGTTCAATCGTTGATTCGGATGCGCACCGCCTGACCTGTGGCGCGACCGGCGACTGCTATCTGCTCATGCAGCGCATATTGGTATTACTCTCGTGCCAACTGCCAGAGTCTGTCTTCCCTCACGACATATTGCGCCCCGAGAGAGTTTATTTTCCACCAACCAGGATGAAGGCCGTTAATTGGCTAAAAGACAAGGCCCTTTACTACTTATTGCGTGATGCTTACAAACGCACACTCTACTTTTGGTCCCTAATGCTAAGGACACATGCGGCTTTCAGCGGCCATCCGAATTACAGGACCCACTTCGCTAATTATTTAGGATTATTATTTGAGGACCCTCCTCCTCGTTGAAGCATTTCGGGTATGAGACGCTGTTACTGAAGTAGAGTCATGGAGCATACTGAACCCCTTTGGGCAGACTAGAAGGGAAACCATACCAACAGACGAGAAGACGGCTCGGACGCTCGCTACGACAGTTGTAGAATCTTTTGTTAATAAATAGGTAAATAAGTAAATAAAACTGCTTAATCCTCTTATCCCTGATCCTAGAGCACATTGCGTTGGCGTGGCGAAGAAATGGCCAGGCCTCGTTTGTCGATGCCAGCGCTACACATAGTACTGCTAACGCAGCGGTACGTCAGATAAAAAATAAATAAATAAATAAATAAAAAAAGTCGGTAGACCACTTGTCTGCAAAAGGCAAAGGTCCCGAGTTCGAATCTTGGTACAGCACACTGTTTTAAGCTGCCAGAAAGTTTCGTATCAGCGCACTCTCCACTGTAGAGTGAAAAATTCATTCTGGATCCACCCCCTTTATTAGTTCTTCACCAGGAGTTACATTTATCATTGGTGTAGTGCCCATAGATGTGAAGAACGCCGGCCGAAGTGGCCGTGCGGTTAAAGGCGCTGCAGTCTGGAACCGCAAGACCGCTACGGTCGCAGGTTCGAATCCTGCCTCGGGCATGGATGTTTGTGATGTCCTTAGGTTAGTTAGGTTTAACTAGTTCTAAGTTCTAGGGGACTAATGACCTCAGCAGTTGAGTCCCATAGTGCTCAGAGCCATTTGAACCATTTTTTTGTGAAGAACTGAATATGTAGCGTCTTTCTCAAATTGAGAGTGAGACCTTTATTTGCAGAAAACGATTCAGTGATACTTTGAAGAACGTTTTTACCATTTATTCTGTTTTTGTAAGTATGCTTGGACTGATTACAGTAGTAGTAGACCTGCAGAAAAAAAGAAACCTAATTCTGCTTATTGTGTATTACACGAAGATCATTTACATACATACACTCCTGGAAATGGAAAAAAGAACACATTGACACCGGTGTGTCAGACCCACCATACTTGCTCCGGACACTGCGAGAGGGCTGTACAAGCAATGATCACACGCACGGCACAGCGGACACACCAGGAACCGCGGTGTTGGCCGTCGAATGGCGCTAGCTGCGCAGCATTTGTGCACCGCCGCCGTCAGTGTCAGCCAGTTTGCCGTGGCATACGGAGCTCCATCGCAGTCTTTTAACACTGGTAGCATGCCGCGACAGCGTGGACGTGAACCGTATGTGCAGTTGACGGACTTTGAGCGAGGGCGTATAGTGGGCATGCGGGAGGCCGGGTGGACGTACCGCCGAATTGCTCAACACGTGGGGCGTGAGGTCTCCACAGTACATCGATGTTGTCGTCAGTGGTCGGCGGAAGGTGCACGTGCCCGTCGACCTGGGACCGGACCGCAGCGACGCACGGATGCACGCCAAGACCGTAGGATCCTACGCAGTGCCGTAGGGGACCGCACCGCCACTTCCCAGCAAATTAGGGACACTGTTGCTCCTGGGGTATCGGCGAGGACCATTCGCAACCGTCTCCATGAAGCTGGGCTACGGTCCCGCACACCGTTAGGCTGTCTTCCGCTCACGCCCCAACATCGTGCAGCCCGCCTCCAGTGGTGTCGCGACAGGCGTGAATGGAGGGACGAATGGAGACGTGTCGTCTTCAGCGATGAGAGTCGCTTCTGCCTTGGTGCCAATGATGGTCGTATGCGTGTTTGGCGCCGTGCAGGTGAGCGCCACAATCAGGACTGCATACGACCGAGGCACACAGGGCCAACACCCGGCATCATGGTGTGGGGAGCGATCTCCTACACTGGCCGTACACCACTGGTGATCGTCGAGGGGACACTGAATAGTGCACGGTACATCCAAACCGTCATCGAACCCATCGTTCTACCATTCCTAGACCGGCAAGGGAACTTGTTGTTCCAACAGGACAATGCACGTCCGCATGTATCCCGTGCCACCCAACGTGCTCTAGAAGGTGTAAGTCAACTACCTTGGCCAGCAAGATCTCCAGATCTGTCCCCCATTGAGCATGTTTGGGACTGGATGAAGCGTCGTCTCACGCGGTCTGCACGTCCAGCACGAACGCTGGTCCAACTGAGGCGCCAGGTGGAAATGGCATGGCAAGCCGTTCCACAGGACTACATCCAGCATCTCTACGATCGTCTCCATGGGAGAATAGCAGCCTGCATTGCTGCGAAAGGTGGATATACACTGTACTAGTGCCGACATTGTGCATGCTCTGTTGCCTGTGTCTATGTGCCTGTGGTTCTGTCAGTGTGATCATGTGATGTATCTGACCCCAGGAATGTGTCAATAAAGTTTCCCCTTCCTGGGACAATGAATTCACGGTGTTCTTATTTCAATTTCCAGGAGTGTATTTAAGGAACAATAGTGGTCCTGTGTCGTGGAGAACGACATACGTCATTTCTCCTCCGTCAGAATTACATCCCGGACAGTACTGTTTGTATTAGTTCCTCGTAATGGGCAGCTAAAGTTTGGGTGGCAGTGTGCTTCTAACAGCTCTGACGCATTCTGCAGAGCGGCCTGGAGGACGGTGTTTGATAGATTCGGCCCTTTGTTCACACTGGCCCGCACGAGGAGCAGTGGTCTACATTTCCGGGAGGCGGCATTCCTTACGGGTGGCCTAGATTTTGCGCGCTCTAGTAACTATGACTGACGGGAGCTGAAGGAAGGGACTTCACAAAGTTAATATTTTCTGATGTTTCAGAGGTATGGGAAATAGCGGAGTTGTATTCTTTGTGAGGAAATATGGCCGGAATAGGGACGACTGTGAGACTTTTAACACTCTATGTTGAATGATGAAATGTAATTGGTGTATTGTACAGTGCAGGGTGGAAAGAGGGATGATTTACAAGGTCGATGCAGCCAGCAGAGAAAAATATATGTGCAGAGTTGTTCCTCGTACTAATTGCTTTGTTGCTGCTTTCAAGATGTGGTACTACGTACACTGTTAAAATTGTAATTGCAACCAATGTATTAATCAGAGGTTTTCATGCTTTGCTTATGGCTTCTACTCTGACATAGGTAAATAAGTTTGTACCAAGGCTTATCTGTGACATTGTTTTATAACATTAATGTGATACATTTCGTCGTCGTGCATGTAACTAAAAGTGTACAATGAAGGATGTGCTTTGAATTTTATACCAACAATACCGTATATTTTCTGACTTTACATTCTTAGACTTCCAAACACAAATCTGTGCACACGTTGCAGAACTGTAAGCAGCTGTGTATACGTGTAATATGTGAACACTTACACCAGAATTGTCTTTCTTTTGGTTGTGGTTCTGTATGTTTTTTACTGTCTATCGTTACTGTTCTTCTTGTACCTACCATTACTCCATGTATATTACATTTTCAGTCGTGTACGTCACAACAAAACCATCCATAATTGTACATGGCATGTGACTTTTCTTTCATACAGCTTACGAGGATGATGTATCCTAATCTAATGTAAGTAATCAAGATTCATATCGATCCCCTCATTTCATCGCATATTCATCGGCGCACAGATCACCGAAGTGGTGTCAAATATAAAGACTTGTGCTAGATGTCCGAAGGACCGCAGACAGGATCACCCGCCAAACAATGTCATACAATCATTTCATTTCATAGTGATATGTTATAAGCAATAGCTCCTGCCACCTAGGATGAAGCAGGACAAAGATTTATAAAATTATAAACAGCCGACCAGTTGCAATGGATAAAGAATTCTTTACCTAGGTTTCAACAAATATAAATTTGTCTTTTTCAGAAGGTGGCAATTTTACATTAGTAAGGACTAATGTACCATCGCCGTTATTACGTGGAACCGTTGCTGTTGCGCAGCTATGTTTAAAATACAAAGATTTATATTACTCTCTGTGCGTTCTTTTGTCCCTCTCTTTACGAAGACAGAGACAACAGCAGAGAAGTTACGTCGATGCTCACAGCAGAAAGAAACAGATCCTTTTGTAATGAACTCCTCCATTAAATGATATGCTCCATTGTATGTGGGATAATTGGTTTTAAATAAAGTGAAGCAGTTACACGGAATAATTTCATGAAGAGTATGTAAAGACTAAATACTTGAATGAAACCATAATGCCCGAACCGGCCAGCCGGTGTGGCCGTGCGGTTCTAAGCGCTTCAGTTTGGAACCGCGTGACCGCTACGGCCGCAGGTTCGAATCCTGCCTCTGGCATGGATGTGTGTGATGTCCATAGGATAGTTAGGTTTAAGTAGTTCTAAGTTCTAGGGGACTGATGACCTCCGAAGTTAGGTCCCATAGTGCTCAGAGCCATTTGAACCATTTGAATGCCCGAACCTATATAAATATGGAAAAGGTAAATGAAATACTACTTTTGTGTCTGTTTGGTTTTTTTATTAGTCGAAAGAGATTTTGATGTTCCCAGAATCCAGTGCTCAGAGGACCAAAGTAAAAGGAACATTTTGTAAAATTCCCACGTCCATGAAACAGACGATTCAGTTAGCTGCTAAAAACTCCGTTATGAGACTCAAGTTACAGAATAAATCATAAATAAAAGATAAAATAAATTTCCAATGGGGAGGGGATGCAACAAAATGAAGATCACAGCGACTGGATCTACACTCGTCAGTGATTTACAATAATAATTTTCGATTATTTGAATTTTACATATTAAATATTAGTCCAATAACTAATACAATTTGTACATTTAGTTACATGAACATACGGATACAGATGAGGGCAGGTTCTACTGCTATAGGGTACGCTTCAATGGGCAAACTAAAAAACAAAATAACCTCTGCTGGCTACAAAGCGCAAATTGTAAAAACCTTTATTTTTATCTCGAACTTTGCAGTAGCAGATTCTGCACTGTGACATAATTGGAGAAGTTTGATTCTAGTTAAAGTGGCAATCAGCAATAGGTTTAAAATGCACAATTTAGTTAATGCCAGTAATTTGGAGTTTTTAGTAAATTTAAATAGATTTCGTACTGTATGTAACATATACGTTCTGTTTTCGGACACTTCACTATAAAATTGTTTCAGTAAGTTGGTCGCCATTGTTGTACGCAATTAGCATTTTAGAAAAGCTTAGCTGCGTCCAAGTTATAGAAGTGTGTGATTTAGAGAAAAATGATTGTTTTCAATTTTTTTGATCTAAAGCATATACCGCATTTAACAGGATTTATATAGTTATACTGTGTCCAGGTTGGATGATGAAGACTTGACAGCTAACTAAATTGAAGTTACACGAGACAACACTACTAACAAGGGGAGGCCGCCAATTGTGAAATTCAGATTCAATTCATACTGCGCATAATAAAAGCTCATGGCCAGAGGTGTAATGTGGCAAAGCACCAAGATGCACTTCTCAGCCGTTACAAGAAACTGTTGTGGTGAAATACTCTCAACGATTAATAATTATCGACAGCGTCGTGGCGCAGCGGTGAGCGCTCGGGTTCGTAATCCGAAGGTCGCCGGATCGAATCTCGCGCCATGCAATTTTTTTAGTATTTGTTTTTTGTTATTCAAATGTGTCTATACACACACACACACACACACACACACACACACATATATATATATATATATATATATATATATATATATATATATATATATATAATTATTATGTGCGATTGGACCCATACGGATCACGCAAAGCTTTTCCGATTCAATTTTTTAATTCTCCAAACTTCTCTCATTCTTTCCCCATGAATTCTCTTTCTTTCCTCTGTCCATTTTGTCCCCTGTCTCTTGCAAACTTCATTCTCGGGGTGTACTTTCCAACTATTGATTTTTTGCCTGTATACATTTCTGTTTATAACTTCTGAAGAATTTATTTGTGCATTTGCTAGATCTGTTTTGGTTTCTTGTACCCAGGGTATGGTTTTCAATTTTTCAATGTATATTAAAATCTTGTGGAAGAGTCTGGGTGTTGGGATTCTGTGGATATGACCGTAAAATTTTAGTCTTCTTTTCCGGATGTCTGCGGCGAGGTTAGATAATTTTTCTGTAGTTTTCCGAGACTGTAACCTGTATCCATCTTCCGTTCTTTTTGGGCCAAGAATCTTTCTGATAATTTTGCGTTCCTCTTTCAGGATGCCTTCCAGGTCGCCTTTTCTATGGAGTGTGAGTGTTATATATATATATATATATAATTCCCGGCTATGAGTTGCAACAATTATGCATATAATAAGTTGTTGAAAGTCGTTTGTCGTGGAAAAACTGGCGACTACGAACATCATTATGTTTTCCGCAAACAAAGTTGTATTTCACAAATGTTATCAATTGTCTTCATAATGTTAACCACGTATAGTTAACGGAAGACGTAGAAACGATATTCCGAAACGAATACGTATAGCGTAAGTCAAACGTTCGAATTAGAATAGAGACCCCACGAACACAAATTTGCTGTGGCAGGTATGAAATATAAGCTCCGTTATTCGCTCGTTACACTTGAAGGACAGATGTTGAATGGGCCGAAACGAGCAGCCGCATAAAAGCGTAGTTGCCCGCTAACTTCGAAAGAAGGTAGATGCGGTCTCTAGCGCAACTTATAACATCGTCGAAAATCAGTTTGGACGTGAGTGCTTTGGTACACCCTGTTAAACAAACGGAAAAATGGAGGCGGTACAATTGGAGAGCGATCCGCCTTCACCAAAATGCATAAGCAATTCATTAATAGTTTATATATATATATATATATATATATATATATATATATATATATTTGAATTACAAAAAACTAATAATAAAAAAAATGTTGCATGGCGCGAGATTCGATCCGGCGACTTCCCGATTACAAACCCGAGCGCTTACCGCTGCGCTGTATAAAATTATTAATCGTAGAGGGCATTTCACCCAACGGTTTATTTTAACTGTCGATTTTCTCGACAACGGCTGAGAAGTGCATCTTGGTGCTTTGCCACATTACACCTCTGGCCATGAGCTTTTATTATGCGCAGTATGAATCGAATCTGAATTTCACAATTGGCGGCCTCCCCTTGTAAGCTGATTACCCAGGAGAACATTACAGAAATATTGGCGAAATTAGAATCAATTCTAGGTGTTATTACCACATTATGAAAGAACCAACCTGAATGAACGAAGAAAACGCCCTGTGCGCAAAGAACAAAATCGAATTAAGGAAAAATTCAACACAACAAATTCAACTGAGAAAAAGTCAGTGTTATATATTCAAAAACGGAAAACATTGACATACTCGTAGTTGAGCAAACCCGCTTAGCTAGAGAGCAAGCTAGAATTAATGAAAACATCGAAAATCCATCTCACCAACTGTATGGGATTATGGGCAAGATGGAAAAACATCTTGAAGGGAAGCTTGATGAGCAAGTTTCCTCAATTCAAGAAGAAATCTCCAACAGACCGAACGGCAAAATAAACAAATAATTGAGACAATTTATTGATGACACGATTGCCACTATGGAGCAAACTCAAAACGGAAGCATTGCCTACTGATACTGGGAGAAGAGAAAACAAATTCATAGCGAAGTCGGATCGGTGCTCCAAAATCATCTAAAAGAATTGTAAGCATGCAGTTTCATGGTCGTGGAAAAAGATTAGAAAACCTTGATGTTAGCCACGAAGTTCGTGTAAACAGTCTAAGCGAAGAAATGAAATCCGTGCACGATTTGATTTTGTTCGACATTGGTGTCTCTATTTTCGACGAAGATAGCACATCTAGCATAGTTGGCAGTGCCAGCAGAAATAACAATAGTAATACGTGCACCATCAACAAATAAGACTAACTAGGTACAACCCACGTATTATGTGCTGTGGGTGCAATACTATGCTTTCCTGCATATTTCGCGAAGGAAAACGCTCCGACAATGAAAATTTACGACATTTTCCCTGGGACAATGAGAGTGCATCCTAGGTGTCTATTTCTTTGCAGAGGAGAATGCAATAAGCGTTATTTGTGCAGTAACATTCACTTTATGATTATAATGCCGTACCTTGTAAGTAAATTTATTTGCATCGGCTGAAGGCCGTGGCCAGTTCTGTCCATAGGTATGAGTGCATATGGTGGGGACCAAACCCAGACGCAAGCATCTTTGCACCTTAAATACTTGTGGGGTTAGTTAGTTAGCTAATTCTTCCATTGATCAATTTCACGACCACCGTTATGACATGGAACGTGTCAATGCATACATGAATCAAGATTCTTTTCTTTAACCTTTAAATCTATATTACCTACACCATTCCCTTAAATGGCACAAAAAGCTTGTATTGTACCTATAGATTTATTGATTCCTATTCAAAAATTCGTCTATGGTACAGAAGGAGATATAAAGAAGACATGATTTCTATTTATTTCTGAAACTATTACTGTTGTCTGTCAGACATTTTATTTCATCTGTTAATTTATCATCGTATTTTATCCGTTTCTGTGCCAAACATAGATTACGTAGAGGATAGTGTATGTCCTTCTTTCTTCTAGTATTATAATAATGAATGTTACTGTTGTTTTTAAACTGGTCCATGTTGTTGCGAACAAATTTCATTACTGAGTAAATGTACTGTGAACCTATTGAGAGAATTCCAAAGCTTTTAAACAGATGCCTACAAGATGTGCGACTATGAGCCCCACACATTATTCTAGCCACTTTCTTTTGAGTCGAGTTACTCCAAAATATTAATCAGAAAGTGGAAGTATGCAAAGTGTGTTAGCTTACTAATTTCTGTATCCTCGAAATTGGCAATTATTCTGATGGCAAAAGCTGCTGAACCTAGTCGCTTTAGGAGATCCAAAATATGAATATTCCAATTAAGATTCTCATCTATACACCCAAAAACTTAGTATAATCTGCTGTGGCTACTGACGTCTATTGATGTGTTACATTTATTGAAGGAACTGTACTTCTCGCAGCAGAAAATTGGGTGAACTGTGCTTTTTCAAAGTACAGAGCAAGCACATTTTCAGAAAACCAATTAATAATTTTTCCAAAGACATTATTTGTATTATTTTCTATTGGAGATTCTTTTACTGGATTAGTAATGATGCTTGTATCATCAATAAGAAGTGCCAGTTTAGCTTTTTGTTTCAGATAAGAAGGGAGGTCATTCACATATATCAAGAACAGAAGGGAACCCACGATCGAATCCTGTGGAACACCTGATCTAATTTCACCCCAGTTAGATGAAGTGGGAAATTCCTTAAATCATTTAAGCCACATAAAGAAACTGTTTGCTTCCTGTTCTAAAGATATAACTAAACCCACTCATATTCTGTTCCATTTCTACGACAGAATTCTAATTTCAGTGTCACAATAATGGCCACTGGGTTCATATCATTGGTCGTCAGCCAGTCTTTGTGCAAGGTGTTTTGACAAAATCCAGCGACATTTTTGAGGTAAGGCACAGAGTAATTAACTATTACTTGTGTAAACCATACAGTGTGCTGCCACATTCCACCTCATGGGCGAAAAGACCTGCCATTACTAAAGAAATAGACCTGATATTACACTGCAGAATAAATAATCACCTAACTGCCCTATCTTTCTGAACAAACTACTGAAACTTGTTGCCATAGATATTTATTGTCTATTCTATATTCAGAGATGAAAGTCCACAATCTGATAGCATTGTATGACGTACTCAGCAAGTACTTATGTCTGTATGCAGTCAGGAAAGTGACGAGTGCATCTCTCATTAAACGCACAGTAGCTGCTGCGAGAGTTGGCAAGCCTGAGGTGTTGCTCTCAGACAGTGGCACACAGGTTATGAGTGACAGGTGGAGAAACTTCCCGAAGAACTTAGGCAATGTTTTCACAAACAGTCTCAGTTTATGCACAAGTACATACCAGGAGAACATACACAGACTGACTACAATATTTGGAACCCTTCGACATAATAGAATATGATTTGCCAAAAACAATACCTTGTGCACAGTGTGAACTGCTGTTTGATAACCTGGAACATGATGAATGGTCTAAACTCTTTTCAAAACTAGCATTAGATAAGCAATATCATATGGATAAAGTCAGACAAACACTAATAAACTTACCTATGAAAGTGAACCAAAATAAATTCTACTTTTATAGAAATTTTACTCAAATCTGTGACTATAAAGTCGATGATTTACTCCTGGTTCATAATCATCCAAAATCTTCCCTACTAGCCAAGAAAAAAAAAAGGTTGGAATATTTACTCAGCTTTCCCAGTTCTGGTAGAATAAGAACATTGTATCCACATAAGGTATGAAACTTTATTATAAGCAGACTAATACACAAGACACGAATTGTGCCTGGCATTGCAAACAAGTATTTTTTTACTGATATGAATTGATGTGATTTATTGATTAGCATAGCTTCGCTTTTCATGACTGCATTAGGAAATAAGACGTTTTCTATGTACTAGTATCAGAAGAACTTATGGTAGCAGTTACAGAATCCAAATGGCTTTTAGTTACACAATACATTTTCATATATAATCTGTACAATATGTTAGTATATGGCGGCAAAACAGTTACATTTTTTATAGTTGTGTACATGCAGTGCTGCCCAACTGAAGTTATGGTCTATTTGCCAATGGACTTGTCAGTATAAAAGTCATGACAGTCCAGGTCCACCTTGCAACCATGTAAGAAAACATTTAACTTAGGTCTTTCTATTTATAAATAAACATTATATATGTCAAAAGGTGTGGACACAGGTTTATAGCTAGTTTGGTTTCATTTGGTTCATCATCCCACTTCAGTCTGAATTTAGTATGACAGAGTTCAATCAGGTAATCATGAAGTTAATTACGCTTTTAACTACACCTGGATCGTTTCTACTGACAATTTCGTGTTGGGGGACTTGATGTTTGCTTTATAAGCATACATTGTGCCCCATGTTGTACAGCCATACAGGTGCTAATTTGACTGCCAGGATGAAGTGCTTGAAGTTTACCTTATGTTGGACG
The DNA here is from genome assembly GCF_021461395.2 of Schistocerca americana. Lineage (NCBI taxonomy): Eukaryota > Metazoa > Arthropoda > Insecta > Orthoptera > Acrididae > Schistocerca > Schistocerca americana. The sequence goes on along the minus strand of NC_060123.1, from coordinate 243,256,408 downwards.
ATCTACTTCACCATGTGATGTTTGTGGATTGAAGACTCACTGGAAGTACACAACTGGTGATGAATCGCACACATGTTCTTCGATGTGATGTATTGAATCACTGGTCATAAAACTTGTAAGACGTTTCCACCATACTGTGGAGGTGGCTAGATTCCAACAATGTGTCTATAAACACTGTGTGTGTTGGGCCTTTAGACACACTAGTGACACTTTATCCAGCCACCATCAAATGTCAAGCAGAAAAATCGCTGTGACAGGCAAACGGTTAATCCAGATCGTAATTGTGAAGGATGAAGTGATGTGGAAATATGCTGAAATGTATGTGATTCTGACAGCAGTCAAGCTACTGTATAAAATCAATGCCTGAAAAGTAGTATACAGACTAATCTGTTTGATAAAGAAACTGTATAGGCCTGTTGAAACGTTTCCATTCCCTTCCAATGTTTAGCAGTATAATTACACATTTAGTCATATTCTCTATATTTGTTGTTTTACTTTGTTTTGCCTCCTCTTGTGTTTCTTTCTGCGTAAACTACGACAGACAACCAAAGAGGTCGCTGAGACAAAAATATTGTAATGTTGCAATTTAAACTAATATTTGTTGTTCGATTTGTGACATGTACACTATAATGAGGTACCTCACAAACTTAGAGACCCGCATCCTCCAATCCCATATTGCTGCAGTCAAGACATCGCACCTGTCTGATGCCAAAGCTGTACCACAAACCATGTATCCCTATGAAACAATGATGTCGGATTCCATGCTACTATTGTGAGACCTTAACTTTTCCCGGCGAATCGAATGTTCAAATAACTTACGGGTTTGCTGTCAGGGAATGCCCTGGGAATGGCAGAGTGTGCTCCTGTCGAAATATCGGCGGTGTCCGACGACGTCACCCGGCAGCAAACCCGTAAGTTATTTGCTTGCTTTGGATGGTTTCCCAACAGGTACCAGGCGAATGCTAGGGCGAAGATGAAGACATCTAGCCATAAGGTAATTTAGTATAATAACTCCTGACACTGATAAAAGAAATTTGTATATTGTCAAAAAATATTGTACAAAGCAAGAGACGGCAATACTGTTCAATGTAACTCAAACAAAATTCTTACTAAAGCTTGTAGCCACTGTACTCGAAACAGATGTATCTGAATGTAGTTGAAAATCTAGTATGCACTCTAGGACCAGTATGTATTAAATGCACCTTCCTATGCACTTACGTAATTATTTTCATTGTTTTATGTGTCACTTCTGAAAAAGAAAACACGTGTAAACGAACTATACGCTACACAAAAGTATTCTTGTAACAGTGACTTCAGTGACAGTCACAGAGAAAAATTTCTATTCATGTCTGGCACTTTTTTCAGCAAACCTATGAAAAATTTGAAACTTACATGTGCTGTAAGTCAAAGATGAAGTAGCAGTGCTATGTTATAGGTGTAAAGATTTGTCTCATGGTGTCTATCCTTTCTCTTAGGTATTAATGTATTCTCTTTGTGTGTACGGCAAACAATAAGTCAAAATCTCACAATTTTCATTGACAAGTATGAGTCATAACGATAATAAAGAACTTTAAAAACTTACCAGTATGTGTCAAGAAACAAAAACGTAGCTAACGTCATTTAGTGTAACGAATTTACAGACTCTTACCGACAAGCTTTGTCAATTCAACTGACATGCTTCATCTCTCTGCCACAGTAATACAAAATAATGTTAACCAATAAATCTAAGGAGTAAACACAGGCAGAAATGATTCCAAACTGAATCATTTCCACCTCTGTTGGAGGCAATTTTTAGTATCTCAGTTTTGTTCTGTGGTTGCAACGTAGCATGATTCATATCGATACATAATATTAAATAGATGCTATCATCTGCAATGAAGTGGGACAAAGATTTATATTACTCTGCGTTTTCCTTTGTCTCCTCTTTTATAAAGACGGAGACGACATCGGAGAAGTTGCGATCGTTAGCAGAAAGAAACAGACGTTTTTGTAGCGAGCTCCACCATTAAATAATATCCTCCATTACATGGGTCATGATCAGTATTAAGTACTGTTGCTTAATTACCTGGAATAATTCCATGAAGAAGTGTGTAAAGAGCACATACTTGAATCAAACTGTGATACTTGAACATAAATAAATACGAAAAAGGCAAATTAAGTTCGAATTTTGTGCCTCCTGGGTTATTTTTAAGTTCCTTGACTCCTGCCTACAGAGGACCAAAGTAAAAGAAACATTTTCCCTCGCCCATAAAAAAATTGTTAAAAACTTGTATAATAACTAGATTATTAGTTCGTATCGAACAAAAACTATACATGTATTCCCCACTGTAAAATAACGTAAGAGATTTGACAACCAGTAAAATATACGAAGAATAAATGAAGCGCTGAACTCTGTGACCGCCTCCGTGCCGTCTCTGGACTACTGTCTACTCTCGACCATCCACATATCACTGTAATAACTTGTCATAGTAGTTCGCTCCGCCCACCCCACTCCCCACCTCCCCATCCCCCTTTTTCTGAATGTGGGACATGAAGCTACCATTATGTGGCCACTCTCTGCAGAACCTTGCTGCTGTTTCCTCTCCCCGACCATACAAACCTTCTTCTGGAATATTGGTGCACCTGGAACCATTGAAAACGTAGCATAAATTCGGCGTTCAGCTCGGGAAACCACTCCTCTGTGAAATCTGGTCGTTGATCGTGGTCGCACGTCATGCGTCGCCACTCCCATAATCGCTGCTCGTGATCTTGGTTGCTTTCCACGCTGTTGCGGTTGACTGGTGTGTAGGGGCGCCGAGGCACGACTTTCCTCCTTGTCTGCGTCCGCAGCTCGTGGTCTAGTGGCTAGCGTTGCTGCCTCTGGATTACGGGGTTTCGAGTTCGATTCCCAGCCGGGTTGGGGATTTTTCTCCGCCCGGGGACTGGGTGTTTGTGCTGTCCTCATCATTTCATCATCATCATCATTCATGTAAGTGGCAAGACTGAACTCAGTAAAGATTGGGAATTTGTACGGAAGCTAATAACGGACCCACAAACCAAACATCATCGTCCTAACCTTTGTTGACGCCTGAACTACGCGACAATTGGCTGCTCGTCCTCCTCCTCTTAATGCGTGTGCGAATTACCTATCTCATCGCTTTCAAGAACTATCGCACTATCGGATGTTAACGCCTTTCCACCACGTTGATTGTCCGCAGCTACATGTGCTGTAGGCGGCACTGCGGCTTATTCTTTAGTCTCTGTAGAGTTACTGTTGTGGCCTTAACTTGTTGCTTCATTATAAAATTGCGAGTTTTACGCTCCTACACTCGGCAAGGTCCCACATGGGGGGGACAACGGTGGTTTGACTGCATATGCTCGCAAGCGCACATGTGAACACTGATGAAGGTCCTGATGAATAAATACAGGTTTTGCACCGCAATGAAAAAGGACTTGTGGATGAAGCTTTTGCACTGCTTTCTCTTGATTGATCCCTCTCAAAGGCATGGTCTGTATAAATAGCGAAGACTCTTGCCTCTAAAACTGTACATTTATTTTCTCTTGAAAAACATCGGAGACTTGACAACCAGTAAAATATATAAAGAATAAACACAAGCGCTGCACTCTTTGGCCGCCACAGTACTGTCTCTGGACAACTGTCGACTCTCGGCCATCCACATATCTCTGCAGTACGTAGCCACAAACTTTAATATGAGACTCAAAGCAAAAGAATAAATAATAAATCGACAGTATAACAAATTGCCCACGAGCTGGGGGTGTTATACCACTTATACTGGCCTACCTCTGTAAGGTGTCAGTCAAATCCAACACCTTCCATGAAAACCCTGACATGATCAGCAAATCCGGCAGTATGTCACATAGCTCCGAATAATTCCTGACATTAAATTAACCAAAGTAATACGATCAACGAGTGAGCAAATGGAATACCACAGACTAACACAAGAACGCCTAAATGCATGTCATACCTTCCCACCGTGAAACAGACGCAGTTCCGAGGGAAGAAACGAGAACAGAAGCCGAGAGCAGAACCGTGTTAAGCTAGAAGGCCCTACGATAAGGGACAGACATCCACATTTCCGGCTGACCGCCAGGACCACCCCCCAGCCCATGTTAAAAGATAGAGCCCTCCAGAAGAACAGTATAGATCTTACGATAACACTAAAAGGGCCACACCAGCTGCAAGTTTTAGCGTGAGACTTTTTCGTGTCTCTGTTACGTTGCAAACGTTAAAAACATTGCCCCACCACGAAAAGTATAACGTTTCTCATTGGATAGACAGAATTTTTGTAGGCGGAGCTTAAGATTAACATTGAGACCCTGATTGGTCAGCTGAAAACACAGCCAGATAGCTTTTTTTAAACCAACTTTGGTAAATTGTAGTAAGGAGAAGGTAGGAGGGAGTTGCTTCCGAGACGGCGAGGTGCGTGGAGCTGTGGCGCCCGCCACCCCCTGACGCTGCCTAAACACCAACAAGGTAATGAACGCATGCGATGCCGCATTTTTGAGAGCATAAGGCTTCATGCAGAACTGCAGAAGTCTCATCTGTTACATCCCCTTTTTACGTAATACTAGTGTCGATCGTCAATTAAATCTCATGGTGTTCACATTTGCTACTTGAAGTAAAAATCTGAAACGCGATGATTTTTCTGTTATATAATTATTGAGAAGCCACATCAGCCACTGTAATTTATGACAAGTTAGATAAGTAATTAAAGATAATTGAGGGTCACTGTAGACCATTTTGATAGTTTTATCTTTTATGAAACTTAACTTAAATCTAGATTATAGATGTGATATGGCATAGGTCATCCTTCAATCCATTGTAGAACTTGGAAACCCATTCAGGGAATATTCGACCACATTTTTGTTGAACGCAGTTGGTTTTTATCATCCTGTATTAAAATATTTCCTTTTATCAATAGTGCAATTTATAAACAATGTTTTGTGAGTAGAATAAAATTTCCAGTGGTAAACTTAGCTGCTTTTTCGACGTTATTTTACCAGCTAACTAAAAATAGGAAAGCCTTGAACCCCTTCCACTAAATTTAGTTAGTATTAAGATTCTTTTACAGGGAATGCAGTGGAGCTGACGCTGAAATCATTAAGTATTTGATTATATCATCGCTAGTCTCACTGAACTCTTCTGAACTCTACATGTCATGTGTGGTCTGGCGTCTCCTTACCAGCAACAGGTCCCAGGTTCAAACTAGTCAATTCCCTAAAAAACACGCTCAGAGCGTCGTTGCGCGAAAGTGGTAGGGAGCCACGACTTAGAACAAACAGACACCAAGCAGAATGTTAGACCTCATCCACAATACAAGCCTATAAACACGTTAATGTGGAGTATTAAGACCATAATTCATTATGCATAGCAATGGCACTGTGTCATTCGCTCTTACACGTTTAAGGACGTCAAATGGACTGTTTAATCTCTTTTAATGCACTTTTATTGTTAAATGAAGTGACAAACATGGCCTGTTATCATCTCTGCCTGAAAGAACTTAACAGTACCCAAATAAGGATTTTCCGCACGCCTGTCCTAATCCTCCTAACGACAAGCTCAATTAAACCGCTTTGAGCTATCCACGTAATTTTCTTCCTGTTACCATCTCTTAGTGCAGTTAATGTCTTCCTGCTCTGTCGTCACGTGAGCATGCCACTACTTTCGGCGTTATTTTCTTTCGACTTGTTTACTGTTGACGTTTAGCGATTAGTCGCTAGAAACAAGGTAATCCAACTCACAGGCACAAAAATGAGCGGCTCCTATTAAAGGTGTGAATTATCTTTGTTGAAATGTATCTCCTCAATATACTAGTGAAAGCAATTGCGAAACTTATCAAGGCATCCTGATACACATGTATGTAGAAAGATAGTGTCTTAAGTGCCGACAATTTACACTACATTTGATAGAACATTATCAGTCAAAGTTAATGATGCAAAGTGTCGGAACAATACCTAGGTAACTACATATAAGGAATACGTATTACGTAGTGCATAAGTTTGTAGCCTCTTTGTTTTAGATGTTGGTATTCCGGCTGCTACGGGTTTATTTATCGATTGTCATTTTTTATTTGTAGTTCACTGTTGCGATTTGAGTTTAGATATTGTCATTTGTAAATAGTGGATCCGTGGAAGCTAGAAAATGGAGTGTCACGTGGACAAATCGGAAGATTTCCCACATATTCTTCTGAGTTCAAAAGAGGGGTGACAGCAGAGGAGGTAGCCGGAAACATTTGTGCCTTGTATGGGGATAATGCCATTGGACAGAGCACGGCAAGAAAATGATTTTCTCGTTTTAAGGAAGATCGTTTTGACAGTAGAGACTCTCCACCTTCAGGAAGACCTTCGGAGTTTCATAAAGATCATTTAAATGCACTAATCCATAATGACCCATGTCAGTGTACTCGAGAACTGGCAAATGCGATGAACGGTGATCGTTCCTCCATCGTGCGACATTTACAAGCAATGGGAAGGTTCAAAAATGCTCTGAGCCAAAATCACAAAAATCTGCAGATGGCCGTGTGTGCATCTCAGCTTGCTCGTCAACAGTTAGCTCGGGAACAACACCGACTATTCCTATCATGTATCGTTACTGGTGATGACAAAAAGTGTGTTTATGCTAACATGAGGAAAAGAAAGGAATGGTTGAGCCCAAACAAAGCAGCAGCTCCCGGTACAAAGACCTGCGCGCTTCCACAAAAGATAATGTTATGCATCTGTTGGAGCAGCGACAGTGTGGTGTGCTAAGAATTGCTTCCCCGAGACATAACCGTCAGTGTTGACATTTATTGTCAACAAGTGAGGCGTCTTGCAGACTCAGTCCAAGAACAACGACCAGTAAGGCTGCGTGAAGTGATGCTAGTGCACAATAACACCCGCCCACTTTCTACTAGACTGACAGAAAATAGCATACAGGAGTTATGTTGGGAAGTCATTCCGCACCCATCTTATTCACCTGATCTTGCGCCTTCAGATTTTCATCTTTTCCGCTCTCTATCGCACAACCTCCAAGGAACTTCCATTCCGGATGAAAATGCGCTCCAAACATAGCACAACCAGTTCTTCACCTCAAAAGCACGTGATTTCTACGGTCACAGAAAAGAAAAGTTGCCCCAGGGTTGGCAGACTGTTATACATTATAAAGAAGAACATGTTACTGGTGACTAAAGTGTCTCTTATGTGTATCTGTTGTGTTTATTGAACTTATGGAAAAATGCTACGTACTTTTGCACTTACCTAATACGTAAATATGTAACCAAAACTGGTGAAATATGTAAATGAATATGTAATGAAGTACACTAGTGACCATTAAAATTGCTACAACAAGAAGAAATGCAGATGATAAACGGGTATTCATTGGACAAATATATTATACTAGAACTGACATGTGATTACATTTTCACGCAATTTGGGTGCATAGATCCTGAGAAATCAGTACCCAGAACAACCACCTCTGACCGTAATAACGGCCTTGGTACGACTGGGCATTGAGTCAAACTGAGCTTGGATGGCGTGTACAGGTACAGCTGCCCATGCAGCTTCAACACGATACCACAGTTCATCAAGAGTAGTGACTGGCGTATTATGACGAGCCAATCGCTCGGCCACCATTGACCAAACGGTTTCAATTGGTGAGAGATCTGGAGAATGTGCTGACCAGGGCAGCAGTCGAACATTTTCTGTATCCAGAAAGGCCCGTACAGGATCTGCAACTTGCGGTCGTGCATTATCCTGCTGAAATGTACGGTTTCGCAGGGATCGAATGAAGGGTAGCGCCACGGGTCGTAACACATCTGAAATGTAACGTCCACTGTTCAAAGTGCTGTCAATGCGAACAGGAGGTGACCGGAACGTTTAACCAATGGCACCCTATACCATCACACCAGGTTATACGGCAGTATGGCGATGACGAATGCCCGCTTCCAATGTGCGTTCACCGCGATGTCGCCAAACACGGATGCGACCATCATGATGCTGTAAACAGAACCTGGATTCATCCGAAAAAATGACGTTTTGCCATTTGTGCACCCAGGTTCGTCGTTGAGTACACCATCGCAGGCGCTCCTGTCTGTGATGCAGCGTCAAGGGAAACCGCAGCAATGGTCTCCGAGCTGACAATCCATGCTGCTGCAAACGTCGTCGAACTGTTCGTGCAGATGGTTGTTGTCTTGCAAACGTCCCCATCTGCTGACCCAGGGATCGAGACGCGGCTGCACGATCCGTTACAGCCATGCGGATGAGATGCCTGTCATCTCGACTGCTAGTGATACGAAGCCGTTGGGATCCAGCACGGCGTTCCGTATTACCCCCCTGAACCCATCGATTCCGTATTCTGCTAACAGTCATTGGATCTCGACCAACGCGAGCAGCAATGTCGCGATACGATAAACCGCAATTGCGATAGGCTACAATCCGACTTTTATCAAAGTTGGAAACGTGATGGTACGCATTTCTCCTCCTTACACGAGGCATCACAACAACGTTTCACCAGGCAACGACGGTGAACTGGTGTAGCAATTTTAATGGCCAGTAGTGTAAAATTTTGAAATAAAGACCCTTTCAGGGTAATTCATAGACATTTTAGTTTTTCTTATCACTACATATAAGGGAACAGAATATGTAATTACATAAAATGCGGTGTCTAGTCATCAGTAAGCTAAACCTACCTAACACCAGTACTTTGTAAACTGATTTGGAATACAATGCTTAAGACGTTCTTACGTATAAAAACTCACATTAGGTCTACTGCGCTTCAGCACAAGTTTAAATTTTTCTTAATTTTAATCCGTGCAAGCAACTGTGCACAAATCACATCTGAGCTACCTATTCAAGACCTCGTCTCGGGTCACGAGGTTGGGTTCACTGGAGTGTTGGCAATCCGGCGGAAAGAGGACAGACTGGTGCTCTCGAACTCAAAATAACGGCTCGAACAGCCTTTATCACAGTTCGCCATTATTGCAAATAACTTTTAATATTTAAGCCAGGGCTCTGCAAATTACACCATCCCCACAGACAACTGTCCTCTGGTTAGCAAGCCTGTGATGATTTCTGACTGCTGTGGAAAACTAGATTGATGTGGTTAATTTGACAATTAATTTCATCTACTTTCTGACTCTTAATCGTGTCGTCCTTTGTGATATATAAAATATTCGTAAATTTGCAGGTATTTTAAATCTATCGTCAGGAAAGTAAAATGTATTTGTCATGACACGCTCTCTTTGGCAGGAAGTCTGGACAAAGTGGCAGTCATTTCTGCTGCACACTTTGTGGTAAACTAGAGAAAAATCTTTCCTTAGGAAGCCCCGCGACACGATCGGACAGGACAGACATGTTATTAAGGGTACAGTATCCATCGACGTACACACAATATTGGCAACAACAGTATTAAAGAAACACAAACATAAAAAATTGTAGACGCCTTTGCTAAAATAAATTTATAGTACAACTATTTACAGTTAAACAAACAATATCGTAAGAAAATTGTATCCTACGAGACTACCTCGATACGATAACAATATCAGTTTTAAGCTAACTAACGTATTTACAAAACTGGAACTGAGTTCCTCTTGAGTAGACATTTTATTGTGATTTCGATTCTTGTGACGCGAAGATACCTTAAAAAAATTTAAGTAATTCAATGCAGTTGTTTGCAACATTCTACACTTGAACTGGAGACTTCTCTCCTCTCACTTTACTACCCTTTGATTCACTAAGCCTTTTTTGGCTGTCATTGATAGCGGTGCACTACTCCGACACTGGTCCTATCCGGCATTTCTGTCATTTCGTGTCCCCACTCTTGCGCTTTTGCTTATGCTGTGTGTTACGTAAGCGACAGACAGCGCGCGACAGCTTCGGGCGACAAAACAAAATCACAGGTATGTTTACGGAGGTATCATAAATGAGCGACGTCCTTGGCACAGCCTGTCCACAGCTACAACTTCCGACGTTTGAATTGAAACGTGTTTGAATGTTGTCGCAGCAGCACGCGCGACAGTGAGAGCGACAACTACGAATCTTCTCGGCAAGGCAGTGGAGCGGACGCGCCGGCAGCCATCAAACACTTATCATCCGATATTAAGAAAAATTTTTGGTGAAGAAATTTGATTCTTCTACATCTTACAGCTTGATGTCTTCGCTCGACGAAAGCTTGAATGTATTTTCGTTATTCGTCATAGTTACTGTGCTGCACGAAACTAAGTAAATGACTGCAAGAAATTTTAAAAGAGTTTGCAGAAGTAAAATCGCATTGCTTAGATTTTGCGCATGGCTCGTTTTAAGCCATACATTACTGTGTATTAAATGCAGCCAATATATCTAAATTGTATTTAAAGTTGAGAGCGGAATGATATCTCTTTTCATTCTCGAAATATTGGTTGTTATATCTGTGGACGGGTCGCGCACGGCGCGCTCGAATCCTTTCCTGCGCATCAGGAATCAAGTGGTCGTAAAAATCGTATTTCATGAACGGTTCAGAATATCAAAACTATGACTTTGGAAAACGAAGCACGCAAAAGGCCGTATATTGTCGTACCATTAACAGTCGAAACATTGTGGTCAAATGTTTGAGTGGAGCACAAATTACATAATGAGTTTTTGTCCGAATTTTCATAGTGAAAATAGTGAGTGAGAAATGGGCAAATGTGGTGTCAAAGTGACCAGCGTGAGATCTAGTTTTGAAAGAAAATATTTAATTGCTTGAAAGTAATGAAGGCAATTAAGAAAAACTTAATTTCTGATTTGAGGGAAAATTGGAATATTTCACGAACAGTTGCTGCTAGTTATGTCAATGATGTGTCAAGAAGTTCATTTCTTCAATGCCTAGCTATCTTACACACAAAAAATGTGTGTGATATTTAACTGTCAAAAAGGCTTTCTTCTTATCAAGTACTAAATTCAGGAATTTTCTGAACATAAGATGCTAGGAAGGCAAATTAATAAGATAAAAGTTGAAAAAAATGAAAGAAATCAGTCAAATATTTTGTGAAATGATTTGTTTAAAAGATATAAAATAGATCACAGAAACATCTGATGTGCCTTTGAAAAATGGTTCAAATGGCTCTGGGCACTATGGGACATCTGAGGTCATCAGTCCCCTAGATTTTAGAACTACTTAAACCTAACTAACCTAAGGACATCACACACATCCATGCTCGAGGCAGGATTCGAACCTGCGACCGCAGCAGTCGCACGGTTCCGGACCGAAGTGCATCGAACCGCTCGGCCACCACGGTCGGCGATGTGCCTTTGATTGACTTTCGAAATCATGCATGGGGGCTTAATTAATTTTTAGTATGCAAATAATTTTAATTTTTAGTCGCTGTCTGTCCGATTACGAGTCTCGTAACCGGTTGGCCCTGACCAGTATTTGTACGCAATCTGACTGCATAGCATATCAACAAAGAATGAAAGGAAATTTCCGTTAACACAATTAATTCATTAAGTCCCCAGCAACTATAAAACCTAGAAAACAACAAAACACGAGTGTAGCTGTTCTGTGTGTGGAAGTGTGATTCAACGTACACATCTGGCACGGTTCTTCCTCAATAAGACCAGATATTTTAAACACCATTTATACTGAAGTAATTAAAAAAAAACAGAAATACTATAATTGCACACAGAAACCAGAAATACAGTCTAATACAAGAACACGAGCCAGATGCTTTGTTGACTGAACCTGTAACCAAGAGGCATTATTGTTTAAGACATTGAAATAAATTTAAAAAAAGGAATTTTTTTACCTTCATATATATTGACGAAAAGCACATTACAGCATCCCTAATCCAACAACATCTGGTGTCTAGCCCATCAAAACAATACTACAAGTTCTGAACAAGCACTCTCCATCGGAACTTCTCAACAACGACTCATCACTGCTACATCTCAACAAGCACTCTCTACCACGACTTCTCGACAAGAACTGCCAGTGGAGGCGGCTGAATAATACTCTTTGGCGCAATCTCTGGCGCTGTGGCTCAGTGTAGCCACCTTTCATATGCCCCTCCTCCACGGGCCAGAATTTGATGGTATTTTTGCCAGAATTGGTGGTGAAAATACCACCAAATTCGTCCAAAAAAAATACAGACAAAAATAAAATATAATATAATAAGTAAATATCACTTCACTAAATAAATTTTGGCTTCGCACTGACCATTCCATAACATAATATATAAAATACAGTAAGGAATACAAATGCTTTCATACATGTGATTTTACATAATAGTTTACACAAGTACCATTCAATCAATGGCACCAACAATGTCAAATAGGTGTAGGTACGAGTCTCATAACATTTCACAAACAGTAAATACACAAAAAAATCAGTTTATACAAATATTCACATAAAATGCTTTCCATAGTTCAATAAACAAGTAGTTGACAGTTCCAGCAGTAGCACCCAGCAATGTTGAACAGGTGCAGACACCAACAAGTGACATCATTTCAGTAGAAGCAGTCCATCAGTGGCACCCAGTAATGTTGAGCAGGTGCAGACACCAACAAGTGACATCATTTCAGTAGAAGCAGTCCATCAGTGGCACCCAGTAATGTTGAGCAGGTGCAGACACCAACAAGTGACATCATTTCAGTAGAAGCAGTCCATCAGTGGCACCCAGCAATGTTGAACAGGTGCAGACACTAACAAGTGACATCATTTCAGCAGAAGCAGTCCATCAGTGGCACCCAGTAATGTTGAGCAGGTGCAGACACCAACAAGTGACATTATGTCAGTAGAAGCAGTTCCATCAGTGGCACCCAGCAATGTTGAGCAGGTGCAAACAGCAACAAGTGACTTCATTTCAGTAGAAGCAGTTCCATTAGTGGCACCCAGCAATGTTGAACAGGTGCAGACACCAACAAGTGACATTATGTCAGTAGAAGCAGTTCCATCAGTGGCACCCAGTAATGTTGAACAGGTGCAGATCGCAGTCCATAATATTCACTATCACTAATCACACTGTTCATCAGAGTTTATCAGCAGAAATTAAACATTTCCAAGTGGCACCCAGCAATGTTGAATAGGTGCAAGCATGAACAACAGTTTGAAGGCACACACAATTGCTTTTACAAAATTATTATCAATGCTCTTACACTAAACATACAAATTATAACAAACACACAAATGATATCAGATAATTGTCATATTAACTATTACAATACACAAATAACAGTAAACATATAATATTTATGGGTGTCAGTGCAAGCCACAACAAACAAGTAAAATAATATTTAGGAGATAGGTCGGTACCAATTATCTGGGATTAGGAAAGGAAAACACACAAAACACACTCACTCATCTTTCATCCACATTAAGTACTACTGTGTAATTGAATAGTGTTAACTGTGTAAATGCAATTCTGTCAAAATTTGATGTTCAACATGTGTATCAAGTAGTAGTGGCAACAGTGTATAACAGTCAATAATAGTTAGTCAACGTCATAGTCATCATGTCAAGACCAATGTTTGCCAAGCCAAATCAAAATGTACGGTTGCTGAACAACTGTCAGTGTGCCAAGATATGCAATTACTTCCTCTCTCAAAAAAAAGTATATACTGCTTAGTGATTTAACGAAGTGTGTGTGTGGACAATCTTCCTTCCAGTTGAGTGTTCTAGTCTGCCATCTTCATCCTCCTTGTTCCATATAAACCAACAAAAAAAAAAAAAAAAAAAATATGCTCCTCACTTACTTTACCTCTTATCCACCAAAACTCCAATTATCATCAGCGTCATATAAACTTAATACTTAAATAATACCTCTTACGTCGATACATATAACCTTTTCATCAATATCATTTACCTTACCTCTTGTCCACCAAAACTCCAATAATCATCAACTTCACACAATCTCAATACCTCAATAATACCTCTTCAATACGTCGACACATATAAACCTTATCGTCAATATCATTTCACTTCCATAACAACTCTTTCCTCTAGTCAGTCTCCTCGAACAAGTACAGATGAAATTCTAGTGCAAACTTCAATTCATTATCCCATGCAATCCGAAGACACAATGTCCACACACAACCTCTGTGTAATCCATCTGACCCATATCTTCTACTCATTATGAATCATAAAATACAATTTGGTTTCCTTGTCCATCATTAAATAAAAGAAATGCATACATGACCTCTAACAGCCTTTAGTTCGAATAACTTTCAGTAAGTAAATACGAGTACGGAGTGTGTATGATCATAATTTTTCACAGTGTGTACACCACTTCAAGAATCACGGCAAAACAGAAGCAAACATGTGGAGTATCTCTTGTGTCAAGTGTCACTTGCTATTTCAGTTGCTCACGAAGAATGCAGTGTAATAACTGTCAATGGTCTAAACCTAGTGTTCGTATGTCATGTCGTTAGCTTCCTTCCTATTAGCATAAATTTATACAGCTTCCATAAAACCTCCAGCTCATGTGACTTCAATGAAGTTTCTTGTACCAATGTCGTTCGTAGAATTATAGCAGTTCATTTTCTTATCTTAAAATATAAGGCACTGAGCGTAAGCAAAACACGCAACAGCGAGTAAATAAACCAGTAGAGAACAGAATGTCAAGCACAATCCCTACAACGAGGCTCTGTCAAGCGAACAATCTATAATTAATACCATAGTGTGACCTAAACTCCATGTTTGTACACCGTATATCAGCATTTCTATATACCAAATTAAAGAGTAGTTGTGACAACAAAACAGAAATGTGTAAATATGCAATCCATACGCAAAGCAGCAAGTATGTATCTTACATAATAAACAGGTCATTAGCATCATATCAGCATAAGCAAATAAATGTTCATATGTAATCTTAATAAATAAACATGAAGGTGCAAGCAGATAAATCACAAAGTATAACTTACATACCTAACCACATCAGCACAATTAATCAGGTGACAATTATAATTTAAATAAATAAGCACAGCAGGCACATAACAAAAAAAAATATGACGTCAGTGAAAAAGCATAGCAGCCAAGCGATGCATAATACACACAAGTAACAACCCTGTTCATTAATAAAACATTGTCAAAATCAGCAAATGTACGCAAGCACGTCGCTTCACAAGTAAATTCATAGAACATGAAATTTAGCACAAAGTATAAATCACGTAATCGCGAGCAGCAAATTACGTCTAAAGTACGTACCTAAGTGTAAATATGTTACCTGAAAAAATAAACTCAATTAATAGTTACCTTTTTAGTTTATTCTTCGAAATTACATTCTTCCTGAAAATTTCTCGATAGCAAGTCCTCTTAACGTCGGACACACACAGAATTTACCTGAAGTTCTTAAATATTTTATACAACCGTATCCTGAAAAATACTGAACGTTAATAACATAATTTATCAAGTCATTATAGCTTTATACTGAATTTAATCAGAGAAATTAGACCGTGTATTTGTTCACGGCTGTCAGTGCATTCGCATTGAGCGCTCGATCAGCTGTAGGTACGCGTGACGTAGGAAGTAATTGTTTGCGGTCAACGACTGCCTTGTGCGGCGCGCAGACTTGACTGTTGCTTTGAGTATGTGCCGCCGCCAGAACACGGCGCGGTATCCTTGTACTCTCTGCATGTTTACGTATAACTGTTGGTTTCTCGAAAGTATGTCATTCCACAAAAATTTTAACATTAGATATACGATGCACTCCCTTAGAGCGTCGAGATTTAAGAGTTTCTCCATCGACAGTGTTATCATGAATAATTTTGCGAACTCTATATGGACCGTTATAAAGCAGAAAAAATTTGCGACACAAGCCTTTTCCTTTGTGAGACAAACGATGGGACTTAATTAACACCTTTTGACCAACTGACAAGGTTTTTAAACGACCAGGACGTTTAGCTGATTTCTCTCTTCTAGCAGCCGCAGACGCAATATTTTGTAGAGCCAGGTTCACAACTTCAGAATGCCGCAGTTTCCGTGTAGGCGGAAAAGGAACGATTTCAGAAATGCGATTTGTCGGTGCTTTATTTTTTAATATCAATATAGGCGGTAAAGAAGTTGAATCATTAGGGAGTTCATTCAGAATGTTTTGAAAAATATGAAGATACTGATCCCAAGTTCTGTGATTCTGATGACAATAAAGTCGACACAATTTATTGATTTCCTTCATCCATCTCTCTGAAGCGTTAGATTGAGGGTGAAAAAGTGAAATGAAAATTGGTTTAATCTTACAACGCCTTAGAGTACGAAGCCAAATTTTAGAGCGAAACTGTGATCCATTATCTGATATAACTTTATCAACATGACCCACTTCTTTAAGAAAATGTTTGATGAAAGCATTAGATACTGAACGAGCTGTTGCTTTGCGTAAAGGTGTAAAACACACATATTTTGATGTCAATTCCACTGCTACCAAAATGTACGCAAAACCATTAGTAGAACGAACCACTGGACCGAACAAATCGACTGCAGCCATCTCCTTTAATTTCGCTGGAATGATAGGTAACAACAGTGCTCTGTGAGAAATAGTTGGCGGCTTAGCCTTTTGACATAATATGCATTTGGCAAGAACAGATCGAATACGTTTTTCCATATTACTGAAGTAGCAATTTTCTCGTAATTTATGAAAGCATTTTCTGGGACCAAAGTGTGCATAACTGAAATGTGTGTACCAAATCAATTTATTGACCCACTCATCAGGAATACAAACTAACCAAACAGAGTTGTCGACCGATTTTCGTTTAAAAAGAGTATCATTGCGAACTAAATAATACTGTCTAATCGCTACGCTTTCCTTTCTCCTCCACTTCTACTTAATGTCCTTCCAGATTGGATCCTTATTTTGCTCCTTAGCGATGTCCTGGAGCGAAGACGAAATAAAATTCTCAAACGCAACACCTTGAATATACATCAAACAATAATTGTTTTCTTTGCAGTCCTCCTCAGCACTTTGTTTCAAACCTATAGGTGCACGTGATAAAGCATCAGCAATAATATTTGAAGAACCCTGTATGTAAACAATCCAAATAGGTACAGCACCCATCGTGACAATCTTCCATGAGTTAATTTTGTTGACATAAGAAATTCCAGAGCTCGATGATCGGTGTAAACCTTAGTATGTCTGCCAAACAAAAAATGTGCGAAATTTTGTGAAAGCCCATACAACAGCCAAAGCTTCAAGTTCCGTAATCGAATAATTCTTTTCTGATTTAGAGAGAACACGACTTCCAAATGCAATAGTTTTCTGTACTACAACGCCGTTTTCTTCTATCTCTTGAAATAAGTGTGCACCTAGGCCTTTGTATGATGAGTCCGTCGCCAAACAAAAATCTTTAGATAAATCCGGATGTGAAAGAAGTGGAGCAGCAACTAAAGCATCACAAAGTTATTCAAATTCTGATTGAGCTTCCTCATCCCAACACCAATTAGATTTCTTCCCAGATAGTTCACATAAACGAGGTGTGGTCAAATCGTCGAATTTAACAAAGCGTCTAAGAAAATTACAGACACCAAGGAAACTACGAACATCGCGTTTTGTGGTAGGAACAGTATAATTACGAATAGCGTCTAGTTTCTCTGGATCAGGAAGAATACCTTCTGTAGAAATAATGTGACCAAGAAATTTCACCTGAGAACGACCAAATTCAGATTTTTCCAAGTTCACTGTAATGCCAACTCTTGCAAAAATACGTAATAATGAATCCAAAATTTTGTTATGCTCACTCCAAGAACGTTTAGCAATAAGAATATCGTCAACATATGAAGTAATATTGTCACGAAGATTAACAGGTAAAATTTCGTTTAAACTACAAATGAATGCTGCAGAAGATACAGTAAGTCCAAACGGTAATTTCCGAAATCACTTTTGGGTAAAATAGTCATATCCGGTTATTCTTTACCAACTCTCTAGATAGATTGATAGTCGAAGAGTTGTTTTGATAGATACAAAGAATAGTAAAAGAGTAGGCAGCAGTGCAGAAAACTAAAAGGGAAATAGCACTACTACAGCTCGGGGCCCTGTGCACGCTACGGCACATATTCACTTAGTGTAGTGAATCCCCTGAGGACTTAATAGCCGCACATAAATTCCGGTTTGTGACTTAGTGGAAAACTTGGCGGAAGTGCGTGCGTAAATTGATCTAACCTTGAACATGGATGTATGTCATTCTTAGAATTACGAAAGATCTTAAATTTCCGAACAGTTAAGAAGTGTTAATAGTCAAAGTTTTCGCCTCGTGGCGACAAAGACCTACCGCGTCTGTCCCAGTCCGAATGTCAATTATTATCAAGTTCGCGCACCTGGCGCTCTCTTGTTGCATGCCGTAAATGAAACAAATTATTTTCTTCAAACCCCTCTGCTCTCTGTGATTCTAAATTTTTTCTGCTGTCTTTTCCTACACTTTCGCTTTCAATTTGTTTGACTTGCTTTCCTAATGCCTCAAATTCCCTTTTAATGCGTTCATTAAATTTTCCCTGATTTTCAACATGTTTATTTATGCTCTGGTGCTCTTCGGTTTCTGCAAATGGCAATGGAGCTGTATCACCCGATCTCTGTCCCCATTTAAACTAAGACTTGTCAGTTTATCTGAGATCTCCTCAACTCTTTCCGATGAGTCACCTATTTTTTCTTTCTGTTTATTTACGTCTTTCGTTAAGTGTCGCGACTCGGATTTTGGTATTGTCACATTTAGTAGTTATCTGTTCATACTGTTGCGATAAGTTATTTATTCTGTCATTTGGTACGATTTCCTCGATTCTTTCAAATATTTCTTCCTTATCGTGTGCACGTTGTAAATTTAACTCTGAAAATTTTTGTACTATCATGTGATCTCTTTCTTCCTGTTCTCTATCCTGTTCCTTTTGTCTGATTTCTATTGAAATTAATCTATTATTGTGAGCATTCAAAATCGGTTGTACTTCTTCTCTAATTTCTTTCTTTAATTCATCTTTCATGTTTTTGAAACATGTCCCTATTCGTGAGTCTAACCATGTTGTCATTGCTTTCATCTTGGTTTTAATTGTTCCTATTTGTGAGTCTAACCGTGTTTCCATTGTTCCCATATCAGTTTTTAACCGTGTTGCCAAAGTTCCCATCTCTGTTTTAAATTCAGATCGTAACTGTGATCCCACTGTTTTTTATTCAGATCCCAAATTAAATATTGCACTCGTCAACTGCTCCATTTTAACTGGTTCGAAATTCTTTTCGCCCCTAACATTTCCCGCAAAACCAACTTCTTCCGTCAAAGCTGTAAAGCTATCTGTGTTCGATACTATTCCAGAGTCTTCTGTCGTTAATCTCGTATTCTGAAAATGTTTTGATTGTGAAAAATTTTGAACTGGTTCTGGACTATTTTCCCTGCTTATTAAATTGTTTTCTACTTCATTATTCATGATACTGTTTTCCTCTGTTGGCGAGTTCGCCATGTTAACAATTTCGTCATTCTCACTATCCATCATTTTTGCCTTTTTCATCGATTGCGTAATAATTTACAAAACATACAAAACTCGTCACTATATGAAAAATAAACACAATATGACACTTTATCTCCAACAATACCATTCACACGAAATGCTTCCCGACAAACACGCCTAACGAACAATTGAAATCTTCATAATTGCACAAAATTGTCAAACGCGTATACAAGACATCAAAAATTATATTCTGCAAAAAAATACCATTAGAAGAATGACAATTACCAAATCTACACATGCAATATAGACTACGATTACTAAACTACAAATTACTTCAACAATACTACTGTCTGCTATTTTTACAATCAGAAGATTTCCAAGGGACGATCCGAAGCAGCGGTCGCCACGTGCACGGGGGCTTAATTAATAATATGAATGCAAATACTTTTTTTTTTTTTAGTAGCTGTATGTCCGATTACGAAGTCTCATAAACGGTTGGCCCTGATTAGTATTAGTACGCAATCTGACTGCATAGCATAACAACAAAGAATGAAAGGAAATTTCCGTTAACACAATTAATTCATTAAGTCCCCAGCAACTATAAAACCTAGAAAACAACAAAACACGAGTGTAGCTGTTCTGTGTGTGGAAGTGTGATTCAACGTACACATCTGGCACGGTTCTTCCTCAATAAGACCAGATATTTTAAACACCATCTATACTGAAGTAATTAAAAAAAAAAACAGAAATACTATAATTGCACATAGAAACCAGAAATACAGTCTAATACAAGAACACGAGCCAGATGCTTTGTTGACTGAACCTGTGACCAAGAGGCATTATTGTTTAAGACATTGAAATAAATAAAAAAAAGGAATTTTTTTACCTTCATATATAGTGACGAAAAGCACATTACAGCATCCCTAATCCAACAACATCTGGTGTCTAGCCCATCAAAACAATACTACAAGTTCTGAACAAGCACTCTCCATGGGAACTTCTCAACAACGACTCACTACTGCTACATCGCAACAAGCACTCTCTACCACGACTTCTCGACAAGAACTGCCAGTGGAGGCGGCTGAATAATACTCTTTGGCGCAATCTCTGGCGCTGTGGCTCAGTGTAGCCACCTTTCAATCACTCTCAGAAAATGTGCTGCATCACATGTTTCTCTACTATGTTTTATTTCTTACTTTTACACAAATCATTTCACAAAATTTTTGATTTTCTTTTCAAAGATTTTGTATGCGTTACCTACGCAGACTATTTAGATTAATTGAAACACTCGGCTTCATTATTAACTGTTGATGAATCATGTTTCGAACAATCATGTATTAGTAAAATTTCATGGTTGTTCATCGTGTTTTATTAGGAATTTAGTGTGTGCGATATACTGGAATAGATGTGTACACACTTAAGGTTCAACTAATTTTGCAAAGCCTTAAAAATATACTTTGAGATGCAGGTTGTGGGACTGTACCCGAGCAAGTTATAATATAAGTAATAGTCAGGACCCCTATTACTAATCCTAAGAAGCTACCATCACACCACGGATGCCTCCTGTGTGACGGTATTCATTCGTTCATACTTACGGTAGTCAGTCACTCTTCCACGCTTATTGGCTGCTGAAAGTACCTGATCATATAAGAAACATTCGTCTTCAATGCATTGACGAGATAGTCGAACGTCTCTCTGGTTATCAATGTGCGAGTATATTCTAAGAATTTGTCTGGTGATCTTCGTAGTTCGTGATATAATTAAGAAATTCACCATTAAGATTCGTCCCTTCGTAAATTGCATGCACAGCACTCCGTTGTCGCCTTATTTTTCCTAAGGAAAAGCTAATTTTGTTGCCTTACTCTCGAGCTGCAATATTGTACAGTTTAGGGGCGCCATTTTATAGAAACAAACGGTCGGATCTAATAGCCATCTTGTAGCGGGAGATTGTCGCTCGCACGCAGGTCACACGAGCGTATCGCCCGATGCTGCCTCTTGCTGGTGGAGTGTCGCGTATCCAGACGTTCCTCGCTGTCAATCGCTTCTGACGCTTGCGTAGGATGCGGCACGGTCGGAGAGGCCGTGAGATGAGTCAGCTACCGAGGCCGTTGACCCTCGAGCAGCGCGGTGGGTCAAGCGCCGTGGTGCCAGCGGCGTCCTTGGCATCTCCGAACCTGCGGGGGAGGCCCGACCTCAGCTGTGTCCACTGAAACAGGTCTCAAGAGTCTGAACGTACAGTTCCGTATTGATATAGGATCTTGAGGAGTTACTGCTTAGCAGCCGGCTGCTGTCGCTCGAACATTGGATTAGCAAAGCTATTATTTAACTACCTCGAGGTGATACAATTCGGTCACCCTCTCGGTGTGATATGCTGGTGACAAACATTTATGTTGGCTCAGCTACCCAGTATTTCAGTTGTACATTCCTTTAGATGTAACGCCGGCCGGAGTGGCCGTGCGGTTCTGGCCGCTACAGTCTGGAACCGAGCGACCGCTACGGTCACAGGTTCGAATCCTGCCTCGGGCACGGATGTGTGTGATGTCCTTAGGTTAGTTAGGTTTAAGTAATTCTAAGCCTAGGGGACTGATGATCTCAGATGCTAAGTCCCATAGTGCTCAGAGTCATTTGAACCATTTTGAACCGACTTTACATCAACTTGCCTTCATTGCATTGCCTTCCTCTACCCGTTTTCAGCCCATGTTCCGAGATATTTGTTGCAGTTACGACGCAAGTGGTTGTACTTAGAGAGGCGAGTACAGTGTTGAAGTGCGTGTGTGTGTATGTGGTTCAAATGACTCTAAGCACTATGGGACTTAACATCTGAGGTCATCAGTCCCGTAGACTTAGAACTACTTAAACTTAAGTAACCTAAAGACATCACACAAATCCATGCCCGAGGCAGGATTCGAACCTGTGACCGTAGCAGCAGCGCGGTCCCGGACTGAAGCGCCTAGAACCGCTCGGTCACAGCGGCCGGCGTGTGTATGTGTTTGGGTCGTCAATTCAACCCGGGAGTCGACTTGTAACTCGTCTGTCTGGCGGAATGAGATTTAGACTCATCGTTCGATACATCGATCCAACCCTTCATCGGTAAATACTTTTGGGGAGGGGTTTGCTGATGCGCAGTTTGCGTCCAGTAACTCGGCTGTCACTCACAGCGTACACCCTAACGCAACAGTGAAATTTCATACTTTGTCTCCGCTCTTGTCAGTATCCCTTCCCCCCGTGGGACCAGATGCCCATATTGCCGGCCACATCTTTCCTCATTGTCAGCCTTTCAACTTCCGTTCATATGGCCAATTGTTTGGGGCTTGTTCCTTACTATCATTTCTACTTAGCTACCCAGATGGGAACTATCAGACCTAAGTTAATTACTACCACTCTTAACAAAAGTAAACAGATGCACAATTACACAAGACAAAATAACAAAGAAAGCCTTTTTACTCTTAGACTATACAGCTAAACAAATAATTCTCTCCTTCTCAATGGTTAAAAAACATCGAACCATGTACCAGTCAATACCACATAAACTCTTAATGACTACACTAGAACACGAAGAACGAAGAAATTTGGGGAGGGTGTAATGGATAAAAGGCTTTAAACACTACTGGAAAAAAATTAGTACACCCTTTCAGAGATTCCCAATTCACCCATAATTTGTAAGGTGGCTATAATTTCACACCTTAAAAGATCCCATCCACATACTTTGCTGTGATCTACAAACACAATTAGGTATCATGTGATAGATTGTACATTGTATATATGAATATATAACCGAGACTGACATTGTCACGTACACCTTGTAAATAATTGTCAACGCTTATTGCATGAAAGGTGACGGAGTGTCTTTATTATCATACCAGTAAAGGCTGGAACGACAGTGGAGATGAAACGGCAAGCAGAAATCAAGCTCTGGGTGGAAGGCCTGCACAGGTGTTGGTCCAGCTTTAACACAGCAAGTAGCTAGAAAAAATGGTTCAAATGGCTCTGAGCACTATGGGACTTAACATCTGAGGTCATCAGTCCCCTAGAACTTGGAACTACTTAAACCTAACTAAGCCAAGGACAACACACACATCCATGCCCGAGGCAGGATTCGAACCTGCGGCCGTAGCGGTCGTTCGGTTCCAGACTGAAGCGCCTAGAACCGCTCGGTCACACAGGCCGGCAAGTAGCTAGACAGACGTCGTAGGACCTGAGCTCTGGAGCACAATAGGGTGACGCTATTGTAGTAGGGCCGGAAGGATAACCGGATAATACTTCCGAACTTTGCAAATCTTGGACGCAGGTGAGATAAGCGAAGAAGTGACACCTCGGAAACCACGCAGGCTGTGTTATTTCCAAGGATTTTAACTCAGAAGCGTACCATTGTGCGAGTATAGGTTTTTCCTCGCAAACTTTCCGCGCTGGACGACAAAAGACTAAAATATGGTTGGTGGGCGTTCGGAAGAATCTGTAGACAGGGAGAATATTTCGTGGTTTCGGGAATATGATTCGTTTTCTGAATTACGATGGTGGGGAGCCGAGCCTGCTGGGAGGCCAGCAGTGGAGAGAAGAGGTCTTCCATTGTGAGCGCCGTGTGTGACGGTCGCTAGATATCAGCTTTATCAGCTTTGTTGGTACCGACGGACTTGTTGTCTTTGCTCTCAGAAGAGTTTATAGTTAGAACAGTTAGGCACTGTACTGTTGCGAACCTATACGATTCTGGACTTCACCTCCGGGTTGGAAGTCGCCGTTGAGTACACAGCGTTCAGTAATTGAGAGCACTTCGTCTGCCTATACCTAAGTTGAGACGTTATCTGTACTCCATTCTTGTGGCTGGGAGTTTGCGTTTCTCGTCTGTAGAACAAAGGGAGGAGAAGACAGTATTAGAGTATATTAATCAGAGGACCGCCTTCCTCCGTCCTAGTGTTTGAAAGAGTTTGTTTGTGCCTGGAGTTCTTCCATCGTCGCAGACGAGCACGAGAACCATCACTTCGGCGCACCGGCGTAGTACATACGGTGATATCGCAGATTGCTTCGGCTTATTAGGGCTATAAAAGCTAAACAGCTGTGATCACGTTAGTTTATTTCCACTGAGGTTCCACACCACCGTAGATCATCTTTGAAAGTAGTATCTTCTAGTGTTTGGTATGTAGCTGATGTCAGTCATTTCGCGTTATTGATATTAGATCGCGGAGTCATAGTAAGGAGCAGAGTTGAGCAATTGATTAGTAATTTTACTTCAGAAATGTAAACTTTGTAATATAAAGTTTTTTTAAATCTACAATTAATACCCATTACCATCAACAATTTTGTAGTAAACTGTAGACAATACGAAGTACAGATCGACATAGGGATTTCTTTACAATCAACGAACAGCGGTTATCACTAAATTTAATTAATATCAGCACAGCTGAAAATACATCCAAAGCGAGGACTGATATCAGAGAGCAATTGTCATATCCAAAACTGCTTATTCTTGACATGCAAATGGGGGAGCAGCTGTCTGAAGGAGACTTGAATCCAGACTGTCCAAACGAGGGTAAGTGAATCTGCTTGTTTGTCAGAGGATCAGCAGGAGGAGTTACGAGAAGTAAAGTATTTAGAATGCGCCATGTGGTAATAAAGGGTTATGAGTATAAAATGGACCTTTATTTCACACAAGACATTCTGTTTCTCTTCATATCCAATGTAGGGTGGCTATAATTTCGCGACTTACAAGAACTCATCCACATACTTTGCCGTGAGCTACAAACACAATTAGGTATCATGTGATAGGTTATACACCGTATATACGAACATATAAAGGAGGCTGACATTGTCACGTACGTATTTTAAATAACTGTTAAACGCTTATTGCGTGAAAGGTGACGGAGTGTCTTTATAATAAAAACGGCGTAATGAATGATTGTCTATACTCGTAGAGGTTGGAATGCCAGTGGAGATGAAACGGCAGGCATAACTCAAGCTCTGGGTGGAAGGCCCGCAGAGGTGTTGGTCCTGCTTCAACATAGGAAATAGCTAGACGGACGTCATGGCACCTGAGCTCTGGAGCACAATAGGAGGACGGCCGCCGAGGTTCCACACCACCGTAGATCATCTTTGAAAGTAGTGTCTGGTACGTAGATGATGTCAGTCATTTCGCGTTATTGATATTAGATTACGCAGTCGTAATAAGGGGCAGAGTTGGACAACTGATCAGTAGTTTTACTTCAGAAATGTAAACTTTGTAATATAAAGTTTTTTTTTAAATCTACAATAAATATATAAGCAGGAACAACGTTTATCATTTAGTAGGATTAGTTGCCTTCATCATTCATTTATGTTTAGATTGTAATTTATGGAATTAAGAGATCCTAAGATCTGCTTCATGAGGTAGTCAGACAGGGCCAAATCTTCATTTTAGCGTTTATTATTTTCCGTTGCGCACATTTATTTTACACTCGCCTGCAGTATCGTCTTGGATTGTTCAACATTGTATACGGATCACATTGAATGATTACATTGATCTTACAGATCAATAGCACTAGCGGTTCTGAGGTACCAGGTATTAACAGATGCTGAAACGCCCATATTAGTACGTGGTGTAGCCTGCACAGGTGGCAAAGCAGGCACTGACTCGGGCATCCAGTTGATCATCAGATTGCGAATACTGTGTTGGGATACGTTATGACACGCCTGCTCGATATGTTCACGCATTTCTGTTAGAGCTGTTGGTTAAGGAGACGCACGAGTCACTTCTCGTCCCATCATATCCCACACATGCTCGATTGGAGACAAGTACGGAGATTGTGCTGGCCAGAAATCCTGCTGCACGTCTTGCAGAGCACGTTGACTTTCACAGGCAGTGTGTGGGCGAGCATTATCCTGTTGGAACAAGACCTCACCTTCCTGTCGCAATAATGGCAAAAGAACGAGATAACAACATTCTGCACGTACTGAGCTCTGGTTAGCGCCCCCTCCAGAAGCACCGAAGGCGAACGAGAGTTGTACTTTATCACTCCCCAGACTAGAAGATCTGGGGCAGTTCCAGTGTGTCTTGGACGAATGCAGCCTACGAGAAAGCGCTCATCAGATCTACGTCATTCTGCGCAAACAACCATCAATTCCGTGGAGGCAGAATCTGCTTTCATCGCTGAAGACTACGGCGGGTCATTCCATATACCAAGTGATCCTTTGATCACCAGCGAGCCGTGCGCGTCGATACTGTGGCGTGAGTGGAAGATGGGCTATAGTGTGCGTGCCCATGGCCCCATTGCTAATAATCAGTTCGCAACAGTTCGTGTTGACACGCCTGGGCTCACAAGCTGTCCTATCTGTGCTCTGGGGGCTGCTTGAGCTTCCACAGCCATCCTTACGATCGTGCTGGGCGTCTGTGCTGCGTGGAAGTCCAGAACCTCATCTGCGGGCGTGAGAATGTTCACTGACCACTGACACCAGCGTCGTTACGCAACTGACGCAGCACATCCAATTTGTCTGGCATTCGTCCTAAAGGACCATCTCGCCTCTCGGAAGGCCACAGTTTGCCCTCCTTTCAAACTCGCTCAGTTAGCTGTAGCAAGGATGAGTGCAGCTCTGTGGTATGGTTGCCTGCTTGCTTCACACGTTTGCACCACACTGAGTCTTCTGGTTTTGAGCATTCCGTATTAAAGGGTAGACAGAAATAGCGCTCTGGTACCTATGCCACTAGGCTACTTGATGGCGGACGACGTTGAAACCATTATCACTACATCTACTATCCCCCAGGTGGCATATGGTGTCATCTGATCAAAGGTTACGTCGTCTCTCCTGGGGTATTATATATATATATATATATATATATATATATATATATATATATATTTACGGCAGTGTGTTTGATATGTTCTGCATTCCTTCTCCATGTTCGTTTCAGGATCCACTACCACATATGAGTGGCTTCCTAGGATTTTTTTCGCTTTGAAAAGTCTGTAATATAGCACATAAGACTTAAGTATCTTTTTCTCTACCACATCTGATTGTAGGTCATAGCGAACTAAATCTCCTTCCTTTATTGAAGGCGTTTTTGCAGTGTGATCGTGCCGTTCCTTTCTCAAAACTTCCTTTCTCCTAATCTTTCTCAGTGCAATAGCTAATTTTTCTTCTAATTCAGCGTCCAGTGGAGGAGGGGGTTCTGCTGCTGTCCTAATAAGCATTGATACTGGCTCACCCAACATCTATTCTGCCGGCGAGTAGCCAGTAGTATTGCGTATCAGTTTATTTATTATGTCTTCAAACTGGGGTACCTATTCAACCCGTTCTTTTATCTAGGCTGTGAATTCCAGCGAGTTCGCCTACCTCATGAAAACGCTGCTCAAATTGTTTCATTCATTTAATGCAAACTGTTACATAGGCACAATTGTTAGTATAGCGCCAAAGTTTTTCCTGTTTTCTGCGTCTAACAACCCTACCACAACAAAGGTCAGAAATTAATTATGATTGTAGTGTTGCTCACGCTGCAACAAAGTTATATTACGTGGCAGATGTTATTAGAGCACAGTTAATAAAGTCATTTCTTGAAATAATGGATAAACTAGGCACTCATCTTTTCGTCTTTCCCACGCTGGTCTCGTTGTGAACTCATGGCTCAATCGTCGAAAATCTAGGTAGTGATGATTCCAAGCTCGGATGCAAAGAGGCCTAGGTGTTATTCTGCGATATTCAAAAGTTTTATAGATGTGTTTCATAAACTATTTATGAAGATTAAACTTTTGCAAGTTAGGACAATGGTGATGTAAAAAAGTAATCAGCCTTCCGAATTTAAGTTACACTTCTTTCTTGTTACTTTTGTTGCAGTATCACGTAACTCGTTCCAAAACATCACTTCACAATATAAAACATACTTGAAAATATCTTCCCCACTGTTAAAGTTCACATTTCATAAACTGACTACAATTTGCGTCTTTTTAACACGAAGAACAAAGCTTGACTCTCTAATAACCGCTTACGCGCCCAAAAATCAGAGTTACAAGTACGTCAAAGATCATAGTGACAAAAGAAAGAATACACATAAGAAAAATATCATTGCAATATATACATATCGATGTATCGAAGTACCTCTACAGTAATGAAATCCAATCTGAATGTTGTCACAGAAATATGTTAACTATTTTACAGAAACACAGTAGAGTATTGCTCGTATCGAGAGGTTGAGGTGAGGTGCAACAATGGTTACGTAATTCAAGTACCATTACATGCTTTTATATTTGTATATTGTTCAACTCTTCACTTTTTAAGCTGAGGTCCACCACATTTTCAAAGATGGCGTTTACTGTACGATTCCTCACATTCCTACATTTATACGTTTCTGTTTATCTTATTGATATTGCTTAAGTTCCTCAGATGTTCAGCAGTTACATTGATAATTCTTTCTTTTAATTGGTTTATGTATCACTCTCCATTTTTGTACCTCCTGAAGCATTCTTGCCATGTACTAATTTTATTTTATTTTATTGGTTTTGTTTATTAATATAATCTGTTATGTAGTCTGGCTGTTCCAGTTTTGTGTTAAAGTTTTTTTCTGTTTATGCCCTTTATATTTATTTACTGTTCAACATTTTACATTGCATTACCACCACACTGCCAAAGATGGTATTTATTGTACGTTTCTGCTTCACTCTTGATGTGTAATTTCTTTTCCAATGTCGTTTACAAACATTGTAACTTCTTTGACGACAATAGTCAGAAAATCACTGAAGATGGCCTTGTAAGCCGAAAACCGGTTAACATCATAAAAGTAATACTGTAGAACAAAAGCAAACTAGCGCTTTTCATTTATTATAATGTTCCTCTACCACGAACCGACGGAAGATTTAGTTGACTGTCATTTATCTTCCAGTAAAGTCATTAGAAGATCAAAACCAATTGCAAAAAGATTTAGATAAGATATCAGTATTGCGTGAAAATCGGCAACTGACACAAAATAATGAGCAGTGTGAGGTCATCCGTATGAGTGCAACAGGAATTCGTTTAACTTCAGTTAGACGATGACTCAATCAAATCTGAAGGCCGTAAATTCGACTAAAGACCTAGAAACTACAATCACGAACAACTTAAACTAGAAAAAACACATAGAAAATATTGTGTGGAAGGGGAACAAAACGCTGTATTTTATTGGCAGAACACTTAGAAGATGCAACAGATCTACTACACTATGCTTGTCCGTCCTCTTTTGGAGTACTGTAGCATGGTGTTGGATCCTTACCAGATAGGACTAACGGGGTACATCCAGAAAGTTCAAAGACAGGCAGCACGTTTATACTATAGAGAAATAGGAGAGAGGGCATCACGGACATGACACAGGATTCAGGGTAGAAATCATTAAAGCAAAGCCGTTTTTCGTTGCGGCGGGATCTTCTCAAAATATTTCAGTCACCATCTTTCTCCTCCGTTGCGACAATTTTTTGTTGACGCCGACCTACAGAGGGAGAAACGATCATCATAATTAAATAAGGGGAATCAGAGCCCGCACGGAAATGAAATGAGCGTATGGCATTGTTGGCTGGGAGGCCCCATCTGGGGAAGTTCGGCAGCCTACTGCAAGTCTTATTTCAGTCGACGCCACACTGGGCGACTTAAGTGCAGGTGACGATGAAATGATGAGGACAACACAACACCCAGTCCACGAGCGGAGAAAATCTCCAAACCCGGCCGGGAATCGAACCCGAGCCCGCTTACACGGGAGGCAAACAGGTT
Organism: Schistocerca americana; assembly: GCF_021461395.2. Lineage (NCBI taxonomy): Eukaryota > Metazoa > Arthropoda > Insecta > Orthoptera > Acrididae > Schistocerca > Schistocerca americana. The sequence continues at coordinate 243,226,371 of NC_060123.1, read as the reverse complement.
ACCACCCAGCTAAGAAGGCGGACGCACTGAAAGATATAGATGTTCGTTTTTTCCGAGTGCTGTCCGAGAGCGGAACAATACAGAATCAGCGTGAAGGTGGTTCGATATACGCAGTGCCAGGCAGTTAATGGTGATTTGCTGAGTAGCCATTTAGATGCAGATGCTGTTCTTCTGATTGTGTATTTAGCTGTTTAACTCTGCATTTTGTGCCTCGAATCGCTCAGTTAATTCTGCCCTTATTAGTTGATCCAACAAAGACCCATTGAAGATGGTTCGATGAACCCTCTGCCAGGCACTTAAATGTGATTTGCAGAGCATCCATATAGATGTAGATTATATCACTTCCAACAACAGCTGCTTGCGGAGCGGTACACGTCTTTCGCGAATCTGTGTCGAGATGTGTCGAAGGCCGAGTGTCGCACCGCAGACCGGCAGCATACAGCGATCCGTCGCCCGTGACGAAGGTGGAGGTGGCGGCTGCATCACGTACATCACCGGTAGATGGGTTGTTTTTGGGGAAGGAGACCAGACAGCGAGGTCATCGGTCTCATCGGATTAGGGAAGGACGGGGAAGGAAGTCGGCCGTGCCCTTTGAAAGGAACCATCCCGGCATTTCCCTGGAGCGATTCAGGGAAATCACGGAAAACCTAAATCAGGATGACCGGACGTGGGATTGAACCGTCGTCCTCCCGACTGCGAGTACAGTGTCTACCCACTGCGCCACCTAGCTCGGTGTATCACCGGTAGAAGCATGGAGGAAGGATAAGGGGAGATGGCGCTGCAGACTTACGCTGTACGTTGTTTTGAAGCCAGTGGGTGGGGCCTACCGCCATCTTGGGTCTCCCAAAACATTAGCAGACGAGTGTTTACAATTGCTTCTTGTTCGTTATTTCTGTCGTGTGCGCGTGATATTTGTTTTATGTAGTAAATGTTACACTGTTTTATTGAACAACGTAGCGTAAGGAACGTAACTTCAAACGTTTTTCTGGTCTTAAATGCGTACTCGCCGGCCGAAGTGGCCGTGCGGTTAAAGGCACTGCAGTCTGGAACCGCAAGACCACTACGGTCGCAGGTTCGAATCCTGCCTCGGGCATGGATGTTTGTGATGTCCTTAGGTTAGTTAGGTTTAACTAGTTCTAAGTTCTAGGGTACTAATGACCTCAGCAGTTGAGTCCCATAGTGCTCAGAGCCATTTGAACCATTTTGAAATGCGTATTCGATACAGTAATACGACACTAAAATATGACGCTTCTGGTCCCAGTACTGTAATTCCTTTTTGTTTATACACTTCGAATAACCGAGAAGTATGTGCTACGAAAAGCGTGCTTTCGTAATCCATTTCTATTCACTTACATTTTGTTTGTGGCGATAACAGACAAAGCCAGAACTCCAAAAGCAATGATTGATAGTTTAGAGGCACCGATTTGTATTCGTTGCATTTTCAAGTCAAATGCAAATTTTAAATGGTCAAGTTTGCAAGAAACCTACCTTATTTCCTTTGGTGTCCCATAGATGTATGCAGGGGTGATATAAACAACCCAGCTGTCATGTCAAACCGGCCGGAGTGGCCGTGCTGTTCTAGGCGCTTCAGTCTGGAACTGCGTGACCGCTACGGTCGCAGGTTCGAATCCTGCCTCGGACATGGATGTGTGTGATGTCCTTAGGTTAATTAGGTTTAAGTAGTTCTAATTTCTAGGGGACTGATGACCTCAGATGTTAAGTCCCAAAGTGCTCAGAGCCATTTGAACCATTTAAATAGGTCCACTTACGAATGAAATGTGATTTGTTTAAACTTTAGACCACAATCGGAACGATTAGTACACCCGTAAGCGACACAAGCCGGCATTTTTTATCAAAACACCTCACGACTGTGGCTGACATCGAAATAAGTGTCCAAGGAATGGAAAAGCAACTGAAATCACTCAACAGAGGAAAGTCCACTAGACCTGACTTGATACCAATTCGATTGTACACAAAGTACGCGAAAGAACTTGCCCCCCTTCTAACAGCCGTGTACCGCAAGTCTCTAGAGTAACGGAAGGTTCCAAATGATTGGAAAAGTAGTCCCAATCTTCAAGAAGGGCCGTCGAGCAGATGCGCAAAACTATAGACCTATATCTCTGACGTCGATCTGTTGTAGAATTTTAGAACATGTTTTTTGCTCGCGTATTATGTCATTTCTGGAAACCCAGAATCTACTCTGTAGAAATCAACATGGATTCCGGAAACAGCGATCCTGTGAGACCCAACTCGCTTTATTTGCTCATGAGACCCAGAAAATACACTCCTGGAAATGGAAAAAAGAACACATTGACACCGGTGTGTCAGACCCACCATACTTGCTCCGGACACTGCGAGAGGGCTATACAAGCAATGATCACACGCACGGCACAGCGGACACACCGGTGATGGCCGTCGAATGGCGCTAGCTGCGCAGCATTTGTGCACCGCCGCCGTCAGTGTCAGCCAGTTTGCCGTGGCATACGGAGCTCCATCGCAGTCTTTAACACTGGTAGCATGCCGCGACAGCGTGGACGTGAACCGTATGTGCAGTTGACGGACTTTGAGCGAGGGCGTATAGTGGGCATGCGGGAGGCCGGGTGGACGTACCGCCGAATTGCTCAACACGTGGGGCGTGAGGTCTCCACAGTACATCGATGTTGTCGCCAGTAGTCGGCGGAAGGTGCACGTGCCCGTCGACCTGGGACCGGACCGCAGCGACGCACGGATGCACGCCAAGACCGTAGGATCCTACGCAGTGCCGTAGGGGACCGCACCGCCACTTCCCAGCAAATTAGGGACACTGTTGCTTCTGGGGTATCGGCGAGGACCATTCGCAACCGTCTCCATGAAGCTGGGCTACGGTCCCGCACACCGTTAGGCCGTCTTCCGCTCACGCCCCAACATCGTGCAGCCCGCCTCCAGTGGTGTCGCGACAGGCGTGAATGGAGGGACGAATGGAGACGTGTCGTCTTCAGCGATGAGAGTCGCTTCTGCCTTGGTGCCAATGATGGTCGTATGCGTGTTTGGCGCCGTGCAGGTGAGCGCCACAATCAGGACTGCATACGACCGAGGCACACAGGGCCAACACCCGGCATCATGGTGTGGGGAGCGATCTCCTACACTGGCCGTACACCACTGGTGATCGTCGAGGGAACACTGAATAGTGCACGGTACATCCAAACCGTCATCGAACCCATCGTTCTACCATTACTAGACCGGCAAGGGAACTTGCTGTTCCAACAGGACAATGCACGTCCGCATGTATCCCGAGCCACCCAACGTGCTCTAGAAGGTGTAAGTCAACTACCCTGGCCAGCAAGATCTCCGGATCTGTCCCCCATTGAGCATGTTTGGGACTGGGTGAAGCGTCGTCTCACGCGGTCTGCACGTCCAGCACGAACGCTGGTCCAACTGAGGCGCCAGGTGGAAATGGCATGGCAAGCCGTTCCACAGGACTACATCCAGCATCTCTACGATCGTCTCCATGGGAGAATAGCAGCCTGCATTGCTGCGAAAGGTGGATATACACTGTACTAGTGCCGACATTGTGCATGCTCTGTTGCCTGTGTCTATGTGCCTGTGGTTCTGTCAGTATGATCATGTGATGTATCTGACCCCAGGAATGTGTCAATAAAGTTTCCCCTTCCTGGGACAATGAATTCACGATGTTCTTATTTCAATTTCCAGGAGTGTGTTAGATACAGGCTCCCAGGTATATGCCTTTTTCCTTTACTTCCGGAAGGCGTTCCATACAGTTTCGCACTGTCGCCTGATAAACAAAGTAAGAGCCTGAGGACTATCAGATCAGCTGTGTGGGTTGGATTGAAGAGTTTTTAGCAAACAGAACACTGCATGTTGTTCTCAATGGAGAGACGTCTACAGACGTTAAAGTAACCTCTGGCGTGCCACAGGGGAGTGTTATGGGACCATTCCTTTTCACAATATATATAAATGACCTAGTAGATAGTGTCGGAAGTTCCATGCGGCTTTTCGCGGATGATGCTGTAGTATACAGAGAAGTTGCAGCATTAGAAAATTGTAGCGAAATGCAGGAAGATCTGCAGCGGATAGGCACTTGGTGCAGGGAGTGGCAACTGACCCTTAACATAGACAAATGTAATGTATTGCGAATACATAGAAAGAAGGACCCTTTACTGTATGATTATATGATAGCGGAACAAACACTGGTAGGAGTTACTTTTGTAAAATATCTGGGAGTATACGTACAGAACGATTTGCAATGGAATGATCATATAAAATTAATTGTTGGTAAGGCGGGTTCCAGGTTGAGATTCATTGTGAGAGTCCTTAGAAAATGTAGTCCATCAACAAAGGAGGTGGCTTACAAAACTCTCGTTCGACCTATACTTGAGTATTGCTCATCAGTGTGGGATCCGTACCAGGTCGGGTTGACAGAGGAGATAGAGAAGATCCAAAGAAGAGCGGCGCGTTTAGTCACAGGGTTATTTGGTAAGCGTGATAGCATTACGGAGATGTTTAGCAAACTCAAGTGGCAGACTCTGCAAGAGAGGCGCTCTCCATCGCGGTGTAGCTTGCCCGCCAGGTTTCTAGAGGGTGCGTTTCTGGATGGGGTATCGAATATATTGCTTCCCCCTACTTATACCTCCCGAGGAGATGACGAATGTAAAATTAGAGAGATTCGAGCGCGCACGGAGGTTTTCCGGCAGTCGTTCTTCCCGCGAACCATAAGCGACTGGAACAGGAAAGGAAGGTAATGACAGTGGCACGTAAAGTGCCCTCCGCCACACACCGTTGGGTGGCTTGCGGAGAACAAATTTAGATATAAATGTAGATGTAGACTACACGGAATCAAACCACCAGATGCGAATGTTTTGGGATAGCTAACATGGCGGATCTTCACTTGGGTCGGCTTCAAGTTTGTGGCGTCAAGACAACTCCTCTTATTTTTACCTCCATGGGTAGAAGCGTCGCAAGCAGCGCAGTCGTCGTTGGAAACGGCGACGTCATCGGAGGCGGCACCGTGGGCTGCAGAGGTGGCGGGGGTGGTCATCTCGCCGCCGCTCTGCCTTTTGGCGGCGTACGCATGTTTCGCTCTGGGCGCGCTCACGCGGCCGAAACCACAAACCACAGAATAAGTAGAGGGGCCTTCCCTGTGGCGAAGAGGCGAGGCCGTGTGCTCGGAGCCCCCACACCTTGGGAGCCTACCGCGTCTGGCGCAGCATCAGTCTCGCTGCTGTTTTCCCTGTGTCTGCTTGTTTACTTACTACCTCTTCTCACCTTTCTGTTGGGTTTTATTTAAATTTGTTAGTTTTCCATTCCAGCCTGTTCATTTTAGAGTTGCCGATGGCAGAAGGTGGAACTAAACTTCGTTTACGCACAGAGGGGACCGGCGATACTCGACAGTACAGAATGGTGCATGTGGCTCGGCATTGTACAGTCGCGCTGTAGTCATAGTGCATTACTACTTTTGCGTGTTCTTAGCATCCGCTGAAATGGACAGTCATCGCGCAAATATAAGTATTCTAAGAGGACGCTCACATGCAAAAGTGTCGATAATAACTTAGGCCTGTTGGCTGGAGAGGAAAAACGGAAAGGTTTGCTTCGTTTTAAAAACATAAAAATAGAGCATTTCTGGTTGAGATGAAGGACCGTTATCTTAGAACAAAGAGAAAACGAGAAAGTGCGAGGAAAGCTATAACTTACTGTGATTTGAACCCCAATTCCAGTTACTGAATTGTACAACGACAGTTTTATTTTAATTTCGTACACTTCTTTGTAGAAACTGTGTTAGTACAAAATGTATTACACATTCACTTATGTTATTAAATACTGCCAACGTTTTTTTTTTCATTTCTTACGCTTCTCTGTACAAGAACGTATTAAAAGCGAGAGTTCCGTTGTCTTCTACGCTCCTAGCAGCATTGTCCGACCACAAAAGAAGTGTTATTTTGCTACTGATCATTTCTATTTTTCTGTAGAAGAATTGTTAATAGAAGGTTTGTTTGTTTTATTTGCTGCACGTATATCAAGTACAGTTCATGAACCATGTTACATTTTGATCCAGCGCAGTTATATTCTTCGCGCGTCATTCGAAACAACCGATAGCAGAAGATGTCAACAGTTCGCCACATGCTCATCTGAAACTGCAGTTATAAAGTGAACAGATTACACGTAAATGAGCAATATAGGTAAAGTTGTAAACAAAATAAATAGGTAACATTGTTTCTTGAAACCAGGCAGCATAGACTGGTAAAACATGCAGTCAGCATCATGAACTGACAACTCCCTGTGTCGTTTCATTTCATTAAGTTTTTCTTTATTTCCATCTGAAGTTTTTATCGCCAGCATATGAAGAAGAGGAACACGGGGCAGCTCCGCACTGCGCATTGCAGGTGGCAATAGCTGGGAGTATGGCACGTGGATACCAACCTCGTCGCGGACAATGTCCAATAAATCTCACGTATTTTCTCGAGAATGGAAAGGCATATGACTCTCCTTCCACAGGAGGCGTACTGTGGCGGAACTAACATCAGACTTTAATCCTGGGCAGAGTACAAGTTTGTCTGAAGACACGGTGCTCCGAACACTCCTAACGATGGGCCTCTGCAGCCGACGAGTGCCGTCAACGTTAACGCCACGACATCGGCAACTACGACTGAAATGGACACGTGTCCATCGGCAATAGACGATGCTCGCTCTGTTATGCTCTGGGAAACATCCACATGGGCATCCATGGGTCCAGTGGAAAACGTGGACTGGTTGCAGACCATGTACACTCCTTCATGATGACCATATTTCCGAACGGCAGTGGCATTTTTCAACAACACAATGTGCTATATGTCACAAGGCCACAAGCGAGGCCACGAGTGAGGAACACAGTGTGGACCCGTTCGAACATATCTGAGATGTGATTGAACGTGGCGTCAGACCTCATCGGTCCCATCCCCACAATTTACGGAATTAGGTCAGCCGTACGCGCAGAAGCGGTGAAACTACCTCCAGTGACCTACCGAGGCTTCATTGCTTTCATGCCACGACTCGTCGCCGCTGTTATCCGTGCCAATGGTGGACATATCGGATATTAGGCAGGTGGTCACAAAATTCTGACTGGTCAGTGTACGTGGATATGGTGTTTTATGTTCTCATATATGTCAGTTATGACAAACCTTTTATGATATCCTGTTTCATATCCACTTGACATCTTGGCGTGAGGTCCAACTTAAAATGAACACGTTTCATAACAAGAAGATATTTTCTGAACTGCAAATGATAGCAATGTATGTCTGTTTTATACAGAGTGGTCCATTGATAGTGACCGGGCCAAATATCTCACGAAATAAGCATCAAACGAAAAAGTACAAAGAACGAAGCTCGTCTAGCTTTAGAGGGGAAACCAGATGGCGCTATGGTTGGCCCGCTAGATGGCGCTGCCATAGGTCAAACGGATATCAACTGCGTTTTCTTTAAATAGGAACCCCCATTTTTATTACATATTGGTGTAGTACGTAAATAAATATGAATGTTTAGGTTGGACCACTTTTTTCGCTTTGTGACAGATGGCGCTATAATAGTCACAAACGTATAAGTGCGTGGTATCAAGTAACATTCCGCCAGTGCGGACGGTATTTGCTTCGTAATACATTACCCGTGTTAAAATGGACCGTTTACCAATTGCGGAAAAGGTCGATATTGTGCTGTCGTATGGCTATTGTGTTCAAAATGCCCAACGGGCGTGTGCTATGTATGCTGCTTGGTATCCTCGACGACATCATCCAAGTGTCCAGACCATTCGCCGGATAGTTACGTCATTTAAGGAAACAGGAAGTGTTCAGCCACATGTGAAACTTCAGCCACGACCCGCAACAAATGATGATGCCCAAGTAGGTGTTTTAGCTGCTGTCTCGGCTAATCCGCACATCAGTAGCAGACAAATTGTGCGAGAATCGGATGTTGATTTAGCATTCTCAACACCGACGTTTTGAGAATGCTAAATCAACATCGATTGCACCCGTACCATATTTCTGTGCACCAGGAATTGCATGGCGACGACTTTGAACGTCGTGTATAGTTCTGCCACTGGCCACAAGAGAAATTACGGGACGATGACAGACTTTTTGCACGCAGTCTGTTTAGCGACGAAGCGTCATTCACCAACAGCGATAACGTAAGCTGGCATAACATGCACTATTGGGGAACGGAAAATCCACGATGGCTGCGACAAATGGAACATCAGCGACCTCGGCGGGTTAATGTATGGTGCGGCATTAAGGGAGGAAGGATAATTGGCCCCCATTTTATCAAAAATGGTTCAAATGGCTCTGAGCACTATGAGACTTAACTTCTAAGGTCATCAGTTTCCTAGAACTTAGAACTACGTAAACCTAACTAACCTAAGGTCATCACATATATCCATGCCCGAGGCAGGATTCTAACCTGCGACTGTAGCGCCTAGAACCGCTCGGCCACTCCGGTCGGCCCATTTTATCGATGGCAATCTAAATGGTGCAATGTATGCTGATTTTCTACGTAATGTTCTTCCGATGTTACTACAAGATGTCTCACTGCATGACAGAATGGCGATGTACTTGCAACATGATGGATGTCCGGCACATAGCTCGCGTGCGGTTGAAGAGGTATTGAATAGCATATTTCATGACAGGTGGATTGGTCGTCGAAGCACCATACCATGGCCCCCACGTTCACCGGATCTGACGTCCCCGGATTTCTTTCCGTGGGGAAAGTTGAAGGATATTCGTTATCGTGATCCACTGACAACGTCTGAGAACATGCGTCAGCGCACTGTCAATGCATGTGCGAACATTACGGAAGGCGAACTACTCGTTGTTGAGAGGAATGTCATTACACGTATTGCCAAATGCATTGAGGTTGACGGACATCATTTTGACCAGTTATTGCATTAATGTGGTATTTACAGGTAATCACACTGTAACAGCATGCGTTCTCAGAAACGATAAGTTCACATCATATTGAAAAAATGTTCTAACGTACCTACGTTGTGTATTTTAATTTAAAAAACGTACCTGTTACCAATTGATCGTCTAAAATTGTGAACCATATGTTTGTGACTATTACAGCGCCATCTATCACAAAGCGAAAAAAGTGGTCTAACTAAAACATTCATATTTCTTTACGTACTACATGAATATGCAATAAAAGTGGGGGTTCCTATTTAAAAAAAACATAGTTGATATCCGTTTGACCTATGGCAGCGCCATCTAACGGGGCCAACCATAGCGCCATCTGGTTTCCCCCTTCAAGCTAGACAAGTTTCGTCCTTTGTAGTTTTTTCGTTTGACGCTTATTTCGTAAGATATTTGGCCCGGTCACGATCAATGGACCACCCTGTATAATGAAATATTTATGTGATCTTGACTTTGGAATGTTTTTAACATAATTCTGTACTATCAGGATAGGCCTATCTTCTCAATTTGTCGGAGACATATGAATTATGTGCAAAACGAGATACGTTGGTTTTTTAATTCTCTTGACAAATGTGAGATATTACACTTTAAAAAATCTGACATTTCCTGTCTTCAATTGAGCCCGTAGCCGGCTAGCGGATGCGTTCGGTACCACGGGCTTGATAACCTCGCATCAGCTGACGCGAGGACAGCCGCGGCCGCCCGCAGCTGTTTGGCACAGTTCCAAACAGGTCAGCGATCGGCGTGTGCCACACAGCTAGGCGGCCTGTGTGGGGGGGATACAGTACCAGGCGGCTCTCTTCCTCCGGCTGAACGGCATTCAACAAAGGAAGCTTACACATACATACGACGGTCTAATAGTCACGGCACTCTCTGGTGCGAAAATTGTTACCATTTGACAGCTGGAGCGACACCAGCGCTCGAAGCGGTTAGAAAGCATATAGTCAAATGCGCCATACGGATAATGTATGTTTTTCATTATTTTCTACTTTACTAACGAAATAGTTCTTATATTTTTGCTTTCCATTCGGTGGTAAATTACCAAGAGACATGAATTGTCGTGAAGAATTGAAACGTCACCTTAGAAAAATTAATGAATTACTGTGCTGATAAACCCATTACTTTATTTGATTTTCAAACAGCTGAGCAAAACTGAACGTACTCAGACATTTCTCTCTTTACTTATTCGGATCAACACTAAACTGACACACAATATTTTTAGCGCAACGCAATCTGCCTTTCAACAATCCCTACAAAAGAATGGCCCTGACTAACAATAACCCATAACTTTCATGAATCACTTACCTCACAAAAATCTTCGTTACTCGAACTACTGGAATACAGCGAGCGCCAATACTGCCAGCTAAATAAAAGATTCTAACTACTGAAGGCACTAACTACTGATAGGCACAGTTAGCAAATGAAAGATTTTGATAGAGAACAAACAATGTATTTACTTTTAATAGTGTTCAAAAGTCATCATATATATCACAGTTCATGATATCCAGTATTACAAATTTACTCTTTCTGATGGACACACGTCCAGATTGTCCACTCTCAAAATTCTGTCATCTCTCTCCCCAAATCCACCACTGCTGGCGGCTCACCTTCAACTGCCCAACACTACAATAGCGACTATTCCAACAATGCCAACCAGCCGCAGACTGCACACAGCACAGTCAGTGATTTTTATACAGAGCGCTACGTGGCGTTACCAACATAAAAACCTAAACAGCCTACTTACAGAATGTATAAAAACAACCGAATCACATTGATTCCATGACAAGAGCTACAACTTGTTTATGAGAAAATACTTTCGGATATGTGTATATTTGCTGCTTGTTCTGCTGAAAGCAAGGAATATAAACAGTAGGGTTGCAATCCATACCGATATATCGGGACCGTCACCGTTATGGACCTTCTTGTCTCGATATCCCGACAACACCCAATTTTGTCCCGATTTTGCAAAATACTGTAATGTGTTTGGTTCAAGTAGTGAAGTAACGCCATCTGTTAGTGCAACATGTATACGCAGCCTCAGTTAGTATCAGTTATGTCAACAAGTTTACGTTGACAAGGTCGCTCACAGATGGCGTTGCATGTTACGTATCCTGTATTCACGATGCAAGCGTATTCTAGATCTGGTACCATCACTCGAGAAAACAGTAGACTTCTCCACTAGTACGGGGCTGGAGCCAGCCGCTGTGGCCGAGCGGTTCTAGGCGCTTCAGTCCGCAACCGCGCTGTTGCTACGCTCGCAGGTTCGAATCCTGCCTCGGGCATGGATGTGTGTGATGTACGAGGGCAGTTCAATAAGTAATGCAACACATTTTTTTTCTCGGCCAATTTTGGTCGAAAAAACCGGAAATTTCTTGTGGAATATTTTCAAATATTCCCGCTTCGTCTCGTATAGTTTCATTGACTTCCGACAGGTGGCAGCGCTGTACGGAGCTGTTAAAATGGCGTCTGTAACGGATGTGCGTTGCAAACAACGGGCAGTGATCGAGTTTCTTTTGGCGGAAAACCAGGGCATCTCAGATATTCATAGGCGCTTGCAGAATGTCTACGGTGATCTGGCAGTGGACAAAAGCACGGTGAGTCGTTGGGCAAAGCGTGTGTCATCATCGCCGCAAGGTCAAGCAAGACTGTCTGATCTCCCGCGTGCGGGCCGGCCGTGCACAGCTGTGACTCCTGCAATGGCGGAGCGTGCGAACACACTCGTTCGAGATGATCGATGGATCACCATCAAACAACTCAGTGCTCAACTTGACATCTCTGTTGGTAGTGCTGTCACAATTGTTCACCAGTTGGGATATTCAAAGGTTTGTTCCCGCTGGGTCCCTCGTTGTCTAACCGAACACCATAAAGAGCAAAGGAGAACCATCTGTGCGGAATTGCTTGCTCGTCATGTGGCTGAGGGTGACAATTTCTTGTCAAAGATTGTTACAGGCGATGAAACATGGGTTCATCACTTCGAACCTGAAACAAAACGGCAATCAATGGAGTGGCGCCACAGCCACTCCCCTACCAAGAAAAAGCTTAAAGCCATACCCTCAGCCGGTAAAATCATGGTTACAGTCTTCTGGGACGCTGAAGGGGTTATTCTGTTCGATGTCCTTCCCCATGGTCAAACGATCAACTCTGAAGTGTATTGTGCTACTCTTCAGAAATTGAAGAAACGACTTCAGCGTGTTCGTAGGCACAAAAATCTGAACGAACTTCTCCTTCTTCATGACAACGCAAGACCTCACACAAGTCTTCACACCCGAGAGGAGCTCACAAAACTTCAGTGGACTGTTCTTCCTCATGCACCCTACAGCCCCGATCTCGCACCGTCGGATTTCCATATGTCTGGCCCAATGAAGGACGCAACCCGTGGGAGGCACTACGCGGATGATGATGAAGTTATTGATGCAGTACGACGTTGGCTCCGACATCGACCAGTGGAATGGTACCGTGCAGGCATACAAGCCCTCATTTCAAGGTGGCGTAAGGCCGTAGCATTGAACGGAGATTACGTTGAAAAATAGTGTTGTGTAGCTAAAAGATTGGAGAATAACCTGGTGTATTTCAATGCTGAATAAAACAACCCCTGTTTCAGAAAAAAATGTGTTGCATTACTTATTGAACTGCCCTCGTACTTAGGTTTAAGTAGTTCTAAGTTCTAGGGGACTGATCACCTCAGATGCTCAGAGCCATTTGAACCATTTTGAACGGGGCTGGAACTATTTAAGCAGCGCCATGCGGAAGAATTGGGCAGTTTTAATTTGAATAGCGATCTGATAAGACGATTATTTCTAAACGTAATACCAACAACGAGTGCAAGTTAGGCGTAGTAATGTTTAAAGTGTTTACTGCGCGTATATAGCAGGTAAAGTGTATAGTGACGTGTACTTCGATGACTAAAGCGTTATTATCGATTTTTTTCCGTCTAATAAAATTATCATAGCTATGAAAATGTCTAAGAATGGAAGGAGGAAGTGTCACTATTCAGATGATTAGCCAAAAGAGTGGACTTTTGTCCAGAAAGAACGTATGACTCAGGAAACGTGTGATATTTGTAGCTGTTTCATCTCGGTAAGTCACGGAGGTAAGGCAGATGTGAGGCATCACATTTCTAAGAAGACTTATAAAAGTAGATTCGTGGTAGCTTCGTCATCAAAGCCTACTTCTACACCCATGATTAAGGAATATACCAGAAGAATTGCTCGTTGCCGCTGTAGAACTAACGACAGCTTATAAAGTTGTCAGCCATCATCAGTCCTTCAGTTCTCTCCACTGTAACGTAAAACTGAATGCCGCGATGTATCCTGACTCAAAAGTCGAAGCAAAGCAATCTACAGCGAGGACCACAGCCGCAGGATTGTTATAAATATTTTCTCACCACACTCTATGTCCGAATGCATGTCTTTAATTTCCTTTCAGCTACAGAATGAAATGTTATGAATCCACTGACGTAATAATATTTTGGCAAGATTTCTTGATATTCCTACCAAAGATGCCCAGGACTTACATCCGCAGCGCGTTATTGAAGCAAAGGAAGTAAAGTAGAGACTTCCTCGGAAATCTGATCCAGAATGTTCTGAAAACTGTAGGGATGCAACGTTTCTTTACTATATAATGACTGGAAGTGGACGGAAACGGGTTTGCAAGAAAGCTTTCCTGAATATACATGGAGTGACGAATTCGCGCGTGTTGGAAGAGAAACTGGTTTGTAAGTAACATGCAGTGACGAATTCACGCGTGTTCCGAATCTGTATGTCGATGTATGAGTAAGTCATACTTTTCAATTAAGAAAAAGACATGAGCCCGTCATTCCAGGATTAATGGACAGCATTCCAATGGCCTACCAACACACCAAGTACCTATTTCCAGAATGAAGATGGAAGATGTGAAGAAAGTTATTGAATGTATGCCCGCGGCAAAGAGATCATTCTATGAAGATATGCTTTCTTGGCCAGTGATAGACTAAAATTATAGCTAATGCACAGTTATTCATTATTGCTGTTAAAATAGTTCAGTTCGTTCTATTTTGTCAGACAATGCTAATGTACTACGAAGTGTTCATACAATTAAATCCTAAAAAAGCAAAAAAATATGTTTGTAAATTGCTGAAATGAAATTAGTCAAAAAACTTTGAAATCATTTATATATCGAAATGATGTACTCTAAGTTAATTATTTCTATCTTAATAAAAGCAGAATGAAGTCACTTTCAGCTCTGAAAAATTCCAGTAATGTAGCAGTAATAAACATGGCAGTATTCAATTTTTTGGTTTTTTCTGAAAAGTGTAAAAAAAATGACTTATTTGGTTTCAACAACTGACGATTCAATTAGTAATATAGATATGCGAACAATATACTGAAACCTTTTCCAGAGAACTGACTGCTAACGAAAACACCTGATGTTATCTCTTGCAGGACAATGAAAACTACACATTGGTATTTTTGTTGATCCGATAGTTCCTGTTCTGTTTACTTGGTGACACTGAATAACTTTACTGAATGATTTCTGGAACTCCAGAAACGCAGCCCTCTGGATCTCACGAACGAACAAAGTAATGTGGGTTTCACACTATGTGCACTTAATGGAGCAGTTCCGTTCCCAGAAGAGTCGTCATACACAAGTACATGTTGTCGTACTTCTGCCTGAAATCGACGTGAGTTGAGTAAGTCTGCAGCTTTGATGCCATTCTTGTTAAGATGTGTGTGAAACCTTACGGGACCTAACTGCTAAGGTCATCAGTCCCTAAGCTTACACACTACTTAACCTAAATTATCCTAAGAACAAACTCACACACCCATGCCCGAGGGAGGACTCGAACCTCCGCCGGGACCAGCCGCACAGTCCATGACTGCAGCGCCTTAGACCGCTCGGCTAATCCCACACTGATGCCATTCTTGCTGCTCTTCGTATGGATTGGAGAGATGTGCACCTTTTCCCAAGAACATCCTGATGCCAACAGAGCAGTGGTCCCCACCTTTCAAAGATCATTACCGCTGAGTGCAATCGATCTTTAATTAATACCCCAGCCTCCCTTCCCATGTCCGCCACCTGTTGCCCCCCCCCCCCCCCCCACCGAGATTGTCACCAACTTTAGCACCTAACTTAACTGTAGAATGAAAGACTTTCCCTGGAACACATTTATTTTTAAGATGATGAAAATGGAATGATATTTAGTTTATGCGCGCGCGCTCGTGTGTTTGTGTGTGTGTGTGTGTGTGTGTGTGTGTGTGCGTGTGTGTGTGTGTGTGTGTGTGCTAGAGTCAAAAACTTGGAAATTTTTGGTAAGGTCTTACGGGACCAAACTGCTGACGTCATCTGTCAGTAAGCTTACATACTACTTAACCTAATTTAAGCTAAGGACAACACGCACACGCCCATGCCCGAGAGAGCGCTCGAACCTCCGACGGGGGGAGCCGTGACAAGGCACCTGAGACCTCGCGGCTACCCAGCGCGGCGAGAGTGAATGACGAAGGAATTCGTGGTTCGTCGCAAGTGCTACCCACAACTTCTTCTCAGATAAGACAGCTAACTATCCACAGTGTGGGTAGACACTTGTTACAAAACATACTTCCCTGCATTATTCCTCTCCATTGCGACACTTGCTTAACCTGCACACTGCAACCCCATTTAGAATCAAACAGGTTCAGATGTGTGCTTTATACTTACTGTTCGTAAATCATTTGATAGCTGCAGTCCTTACTTACGAAATGGCAGAAATTGGGCGATTTCACGCTGTTAACGCGTTGTGTCTAACCACTCTAACAATAATAATAATAATACTATGTGCAACACTATAGCAGTTCTTAGTTACTGCTGTGTCGTGCTGTCAATTAATTCATTGATCTTGTAAGTAGGCTGTTTAGGTTTTCTTATTGCTAACGCCACGTAGCTCTCTGTATGAAAATCACTGGCTGTGCTGTGTGCAGTCTGTGGTTGGTTTGCATTGTTGTTGGCTATTGTAGTGTTGGGCAGCTGGATGTTAACAGCGCGTAGCGTTGCGCAGTTGGAGGTGAGCCGCCAGCAGTGGTGGATGTGAGGAAGTGAGATGGCGGATTTTTGAGAGCATCAGAAACAGTACATTTGTAAGAATGGATGTCATGAACTGCTATATATATTATGACTATTAAGGTAAATACATTGTTTGTTCTCTATTAAAATCTTTCATTTGCTAACTATGCCTATCAGTAGTTAGTGCCTTCCGTAGTTTGAATCTTTTATTTAGCTGGCAGTAGTGGCGCTCGCTGTATTGCAGTAGCTCGAGTAACGAAGATTTTTGTGAGGTAAGTGATTTTTGAAACGTATAAGTTAATGCTAGTCAGGGCCATTCTTTTGTAGGGCTTACTGAAAGTCAGATTGCGTTGCGCCAAAAATATTGTGTGTCAGTTTAAACACAGTCACGTATAATTTTTCTAAGGGGACGTTTCATATGTCGACCCTTAGCTGAGGATACCTCACTGGAATCTTCTGATTTTTTCTTGTAGTTTGTCCAATTAGTGCAGTCTTTGTTTATTGCTAGCGCGTAATTGTAGAGAGAATTTCCTTTGTGGTTGTAGTTTTTCATTCTTGTACAGTAAAACAGTTGTGCCATGCATGTAGATTTGCACCAAGTATTTCGCAGCTGCGCTTGCAATTAACGAGATATTATTTTCAATGTTACGTTAATGTGTTTTCTTGTTTTGCTCTTCAAATTGTGTTTTTCTGTGTTGTCGTGTGAAATATAGTGACAATAATGGCATGTGAAAAACGTAATACTAGGCTCCAAAGTAAACTGAGAAATTACAGTGAAGACGAAAGAAATGTGTTAGCGCCGCCGAGTAATGAATTAACTAATGTTCAAAGTAGTAATTTGGTAATTGTGCATAGGGAAATGGAGCGGTCTGCAAATAATGGTGTAGGCAGTGAAACAATTAGTGAACAGGGAAGCATTATCGATCGATCGGTCGGCAACAGCTTGCCTCAGGAATCCGAAATGACAGGACACAATCTTGCAAATACTGTAGATTCAGGTTTTGCGTCCTCGCCGTTTTCTCAAATAAGTCAAGACACATTTTCTGCTTTTCAAAATGCGAATATTGCCGGTACAAATGCATTGCTGAATAGCACTGAGGAACATGTTTCAGACACCAGTGCATTGTTATTACAGTTAATGCAACAAATGGGACAAAGGCTACAAAAGTTAGACACAATGGAACGAAATCTTCAAAAGTTAGACACAATGGAACAAAATTTTCAAAAGTTAGTCGCAATGGAACAAAATCTTCAAAAGTTAGACACAATGGAACAACACGAGAGACAAACACAGCAAAAGCTTCAAAAGTTAGACACAATGGAACAAAATCTTCGGAAGTTAGACACCACGCTTGAACAAACACGTGAAGATTTAACTGCTGAGTGACATAACATTGAATCGAAATGTCAAAAAGCCTGTAATGACGTAAAAACACAAATTTGTGAGCATTTTCAACCTATTTTTTCGCGGCATGAAAATGCATTACGGAATCACGAAGCAGCCATAAAAGAACTGCAAACTACTGTTCATGAAAATCATGAGACCTTGCAAGCTAAAATTGACTCAGTTGCATCTACCGATTCGGTTACGCAACTGGCAAAAACTCAGGAAAACTTAAAGGACACGGTAGATACGATTTCAACACAAATGGACACTCTGAAACTTGGTTCAGAAAAACATACAGAGGAAATAATTTCACTATCGGTTAAAGTAGCCGAACTTTCAGATCAGTTCACTAACTTATCTGCAAAGGTAGATGATGATCTGAATGACACAAGACCTGTAGCCTTCACTGACACTGAAGAGTATGAACAAATCAGAAAATTCAAACAAAATCAAAATCAAATCAATACACAGTACAAAAGAGAAATCCGGGAAGTACAAGATCAGTTGGCACAAGTAATACAAGAATTACATATTTCAGAGGTCACTCGTGCTCCAGTACGGGAAGAGGAACATAGAAATACGGAACAACCACGAAATAATAACACAGGACACTTCGGAAATTATGAAAGAAATTGGCAAGGCGCATTGAATTTTGAGATGGAACCGCCGAAACGAAGTAACAATGAGCGATGTGCGACCCGCCGACACGATGATTTTAAATATAAGCTGTTCATTACTACATGTAAATTCAAAACATTTAAGAATCTGGCAACGACATTCATCCACAAGCGTGGCTTCATCAATTCTCTCATTGTTTCCCCCCAAACTGGTCATTAGAGCAGAGATTAGAATTTATGTGTGGCTATTTAGAGAATGAAGCAGCTGTAAGAATGCGATCGGTCATTCACTATTGCTACAGTGAAGGAGAATTTTATCATGCCTTCCTGTCAGCATATTGGTCTCAAGATACACAAGACCAAGTAAAACATAGCATCATAATGATGAAACATTTCGAACAATCTGAATTTTCCAGTCTTGTGAAATATTGTGAAGACATGTTGCACAAGAATCAGCACCTGTCAGACCCATACAGCCCCTCAGAACTCATCCGCATTTGCTTAATCAAATTACCTGAACATTTACGACATATTATTTTGGCAGGACGTTGCAAAGACAACATTGAAGCTTTTCAGGAACTCTTACAAGAATTAGAAATTGACACTGACAATCACGGGACGCGAAAACAGGAACACAATAATTACAGGTCACATCCGTCACAATTCTGCGATGAAAGAAATAATAACTGGACACGACAAGGCTATTCTTACAACGTAAATCGTGACCAAAACAGACACCACCCATATGACAACCACTGGCACAGTAATAGTTACAGAGAAAGATCGCATTTCCGTAGTAATGAATATAACAGAGACAACCATAGAAACAGACAATATGGCAACCATAACTATTATTATCACGGGAGACAGAATAACTTCAGACGCGACGGACCACCGTGCAGTGTTAATTCAGGGAGGAATTCTCCACCACTTAACCGACAAGAAAGCAATTACAGAAATTATCGACATGACGACAGACGATATGATCGTAACGACAGACCTGAATTGCATCAGAACAGGCGGGATTCAAACAGAGCGGGGCCCTATCGACAAGGAGAATTTGTAGAAGTTAGACCTCCAAATCCCAATAACGACGCGCGCCAACAAAGAGGCAGACAATGACCTGCACTGCAGGCAGCCACGTGCGCGGGCTGGCTCAGAGAAAAATAACATAGACGCTAATCTTGAGAAAAATTTTAGCATTCCTTACCGACGTATACAACATGATAGTTACTTTGAAGTTGAAAATCTGCGCACTAGAAAGGGTAAAGGACTGCACCACATTTCACATGTAAAACCGTTTATTGAGAGATAATCCGTTTTTTTTTAACTTAGTCATTGCCATAAAATTTTTCACTTCACGGTACTAGTACATTTTGTCACACTGAGAAACTGTTAACATGTAACTATGTTTTAAAATAAACTATCCAGTCTATAACCTAGGGAACATATTTAGACAGTAGTTACGAATACATTGTTATAGTGAACAGACGACACAGTGTTATTGTGTGTGTACATTCTTGCTTGTTAGTGGCACGATTACGTAATGACCATAAGGATCACATACTTAGAACGTGTACCGGTACTACTAATGAGATTTTAATGCAACATTTTGGTTTACTTGAAAATACATTCTGGATTTAAAGTACTTTCTGAGAGATATCAGATGACACAGTGGTTAGTTTATTTGACAGCTACACGATTATATCACGACGCTACTAATGAGTGACACAATTTATATTATTGCTTTTGCGCTTTATCTGTTTTATATCTGCACAGTCTTTCTGTATTATTCTGGAAAGTAAAACATGTTTTAGTTGTAACTTTCGTGGTATAGCTACAATGAGACAGCCTTTTTCGTAGCACAACAATACGTTACATTATAGTACTTTCTTGATCACGGTAAGGTACTTAATAACTACAGTATCTATACACAAAGCATTTCACTTTCGTTTATGATGAGGTAAGTCCATTGACTTCAGTAGAACTTTGCTTACAGAGGACGATAACTACGACAGTTCCACAGAATTATCTTACAGCAAGACACACATTTAGTGCTACAGGACACGAATTTGAGTGATTAATTTTGTACCTCAACCATTTATTTTTCAAGATTTTTGAATTGCAAAGAAAGTTTTCCGTGACACATTTCATTCCATTGCTGTAATCTGTAACACCTGAGGGTATAATTACATTAATCCTCAGGGGGGTAGGCGCCTACTTTGTGTACCTTGTGTCTGGCAAACACAAGGAGCCCTAGCTAATGTGGTATTTGCTTACACAACTTTACACATCGGTACCGTATTTCTCTAACACATAAATTACACAGCTATCTGATCATTTAACTGAGAGAGACAAACATTATTTTTTACTACGTCAGTGACAGATGTTTACGCAATTACACAGCTGGATAACTTCACACTTATGAAATTGTATTTTGTCTGTACTGTGTGAACCCTTCATATTTTTCGGAAACATTGTGATACTATGAGAGCTTTGAATGATGTATTTGGTATGGGATCATGATTTTTAAAGTATGTTTGAGGTAGATGACACTATTGAAATGAGCAGAGAATTTTTTTTTAGGTTTTGACATTATTTCAGAAAGCTACGGCGTTATAGAGATTTGAGTGAGGTGTTATGATGTTATTTTTATGACGACGATGTGTATTATGCTGTTGAGGTATGTTTATGATCAATAAGCTGATGCTGTATGAGGAATTTGATTATGCTATGTATTTATTATGATGAAATATTGAAGTGTCGCCGCAAGATTGACGTGTCGACGAATATGTACATGTGTAATAAGGTAAGGAATAAGGAGTAAGTTGTTTTTACACATTTGTAACGCAAATTTTCGACCTGTGAAATTTTTATATGAGACTGTCACTGTAGCGGAAACTGCTGTCGTAAATATTTCGGTAAGAGTAAGGGGTAAGTTAGGGACTCTGATTTATGAAAAGGATGTTGGAAACCAAGAATCGTACTCTAAGAGTTATGAAATGTGTGTATATGTGTGAATGTATCACAATGCCGCCGAAAAGTTTTTGGACACTGTTATATTTACAGGATTTTGTTTTTACACATTTGTAACGCAAATTTTCGACCTGTGAAATTTTTATATGAGACTGTCACTGTAGCGGAAAGTGCTGTCGTAAATATTTCGGTAAGAAATGTAAGTGACCGTGACGTAATGCGTTGTGAGCGGCCAGGTGTGCCAGCTGCCTTGAGAAAAAGCCATTAGGTGGAAAAGAAAGAGGCCATTATCCTCGCTATTGACATTTCTTTGTAGAAAGCATCGCAAATATGACACGCTCAAACTTGAAAATATGATTACACTGTAGGGTTCTTAATTTATGATATTTACTAAAATGGCTAATGAAATGATGAGAAACATTTTACATCTATTGTCTTTCTAGTTGAGAGATTGCTCATTTTGTTTAATATCTAGTTTCTAGCTGCACTGCAGCATTGGTTAAAATAAAATTTTATAGGTGTACTAATATAAATATTTTATGCCTACAGATCCAGTAAATACTAACTTTATAATCTACTTCAACAAAATGAGGGAGCACAAAAAGACATTTCCCTTCACAGGAATTGCATACATAATTTTTGGCAATGACTGGGTAACTTATTTGGTAGTGTAAGTTAAGGTGATGCGTCACCCTATTGTTAAGATGTGACATAGGTATTAAACATGGCCATTTTTAATGCAATATTTTTTCTGCTTGAGCTTTGTCATGTTTAGATATAAGTTATTGCATTTGCTGCTGCTGTTTGCCAGGCATAGTGCTACTAATTTTCACTTTGTATTACTCTGTTAAGCTAGTTTTACTATTGATTTATTTTTCTTGTTGCTGCACATTGGCTCATATTAGTTGTAATGTTGCATTTGCTTGGTAATTTAGATTTACTGTAGCTTGCTTTGCCAATTTCAATTTTTTTTGTCATTGCTGTTTATGTTAATTGTTTTGTGCTGCTGCATTGCCTCATCCCTTAGTTTAGCATCGGAGCTCAGTAGATTTAAGTTAGCTTAAGATGGGGTAGGCTATATGTGAGAACGAGTAGTGATGAATTGGAAGAAATGCATTGGGAAGCTATAAGAAAATGGTTTGGTCAAAAAAAAGAATTTTGAAAGAGAATGTGAACAGAATACAGAAAGCATGCTTGGATAGGATTTTTTTTTTGTGGAAACAAATGTTGAAATAAGGGGAAAGATCTACAGAACGAAGTTTTGGGTTGGACTGTAGTACCAAATGTTACACTGAAAACAAACCCTGCCCTTTCCTATTGTGTTATTCTGCTATGTGTTTGTGTACTTTTGTATATTTGTGTTTTTCCTGTCTTTATGTGTTTAGCTGATATGAGTTATGTTGTGAAATTTTTCTAATAATATGTTATTTTCTTTGTAAAGATGCTGAGACATTATTTATTCTGTTTTGTTTTAATGCTCATGTGTAAAGTTGATGTTTCAAAAGTTATTCTGATCTTTTATGTATTTACTTATGTCATAATTCCTGTAACACTGATGTATGTGTAATTTCGATTCTTCTGTAAAGCCTGCATTACCACAAATGTTATCTGCATTGTTATGTTCTTTAATGATGTATTTTGTACCTTTGTTATTATATTCTTATGTTATAAAATTGTAATTGACACCAGTTCATCAAATTAAGTAACTTGTAAGTTACATTTCACTGCACATTTCTGTTCGTCATAGTATATGGACAATACGTGGCAAGTAGGTACTGATAGTGTTTGCACGTGTGTTAATAATTCAGCAAGGGACTGGATAACAGCATTGCTATTTCTAAGAACAATTCCAAAAACTTTGTGAGTGCACAAGTGGTGGTTTATGGACTTGCTATATTGTTCGCAAGACTCTTCGATGGTGATTGTGTACCTGCACAGTTGCAACAGATGGCTGCTGGCCGTCTCTACAAGGACTACAGTGGGTCTGCATCTTTGATGGCCCACCAATACCATTATCTCTACAAGGACTATAGTGGGTCTGCATCTTTGATGGCCCACCAATACCGTAATCTCTACCAGGACTACAGTGGATCTACTCTGTGATGACCTACCTGCCCACAAATACCGTAATCTCTACCAGGACTACAGTGGGTCTACTCTGTGATGACCTACCTACCAATATTTTTCAAAACTTCGACTGACTCTGCTGTGGGTTTGCACTGTTGTGGCCCATTACCTGTCTGCATGTCGAGAGTCAGCACTGCCTTTCCGTTGGAAGGACAAGACTACTTCTTCAAGACTGCATGTAAATTCACTACTTCTGTGTGCATTTTCATTTACTGCTCAGATTTTGAGGAAAACACAGCTATTTTACTGTGATGAGCGATCAGGACTGTCTTTATGGACTGTGAGAAAATTTTATCTTTTGACCAACATTGTATCAATAAGTGTGTGCATATGATTTCTTTGTTATTGTAATTGTGAAAATTTTTTTAACAAATATGTATTGGCCAGTGCCCAAAACAATTTGTAAAATTTTTTGTGGGGAGCATGGGGGCTATGTAAGTAGGCTGTTTAGGTTTTCTTATTGGTAACGCCACGTAGCTCTCTGTATGTAAATCACTGGCTGAGCTGTGTGCAGTCTGTGGTTGGTTTGCCTTGTTGTTGGCTATTGTAGTGTTGGGCAGCTGGATGTTAACAGCGCGTAGCGTTGCGCAGTTGGAGGTGAGCCGCCAGCAGTGGTGGATGTGGGGAAGTGAGATGGCGGATTTTTGAGAGCATCAGAAACAGTACATTTGTAAGAATGGATGTCATGAACTGCTATATATATTATGACTATTAAGGTAAATACATTGTTTGTTCTCTATTAAAATCTTTCATTTGCTAACTATGCCTATCAGTAGTTAGTGCCTTCCGTAGTTTGAATCTTTTATTTAGTTGGCAGTAGTGGCGCTCGCTGTATTGCAGTAGTTCGAGTAACGAAGATTTTTGTGAGGTAAGTGATTTTTGAAACGTATAAGTTAATGTTAGTCAGGGCCATTCTTTTGTAGGGCTTACTGAAAGTCAGATTGCGTTGCGCCAAAAATATTGTGTGTCAGTTTAAATACAGTCATGTATAATTTTTCTAAGGGTACGTTTCAATCTGTCTCGAAGCCAGTAATGAAGCAATTTCTGGACTACTGCAATTACTATCTACGACTTGGAGAAGATATTTTGTTGAGATACTTAGCATTTGTTGGGTATATGTCTCACTTTTATCATCAGTGACGTATGGGGACAAATCACAACGTATGTATGTAGTTGGTGGATAAGTGAGGATCCTGTGACCTCCGCCATATTAATGCTACTAATTGAGAAAAAGTAATTATTGATAACTTGTACAACCAGTATTAGAGTCTTACAGAACTGTGATAACAGTAATGATCTTTTGAAAATAATTTAGTTTCCTGACTGAAACAGAATGGAATCGTCTGGTTTTTACTCCTCAGAAAATTTCATATTACCCCTAAGGGGATAACTACTCCAGGCTGGTTTTTACTCCTCAGAAAATTTCATATTACCCCTAAGGGGATAACTACTCCAGGCTGGGAACCGCTGTAGCAGAGGGATCAGCTTTCTAAATACTCTGTATACGAATAGATTCTCATGGGCATTCCGCCAGATTCTATGGCCTTAGTTGTTTGACAAGTGAGCGGCTAAGACCTTGCTGTCGATTTCGTTGGACTCTTCTTGCAACGCTGCCCTTACGCTTGTTTTCACTACGTTAAGTAATGTACTGTGCTGCACTCTCTGCTTCCGTAGTAGCTTCGTAAAACAGTTACTGAACCATTCTGAGCCCCTCCCAACTCTCTACATCATCTGTGGAGTCACGTTATTCTAACACGACCCACAATCCACGATTCTACGACCCTGTGCCCCGTTTAAAACACATACGTCTCATAATCTATAAATGACAGATTGATACATCCCTCTATAAACATGGCAAGATCAGGAAATTTACGTGAGATATTTTACAAGTATGTTCGATTTCTAGGTTGGGCACGCCTTTCGTGCTCATATTAACCCAGCTTATCTCACATTCTGACTGCATTTACCTCATAACTTCGTGTAAGGTTGTATTAGGTGTCATCCCACGCAAATATTAGTACAAAACATCAAGTCCCCCAGAACCTTATTGGTAGAATCAACGTAAAAAAGTGTTATGTGATAACATGATTCTGTAAATGTAATGGCTTGTTCCATGGCTACAGCCCTCTCCTGACGGTGATCGTTATTTGACCTGAGTGTGTCACTAAAAATACTGTTGTTGTCCTCTCTTTATGGCTGAAGTTGAGCCTTAGTACTGACAAGGGGACCCTCCATTCTGTAAATCACGGATTTTGATGCGATTCAAATATGTTGTACAGGCACTTTCCCTGAGTACCTGGCTATCCGGTTTTTTAGCGGCGGGCCTTGGCTTTTGAGAAAAACGATTTTCCAAGTCAGTGTAGCGCAGCGGTAAAGGTTCACAGCTACCGCGCTGGAGGTACCGCTGTTCAAATGGCTCTGAGCACAATGGGACTTAACTTCTGAGGTCATCAGTCCCCTAGAACTTAGAACTAATTAAACCTAACTAACTTAAGGACATCACACACATCCATGCCCGAGGCAGGATTCGAACCTGCGACCGTATCGGTCGCGCGGTACCAGACTGTAGCGCCTAGAACAGCTCGGCCACTCCGGCCGGCGGAGGTACCGTGTCCGAATCCTGATCGTGTACTTTTTTTCTTTCAAAATCGACCGTATTTTTCAATTTTATTTCAAAGAATACCAACAAACAGTGTAAGGTGTGCGAAATTATAAAGATATATTCAGTTATTAATTGTTTCAAATATTCATTCCGTTTGTGGTTTGCAGTTGGAGTTCCAAGTGTTGGTACAACGGTCGCTTCTTGTATTACCTGAAATCGATCTCCGCCCATTATCGTCCCCTCTCCAGTGAATACCATTAGCCGTAACGGGAACCCCGGGTCCTAGTTGCTGCCAATGAGGATGCGAGTTGTATTCCTTTACGTTCGCGTGTAACCACAGCGTCAGTTGCTCGCAAAGCGTCTCTAGTGCCGTGTGTTAGAAAAATTCTGTCAAATGGAAGAACCAAGTGTTTCTGCAGTAGTGCAGCCAGAAGAAGATCTACAAGTAGAGGAGTTGAACGAAGAATCCAAAGGCGAAATCACAAATGCCATTAAATACGCTGAAAATATACTCCGCGATTTGAATTTCGTAACGAATACAGCACCTAGCGTGATCTCTGCCAATTCCGTTGTAATTGGCGATGAGATATGTATCGCCGAAAGACAGATCATTATTGATGATGAATTGATGGATTTCAACGAAGAAGATGAATCGGGAGAATACGATGTGAACCACAAACGGAATGAATATTTGAAAAACTTAATAACTGAATATATCTTTGTAATTTCGCACACCTTACACTGTTTGTTTATATTCTTTGAAATAAAATTGAAAAATCCTGACGATTTTAAAAAAAAGAAAGCATACGAACAGGACTCGAACACGGTACCTCCAGCGTGGCAGCCGTGAACCTTCACCTCTGCGCTACACTAACTTGGTCGAAATATACGTAATGTTACGGGTATACAAAGCACGCAATGAACTTCAAAATCGTTTTTCTCAAAAGCCAAGGCCCGTCGCTAAAAAACCGGATAGCAGGTACTCAGAGTAAGTAACTGTACAACATATTTGAAGGGCATCAAAATCCGTGATTTACAGTATGGAGGGTCCCCTTGTGAGTGTTAAATTGTATAGGTACGTATTATTCATTTTCTGAAAACGCGGCACGCTTTACGACCTCCGCTTGAAGCCAGGAGCTAAGCACTCCCGGCGCAGATGAATGTTGTGCATAGAAGGAAAGCCAGGTGAGTGCGAGCATGCCATTGGCTGCCGCGACCTCGGGGCAGCGCTGTGATTGGCGCTCGGCAACTGACGTGCCTCCGGAGGACCTTGCGTAGCGGGTATTGCGTCATGCTGCCTCGGCCTCTACTTACGTCGACATTGATCTGCTTTCTGCTAGTTCACACCCGCCGTGGCCAGTTTCACTGTTTTTCGATGTTGGCAGGTAGTTATCTTGTGTTTGTACTGATTAGAAAGTTGAACAAATGTCCTTCTTGGCTATAGACTCAATAGAATCGAAAACATAAAAATCGTAACTAATCGGAGATTCTAAAGATATTGTATTTTAAAACAAAATTTTTTCTCTGATCATGTATAGCACTGTCTCACTGACGAAAATCTTCCGCGAAATAGTAAATGCATGGATGTTGCAAACTTAATGAGTTGCAATACAATACATTTACGTTCTGCGTTGGTTCAAGACACAACGATAGTATGTAGTTGATACTGTAAACTTTCTATAAAATATGGTCTGAATGTGAGGAAACTGAATATATTGATTCCAAAAACTTTCTCCTCGGGTAAGTGTGCTTCAGATATTGTGCTCAATTGCTTGCCCAAGAACGCAAGGTAAAATATGCCTTGAAACAAAACTGACTTACCACTTGCTCAGCATGTTTATTTTTGTGCCTAGAGTAGCGACGTTCTCTAAAGATCATAAAAGCAATGCAGTAACTAAAACAATGTGATCACAAAAAATGCAAGATACCAATGACATCACAACATGCCAATAAGTAGTCATTGTCAAGAGCTATGCTGGTGTACCAATAATTGCGTAACATTCGAGTTTGCATAAGGCAATAGCAATAGTCGTATTATGTAACAAAATTATATACTTTTCACAACATTATCATAAGCCTTGGTAAGAAAATTGTTTAATAAATGCTAAAATGCAAAAAGGAGAAAAAGCATTATGGATTAGTTCAATCAGTAAATTCTCATTCATGTTTTCCATTTCTCCCTAGTGTCATCATAAAAACTTGTCAGTCACCGGTGCATCCTATATGTAACTGTGTCCCATAAATCTGGAATATATGCATCATTTCAATACATATATCAGACCTGAAGGCAAAAAGGAAAGGGTACATACTTCAACAGGATAATGCTCACATATGCCATACGCAGCAAAATCAACAGCAACAAAAAAAAATCACAAAACATAGAACATAAATATGACAGAAATGTATGCCATGCCACTTGTACCTGAACAAACTAAAAACATATATATATATCACCTTTCTTTCGCTACATACAAGCTAATAAAATATATCCATACAAAGACAAAGTCAACTTCAACAATAACAGGGTCCCTAACATATGCCCCAACCATTACCTACTCATTCCTCATCAAAAATCATAATTCCTAACCATTGCATCTAGCTATCATATTATCATCATTATCATATCATCATCATTATCCCATAATCGTTATCATCAATAATCACTAATACCTTCAACACATTTATCTCTCTACTTATCATCATCACAATAACCTCATATCGCATAATATCCTCATATCTCGTAAATAATGAACAGTAAATGCTCCCTGCTCTGTTTCATTAATTAATCTTTACACGAGAAACAATCCACAGTACACTTCATAAATAACATCACTGAGCGAACAAACCTTCATTACTGTACAACTTTTCATGAAAAGAAAATCTCAACAAAAATACATATTATACACTGAAAGTTTCCTTGAGGTAAAACAATCTTACCTGTGAAACCCGTAATTAATCCTTGAACTGGTGGAAAATCCTTCATATACTTGTAATTCGTCAATACCAACACTATTTGCAAAGTTGTCTTTCCATTTGGACAACACAACTATAATCTCAATAATCTGTGTATCTCACCAGGACTGATAATAAATCTTCTCATGACTGCTAGTGCTGTATGTAAAAATAACGGTGTTCAAAACTGTATACTTGTTTCGTCAATATATGTTTCACTTAAAAAATTTCGTATTAGAAAATGTTTACTGAGAGTACAATTCCTATTCTTATATTTTTTACGGTCGGTAGTTTAACGTCATGCTTAGGACGATCAGTAAGATGTTTTTAACCGTGTCAAATTTCTTTCAGTTTTGTCGTCAGTGTGACACATCCTTAATCATAGCTCAAAAGTCACTAAAATTACTTTCTACGTATTTACATTAGAATAGTAGATGGAATTCAGATTGTCACTTCTTTTCGTAATTCTTTTACTCAAATGCTCAGTATAATAGTGCGCGAACTGTTCACTGTTTTATGTGTAAGGGCATTTATGTACAAGGAAAAAATCACCGAAGAAAACCAATCTCGATTTTTAGCAGGAGAAATGAACTCGAAACCTATATACCAAATAAACTGCACGCAAAATCTTTACTACAGTGTTGTCATTGCACACAATAGATTTTCACGAATCACAAAAAAGTCACACGAAAAATCACACACAAAAATGACAATGAAAATTACGATAGCTGAAACACAAATGTTAGTGCATGCATAGGTAGCACTGATTTGCTTTCGAGAACTTGTGTTCCAATCTAACTACGTAATCACAGAAAAACCAGATGACTATCGTAGGCGAAAAGGGTCGACATGTGTAACCTTCCCATAAAATATTGTCTCTATGTGACAAAATTGAATATATTGATTTCAAAAACTTTCTCCTCAAGTAACGTGTACTTTAGAGTGTTCAATTGCTGAGCTGGTTGACCCTGTGTTGCATATGTGAACAGTGTCGTGAAATAGGAACTTCAAACTTCATGAAATGCAAAATTTGAAATAAAGAAAATGAATCCAATTAAATGCCAAAGGAAACCAATTGTGTGCTCAATGAAAACTGTGTAACTAAAACTCAGTAACGAAGTACATTAAGAATGTTACGTGACATGCAGTGCAATG
This sequence comes from Schistocerca americana, assembly GCF_021461395.2. Lineage (NCBI taxonomy): Eukaryota > Metazoa > Arthropoda > Insecta > Orthoptera > Acrididae > Schistocerca > Schistocerca americana. Next base: position 243,196,614 of record NC_060123.1, on the reverse strand, counting down.
TTAGACTAGAAATGTCCAAACAAAAGTAATTACTGCTCTGCTTGTAAAAAATTAAATGTTGGAAATTATCAACACTGTTCACTGAAAGTTATTTTACTAGTTAGCACAACACTCGACTACACACTGTTTGCTCAAGAATGCAAGGTGAGATCTGCCCTGAAATAAAAGGAGATGCAGCAGCTAAAGATAATTAATCTACTCCAATTTCTTTTGTCAGAAACCATCTGTTGCTGTGTGTGGCGTAAGTAACGCACACACGACAGAATTCAGATCGTTCTTAAGAAATCAAATCTTCTTATGTTGCGCTGTCTTTTCCTCAATAACCAGACTCCAACAATTAAAAAATTCTCTTTTTATAAAAATTACAAATTTACCTTTAAAATTCCTTCAGAATCTTCTCTATCAATATAAAGAACAAGAAAGTGTTATAAATGAGTTTTTATCTCCATAATGAAGTATTCCAAATAGTTTCTCCCGGATTCACAAATAACAAATCTCTTTCTCTCAAAAACTCTACTGCTCCTACGATGCCTCAAATAAGGATGCGCCAACGCTGCGCAACTGACTGTCTAGCAAGTCAACTACAGATAAAACTAAACACGGAGTTCAAGGATCTTATACACTACTCATGCTGAGTGGTCATTCGTCTTCGTCCCAGTACAGTACAGGCGAATTATTTGCAATAGCAGAAAACATATGAGAACCTTACAACAGGATACATATTTAGACGTCGAAGTTGTTTATTCAATAGTCATTATGGGTAAATTAAATTAAGTTTTACATTTTAAGAGAGTTTCTCTCTACAAACTTTGCAGAGTTCTTTATTGTCCCGTTTGCATCATGTGTAGTTCTTTTACTGGCTTTTGGTTTAATGGCCACGCAGCCAATCATAATGTATGAATATTGGTAACAACTGTCAGTTTGACTATATATCCAACATTTAAATTCATTTACAGAAAAAGAAGCATAATTTTATTAAAATTTGTACGCTATATTTATCTTTGTGCAATATTTAAATTAATCTCAGTTACAAGAAAGGGAATATTATTTTCAACTGAAAGTCACTTATACACTCACTTTATGTTTTCGATTTGCTTTCTGACTTATTGGGTAATTGTAATCCATCCTTCAGCAATGGATTTTTCGTTTCGGCTTTGTTCCCTCCGATTAGCGGCTCCCGCGACTAGTCTCGTATTACTGGTCTCTCCTGGAAAAATAATGTTTACCGTGGCTGTTCACGTGGACGTTCCTAATTCCTTGAGAGCTGTGTACGTATGTTTACACACTCTAACGTCTGTTGTTGCCCAAAGAGTGGTAAGGCAGTGGGGGCCATTGTACCCAATAGCACCCACCTGGTTTAAAGTGCGATCTGTCTTGTCTGTCTTTTCGCGACATCCTAATATTATATGATTCATATCTTCTTCTTCTCCATGAGTACAAAGAAAAACGACCGAGTGGGATGTTGCAGTGGTTATACGAGTACAGCATTATGTTTCTTGTGGATCCTTTAAATAAGTTCAAAAGACTGCTAGAATGATTTTTATGAACAAGTCATGACCGATTTCCTTCCCTATTCTTGTCCTGTCTTGGCTGATTGTGCAGTATTGAGAAATACATCACTGAATAATTTTTTCTTGCACCAAATAATATACACTGATGAGCCAAAACGTTATGACCACCTGCTTAATAGCTTGTTTGTCCGTCTTTGGAGCGAAATTCATCACTGATTCTGTGTATCAGGGATCAGACAGATTGTCGGTAGGTTTGTGGAGCTATGTGGCATTAGTTGTCTACGCACAGCTCATGTAATTTACGTGAGCAAACGGCCGCTGATTTACCAACGCGGCGATGGCGCCCCATAGTGACCCAGATGAGATCCATAGGATTTACAACGGGCGAATTTGGTCGCCGAGACATCAACAGGAGTTCTCTGTAATGCTCCTCAAACAATTGAAGCATGGTTCTGACTCCGAGACACGGACAATTATACTGTTGATACATGACATCGCCGTCGGGGAAGATATCAAGCACGAAGGGATGCAGGTGGTTCGCAGCTGTCGATTGCTACCATAGGTCCCATGCAAGCGCAGGATAATATCCCCCGGAGCGTAATACTGCATCCACCAGTCTGTGTCCATGGCGCGCTGCCCGTTCCGAGTTGCCGTTCACCTCGATGACGGCGTTTGTGGAGAAGACCATCGACTTAGTGTAGCAAAATTATGATTCACCCGAAGATCCGACCCGTTTTCATTCATCGACGGTCAAATCCCGATGGACCTGTGCCCACTACAATCGTAATTGACGATGTTGTTGGGTCAACATGTAAATACCTTGAGGTGGTCTACTGCAGAACTCTATGTTCGACAATGTACAATGAACGTTGTGCTCCAAACACTCTTTCGGCAGAGATGCCCCAGATCATCATCTATCCTACTTTACAGAGCAGAGTAGACAAGCCTCCGAGCCAGACGTTCTGTAAAGAGTCGTACAACCATTTAGCACCTAGCGTAAGTAGGCTGTTTAGGTTTTTAAGTTGGTAACGCCACGTAGCGCTCTGTATGAAAATCACTGGCTGTGCTGTGTGCAGTCTGTGGCTGGTTGGCATTGTTCGAATATTCGCTATTGTAGTGTGGGGCAGTTGGATGTGAAAAGTGCGTAGCGTTGCGCAGTTGGAGGTGAGCCGCTAGCAGTGGTAGAGGGAGAGATGGCAGAATTTTGAGAGCGGACGATCTGGACGTGTGTCCATCAGAATGAGTAAATTTGTAATACTGGATATCATGAACTGATGACTTTTGAATATTACTAAGGAAATACGTTGTTTGTTCTCTATCAAAATCTTTCATTTGCTAACTATGCCTATCAGTAGTTAGTGCCTCCAGTAGTTAGAATCTTTTATTTAGCTGGCAGTATTGGCACTCGTTGTATTTAGTTCGAGTAACGAAGATTTTTGTGAGGTAAGTGATTCATGAAAGTTATAGGTTATTGTTAGTCAGGGCCATTCTTTTGTAGGGATAGTTAAAAGGCAGATTGCGTTGCGCTAAAAATATTGTGTGTCAGTTTAGTGTTGACCTGAATAAGTAAAGAGAGAAATGTCTGAGTACGTTCAGTTTTGCTCAGCTGTGTGAAAATCAAATAACGTAATGGGTTTATCAGCACAGTAATTCATTAATTTTTCTAAGGGGACGTTACAATTCTTCACGACAATTCATGTCTCTTGGTAATTTACTACCGAATGGAAAGCAAAAATATAAGAACTATTTCGTTAGTAAAGTAGAAAATAATGAAAAACATACATTATCCATATGGCACATGCGACTATATGCTTTCTCACCGCTTGGAGCGCTGGTGTTGCTCCAGCTGTCAAATGGTAACAATTTTCGCACCAGACAGTGCCGTGACTGTATTAGACCGTCGTATGTATGTGTAAGCTTCCTTTGTTGAATGCCGTTCAGCCGGAGGAAGAGAGCCGCCTGGTACTGCATCCCCCCACACAGGCCGCCTAGCTGTGTGGCGCACGCCGATCGCTGACCTGTTTGGATCTGTGCCAAACAGCTGCGGGCGGCCGCGGCTGTCCTCGCGTCAGCTGATGCGAGGTTATCACGCCCGTGGTACCGAACGCATCCGCTAGCCGGCTACGGGCTCAATTGAAGACAGGAAATGTCACTTTTTTTAAGTGTAATATCTCACATTTGTCAAGAGAATTAAAAAAACAACATATCTCGTTTTGCACATAATTCATATGTCTCTGACAAATTGAGAAGATAGGCCTGTTCTGATAGTACAGAATTATGTTAAAAACATTCCAAAGTCAAGATCACATAAATATTTCATTATACAGGGTGGCCCATTGATCGTGACCGGGCCAAATATCTTACGAAATAAGCGTCAAAAGAATAAAGTACAAAGAACGAAACTTGTCTAGCTTCAAGGGGGAAACCAGATGGCGCTATGGTTGCCCCGTTAGATGGCGCTGCCATAGGTCAAACGGATATCAACTACGTTTTTTTTAAAAATAGGAACCCCCATTTTTATTACATATTCGTGTAGTACGTAAAGAAATATGAATGTTTTAGTTGGACCACTTTTTTCGCTTTGTGATAGATGGCGCTGTAATAGTCTCACAATTTTAGACGATCAGTTGGTAACAGGTACGTTTTTTAAATTAAAATACACAACGTAGGTACGTTAGAACATTTTTTCAATATGATACATATACCTTTGTGAACTTATCGTTTCTGAGAACGCATGCTGTTACAGTGTGATTACCTGTAAATACCACATTAATGCAATAACTGGTCAAAATGATGTCCGTCAACCTCAATGCATTTGGCAATACGTGTAACGACATTCCTCTCAACAACGAGTAGTTCGCCTTCCGTAATGTTCGCACATGCATTGACAATGCGCTGACGCATGTTGTCAGACGTTGTCAGTGGATCACGATAGCGAATATCCTTCAACTTTCCCCACAGAAAGAAATCCGGGGACGTCAGATCCGGTGAACGTGGGGGCCATGGTATGGTGCTTCGACGACCAATCCACCTGTCATGAAATATGCTATTCAGTACCGCTTCAAGCGCACGCGAGCTATGTGCCGGACATCCATCATGTTGCAAGTACATCGCCATTCTGTCATGCAGTGATACATCTTATAGTAATATTGGTAGAACATTATGTAGGAAATCAGCATACATTGCACCATTTAGATTGCCATCGATAAAATGGGGCCGGCCGGAGTGGCCGAGCGGTTCTAGGTGCTACAGTCGCAGGTTCGAATCCTGCCTCGGGCATGGATATATGTGATGTCCTTAGGTTAGTTAGGCTTAAGTAGTTCTAAGTTCTAGGGAACTGATGACCTTAGAAGTTAAGTCTCATAGTGCTCAGAGCCACTTGAACCATTTTTGATAAAATGGGGGCCAATTATCCTTCCTACCATAATGCCGCACCATACATTAACCCGCCGAGGTCGCTGATGTTCCATTTGTCGCAGCCATCGTGGATTTTCCGTTGCCCAATAGTGCATATTATGCCGGTTTACGTTACCGCTGTTGGTGAATGACGCTTCGTCGCTAAACAGATTGCGTGCAAAAAATCTGTCATCGTCCCGTAATTTCTCTTGTGCCCAGTGGCAGAACTATACACGACGTTCAAAGTCGTTGCCATGCAATTCCTGGTGCATAGAAATATGGTACGGGTGTAATCGGTGTTGATCAGTATAAGTAAAGAGCGAGATGTCTGAGTGCGTTCAGTTCTACTCAGCAGTTTGAAAATCAAATAACGTAAGGGGTTAACCAGTACAGTAATTTAAAAATTTTTCTAAGGGGATGTTTCACTAGTGGCAGTTTCACTGTCCTTCTACCTCTTTCCATAGATGCTCACGACAGTAGCACTTGAACATTCGACCAACGTCGCCGTTTTCGAGACACTCGTTCGCAGGCTTTGCGTAATAATAATCTGCCCTTTGTCAGAGTCGCCTAGTTCATTGGATTTCTCCATTTGCAGCCCATACCTTCGCTAGGGTGATCCCCCATCTGCCCCTGCTCCGCTTACATAGTTTTGTTACCACATCAAGTGCCTGCAACGCCCTCCAACGTAGCGGTGGGCAGTGGACGTAATGTTTTGGCTTATAGGTTTATTGCTTTCTTAGCTTCGCTACTATAATACTTGTGTATCTGCTTTCATAGACGCCATCCTTCAAACGAGTAATTCCCGAGAAAAACGACACCCACGTATAATTTCTTCTGTACGACATCGCGAAAAAATCTTTAAAAGGTGTTTAGTAGTTTCATACGGCCACAGAAAATCTTTGGTGTGACGTCATAAGCGAGTGACTGCGTGTGAGATCGCTCTCTAAGTTTTCATATATTTTTAGGTTTCAGATACATATTTTAACGGTTTTTTTGATAATATTTACTATATAAGTGACGTATTAGTGGTTTCTTCATTCACCTCTGCCTTTTTTGTGTTGTGACCTGATATTTGTGAGTGCTTCGTATCGAGCAACTTAACCTCTTGCCTGTGTTTACATTCCGCGCTGACCAGTTGCAGCTATAGCGGCGCATCGAAAGCTAAGTACTAATTAATTGTTTGTGTATAGTGGTTTATTTAGGAACTTTAGTAGACTTCAACCGGTGGTCTTGGTGTTTTCTGGTGAAATAATTTCAGAAGAACCTTTTGGGAACTGTTTTCAGCTGCGTTACTGTGTCATTAGACGTTTGATTCTCTTTCTGTATTAGTCTTTTGTTATATTCACATTTGTTGTTTATTAATACTGTTAATAATAGTAGTTACTTCCCTTGTAGAGTAAGTTTGTGATTATTGTAGTCAGGTTTTTAACATCTTCTTATTGTAGTAGCGGAACTTAGAAAAAGTAAAATTTTACCATGAGTGAGAAGTGTGGGCTTTGCCGTGGGTTCGTGAGTAGTGGATTGCGGTGTGAGACTTGTTCGAACTATTTTCACTGGGGGGGAATGCAGTGGGGAAGCCAGTGGGCATTCTGGTGAGATCCTCTCCTGGAACTGCAGGTTATGTAGCAAGAGTAAGCTGATAGAGGAGCAGGAGCGTAAGATCCGTGCCCTTCAGGTGCAGTTGAAAAACGCACAGGAGAAGTTAGATAGGATGAGGAGGGAGAAGGGGATTGGGGAATGGGAGCTGGCTGTTGGCAAGAGATCTGCTAGGAGAAGAAGATTTTCAGGTAGTTTTACTATTGGTGTTTACAATAGATATGACCAACTGTCAGAGTCTAGTGGAGAGGAATCTTTAGTAGCTGTAGATGTAGGAAGTATGCAGCAGACCTCAGTAGTTACTGTGCCTAGAACAGTTGCAAAGTCGAAGAGGAAGAAGAAGGTTCTGCTGTTAGGTAGTTCTCATGGCAGAGGTGTAGGCCAGCAGTTGCAGGAAGTGCTTGGGAGTGAGTACCAGGTCACCAGCATTGTGAAGCCTAATGCAGGGTTGGCTCAGGTGACTGTTAACATAAGCGGGTTATGTAGGGATTTTACTAAAAAGGATCAGGTAGTGATTGTGGGTGGGGCTGGTAATAGTATTGATAGGGATGGGGAGTATAACATAGATGGTGACCTGGAAAAGATAGCCACTCAGACTGGCAACACGAATGTGCATTTCGTGGAACTGTTTCAGCGTCACGATCGGCCTCATCTTAATACAGCCGTCAGGCGTAATAACATGCGACTTGGGGGTGCGCTGATGACAGAAAGCATGGGTCACGTTTCAGTGGTGTCGGTGGAGTCTATCAGCAGGACGGGTTTCACTAGACATGGCCTGCACCTCAACAGGTATGGGAAGGGGAGGTTGGCAAAGCTTATAGGTGACAGCATAGGTGGGGTTGGTGGGATCACTCATGGGAAAATTCCTGCAGTAGTGGGTGTTAGAGCTGCACCTTTTTTAGATTGAAGTCAGCTGATAGGTATTCCTGCCTAAGGGAAGTCTCTCTAACAACGGAATCACTTTTGACAAAGCTTAGGTATCCGAGTAATGAGGGAATTAGTATATTTCATCAAAATATACAAGGTATTAGAGATAAAGTTAGTGAACTGCTTATAGATGTTGACTCTGAAATTATTGGTATATCCGAACACTTCTTAAATAAGGAGATAATTCAGAGGCTTCCTGTACCAGGATACAGGTTGGCTGGCAGCTTTTCGAGGAGCTCTTTGCGGTGTCGGGGAGTAGCCATGTATGTGAAAAACGGCATCCCATTTGAGTCAATTGATGTTTCAAAGTACTGCACTGAAAAGGTGTTTGAATGTTGTGCAGGTGTGGTTAAATTTAACGGAGCTATTATTATATTATTTATAGATCCCCAGACTCCGACTTCACAATATTTTTGCTAAAGCTAGAGGTGGTTCTTGGTTCACTTTATAGGAAATACAAAAAGTTAGTTATATGTGGTGACTTCAATATTAATTGTATAAGTGATTGTGCAAGGAAGAGGATGCTGGTAGACCTCTTTAATTCATATAATCTTATGCAAACCGTATTCTTTCCAATGAGAGTGCAAGGGAACAGCAGAACAACCATAGACAACATTTTTGTTCATTCCTCATTACTAGAAGGGCATTCTGTTAGCAAAAAGGTGAATGGCCTTTCAGATCATGATGCACAAATTTTAACTTTAAAAGATTTTTGTGTTGCAACACGTGTTAAATATAGTCATCAGCTGTTCAGGAAAGCTGATCCAGTTGCTGTAGAGACCTTTGTAAACCTTATCAAGGAACAAGAGTGGCAAGATGTTTATAGCGCAGATACGGTAGACGATAAATATAATGCTTTTCTCAAGACTTTTCTCATGCTCTTTGAAAGTTGCTTTCCGTTAGAACGTTTAAAACATGGTACTAGCACAAACAGGCAGCCTGGGTGGCTGACTAGAGGGATAAGAATATCTTGTAGAACAAAGTGGCAATTATATCAAAACGTTAGAAACAGTCAAAATCTAAATGCAGCAGCCCATTACAAACAGTATTGTAAGGTGCTTAAAATGTTATTAGGAAGGCAAAAAGTATGTGGTATGCAGATAGAATAGCTAAGTCTCAGTATAAAATTAAAATCATATGGTCAGTCGTAAAGGACGTTGCTGGTCTGCAGAGACAGGTCGAGGATATAGAATCAGTGCGTAGTGGGAATGTCCGTGTTACTGATAAGTCGCATATATGTACAGTATTTAATAATCACTTTCTGAATATAGCAGGTGAACAAAATAGAAACCTAGTCCCAACAGGGAATCATATAGCGCTCTTAGAAAAAAGTGTTCCGAGACTGTTACCTGAAATGCTCCTCCATGATACTGACAAGAGGGAGATTGACTCAATAATTAAATCAATAAAGGCCAAGAACTCTCATGGATATAACGGGGTATCTAGCAGAATACTGAAGTATTGTTCTATGTATATTAGCCCAGTACTCAGGCATATCTGTAACTTTTCCTTTAGGAGTGGTCGGTTTCCCGACCGATTAAAGTACTCCGTAGTGAAACCACTTTATAAAAAGGGAGACATTGATAATGTTGACAATTTTAGACCTATTTCTATGCCATTGGTGTTTGCTAAAGTTATCGAGAAGGTTGTATATACAAGGTTACTGGAGCATTTAAATTCACATAATTTGCTGTCAAATGCTCAGGTTGGTTTTAGAAATGGTTTAACAACTGAAAATGCTATATTCTCTTTTCTCTGTGAGGTTTTGGACGGATTAAATAAAAGGTTGCGAACGCTAGGTGTTTTCTTTGATTTAACGAAGGCTTTTGACTGTGTTGACCACAAAATATTACTGCAGATGTTGGACCATTATGAGTAAGGGGAGTAGCTTACAATTGGTTCGCCTCTTACTTTAAGAACAGAAAGCAGAGGGTAATTCTCCGCAATATTGAGAGTGGTAGTGATGTTCAGTCCCAATGGGGCACTGTTAAGTGGGGCGTTCCCCAAGGGTCGGTGCTGGGGCCACTGCTGTTTCTTATTTATGTAAATGATATGCCTTCTAGTATTGCAGGTGATTCAAAAATATTTCTGTTTGCTGATGACACCAGCTTGATAGTGAAGGATCTTGTGTGTAATATTGAAACAGTAACAAATAATGTAGTTCATGAAATAAGTTCGTGGCTTGTGGAAAATAATTTGATGCTAAATCACAGTAAGACTCAGTTTTTCCAGTTTCTAACTCACAATTCAACAAGAACCGATATTTTGATCAGACAGAATGGGCATATTATAAGCGAACGGAACAGTTCAAGTTCCTAGGCGTTCGGATAGATAGTAAGCTGTTGTGGAAAGCCCATGTCCAGGATCTTGTTCAGAAACTAAATGCTGCTTTATTTACCATTAGAACAGTATCTGAAGTAAGTGACACTTCAACACGAAAAGTAGTCTACTTCGCATATTTATGTCGTATGGTATTATTTTTTGGGGTAATTCTTCTGATTCAAAAAGGGTGTTTTTGGCTCAAAAACGGGCTGTTCGAGCTATATGTGGTGTAAGTTCGAGAACCTCTTGTCGACCCCTATTCAAAAATCTGGGAATTCTGACATTGCCCTCACAGTATATATTTTCTTTAATGTCGTTTGTTGTTAGCAATATTAGCCTATTCCCAAGAGTTAGCAGCTTTCACTCAGTTAATACTAGGCAGAAATCAAATCTGCATGTAGAATGCACTTCCTTGACTGTTGTGCAGAAATGAGTGCAGTATTCTGCTGCATCCATTTTCAATAAGCTACCACAAGAACTCAAAAATCTTAGCAGTAGCCCAAACTCTTTTAAGTCCAAACTGAAGAGTTTCCTCATGACTCACTCCTTCTATTCTGTCGAGGAGCTCCTGGAAGAGCTAAAAAATTAAGCAAATTCCAGTGTTACATTGTTGATTTTCTTCATTTAAACTTACGACTTGTCACCTGAATATGTTTTTTTTTTATATTTCATTTTATCTGTTTCTAATATCGTGTTATAATTTCATGTATTGACTCGTTCCATGACCATGGAGACTTCTCCTTAATTTGGTCCCACGGAACAATAAATAAATAAATAAAAAATAAAATAAAAAAATGATATGCAACGAACGATTCGTTGTATGTGTATGTGAACGTAGGTTGTGGAAACATCATAGTCAATGCAAGCCATTAACGCTCTTAAAATGTCAGGTACTGAGCAGCGCAACCTGTTGTTGCGCAGAACGATAGGCCATATCATTGTGTTAAGTATATGCCTTGAAACGTTTCTTTTTATGGATGGTGGACGTATTTTTCGCTCGTAATGTTGTTTCAGGCCAAGTGATGGTCTTCTTGTTTGTCAACCTGTCGAAATGATAAGGTAGTTTGAAGACTGGCGGAAAACAAGGTTTGACGATTGTCAAGAAAGTGCTGATAACAGCCACAAAGGAAAGTGGCAGACCTCGGCGACATGACAGATAACTAAACCTGGTAAACAATTCTCTGAGGCTGGGAAGTAATTATGGTAACAAGTGGTCACCTGGTGGATCACACAAACATGTGTCACGATGATGAATGCTGAGGAAGGTCAGTTCCTGCAAAGCGTCACGGAAAGACATTGCAAAAGAACCTACAAATAGTAGATCTAAGTCCTCATCTTGAAGGTTAGTTAGAATCAATATTCTGAAGTAGAAGAAACGAATATTTAACGTGCTAAACGGCCAGAAAATTCTCTTGATATTAACCTTTTACGGATCCGTTGCAGTAATTCAGGGAGATGACAAATGTTGTGACAGTGTAGATGAATTGAAAATGCGTGTCGTGCATATAAGGCGACACATACTTTTGCCACAGTTGCATAAACTTATCCACTCCATAATAGGTTGTGTGTTTTGGATAGGTAGGTAGCTGTACAGGAAGATTTACTTGTTCATCTACAGGCGTTAGATGGCGCAATAGTATTTTTAGCAGTAGCTATCTCTGTCTCTCTCTTTTTCTCTGTAATTCTTTTAATTTTTTAGGTGTAGTATATCTTTAGGTTCAAGAATTAATATATCCAAGTGGCCATAAATTTACACATAGCCTTACTGAAAAGTCGAACTATGAATATTCTGCGTTATTTATGTATCTTGTTGACCAATTTTTGACTTATAGGTCCATCAACACGTAATAACCGACTGTCGTTACTAAAAAAGGTTGCATATTGGTGAACAACTTCGGAAAACTCGTTAATGACAAAAGTTGTAGGAACTGCGCACCTTCCGTGCATCTACAAAGTTGATGTTTTTTCCAAAGATGTTAGCGTCTTCGAAATTACTCTTTTCTAAGACTTCTGATAATTTTTTTGACAGGTGGAAATCTGCTGTTAAATATGGTATTGACCCTGTTTGCCTGAGATACCGTTGGCTATTTTTGTAACCGAAACTAGAAGCTACACGTACTGTGAGATGCCTTGCTAGCGGCAGGCGTAGTTAATAACAAATATTGTCGGTTGAAGTTGACAGACAAGAACTATTTTAAAATAATCAAAGTTTAAAAAGTGGACGTTCCATACATTATACGAATGCTTTCTGTCTACTGAACTATACAATTATTTCGACAATTTCAGAGTCATAAATCGATGTTGCGTGAAGACTGTTACAATAATTTGTACACGAAAAAGCTCTGATTCAGTTTTACCGAATTTCAAATAGCTTCTCTTCGTAGACTGTCTAAAGTAGAGTCTTTAGATCCAGCAAGTTCAAAACCCTTAATCTAAGAGTAGAAACCAGTGCAGTAGCATTTGTGTCTTTTCGACATTTTACTGTTCTTAATGTCAGACAAAGACTGTACGATCTCGAAATCAGATATAAGTTTACTGCAAACAGTGAGTCAAGTAAACTCTTAGGCGCAAACCTTTCACGCGTTTTTTGTAGTGTCCAGTTCCTCCTGTGTCCGTTTGCACTATCCGGGCAAAAGTATCCGAACACCTATTAGTGTACATTAATACGCGGTGTGTCCACAGTTCGCCTTTCTGACGGCTTGAACTCAAGAGGGGACACACTCTATTAAGTGTCTGAATGTCTGTGGGGGAATGGCAGCCCGTTCTGCCACTAGAGCCGAAACCAGATTAGGTGGTGAATTTGGAGGCTGGGGTCCGGAGCGAGGTTGACGTTCTAACTTACCCTAAAGCCGTTCCGTCGGGCTCGGGTCGGAACTCAGTGCAGGCCAGCCTATTTTAGGATTGTTACTGCCCGTAAACCTTTGCCTCATAGACGCCGATTAATGAAAGGGTGCGTTGTCATGCTAATACGATCAGTCATTGTCTTCAGGGCTTCTGTTACACGCAGTGCACAAAGTTGTAAAATGTTTTCATATCTTTCCGCATTTGGCATTACATTAAGCGCAATAAGGGATCCATAATGGGAGGGAATCTCCGTGGAACACAATCACTGTAAAGAAACTTCTAAGGAAACAGAGATTGCTGCGTGATAGATGCAAAACAAAGCGTAGGACTATAGATAGAGAGATGCTAAATGAAATGCTTTTGGCTGTCAAGAGAGGAATGCGTGATGCCTTCAATGGCTACCGTAGCAGAATATTGTCAAGTGATCTTTCACAGAACCCAAAGAAATTCTGGTCGAATGTGAAGACTGTTAATGGAACATAAGTTAGTGTCCAGTCCCTAGTGAATGAGACAAGAACTGAAATTGAGTGGAGTAAAGCAAAAGCTGAAATGCTTAAGTGTGTTTTCAAATGTTCCTTTACATAGGAAAACCCGGGAGAATTGCCCCAATTTAATTCTCGTACCACTGAAAAGATGGAAATACCGTGTGGCTAGGGCCTGGTGCAAGTCTTTCGAGTTGACGCCGCTTCGGCGACTTGCGTGTCGATGGGGATGAAATGATGGAAAAATTGGAAATTTGTGGTAAGGTCTTATGAGACCAACTACTTAGGCCATCGGTCCCTAAACCTACACACTACTTAGCCTAACTTAAACTAGCTTGCGCTATGGACAGCACACACACACACACACACACACACACACACACACACACACACATGCCCGAGAGAGGACTCGAACCTCTGACGGGGGCAGCCGCACGGACCGTGGCAAGGCGCCCTAGACAGCGCGGCTACACCGCGCGGAGATGAAGTGATGATGATAAGGACAACACAACACCCAGTCCCAAAGCGAAGAAAATCCCGGACCCAGCCGGCAATCGAACCCGGGCCGTTACGTATGACATTCCGTCGCGCTGACCACTCAGCTACCAGAGGCGGACACTGAAAAGATGAATGAAATAAATATTAGTGTCACTGGTGTTGAGAAACAGCTGAAATCGTTAAAATTGGACAAAGTTCCAATGCCCTATAGAATGCTTGTCAGATTCGATACTGAACTTGCGGCTGAGTTAGCCCCTCTTCTAACTGTAAACTGTCGTAGATCCCTTGAACAAAAAACCGTGCCCAGTTCTTGAAAAAAAAGCATAGGTCACACGTGTCTATAAGAAGGGTAGTAGAAGCGATCCACAAAACTACCGTCCAGTATCATTGACATCGATTTGTTATAGAATCTTAGGACATATTCTGAGCGCAAACGTCAAGAGGTATCTTGAACAGAATGACCCTCTCAGTGCCAGCCAGCATGGCTTCCGGAACATCGATCGTGTGAAACCCAACTCACCGAGCGGTTCTAGGCTCTACAGTATGGAACCGCGCGACCGCTACGGTCGCAGATTCGAATCCTGCCTCGGGCATTGATGTGTGTGATGTCCTTAGGTTAGTTAGGTTGAAGTAGTTCTTAGTTCTCGGGGACTGATGACCTCAGAAGTTAAGTCCCATAGTGCTCAGAGCCGTTTGAACCAATTTTTTGAAACCCAACTCACACTTTTCTCATGTGACATACTGAAAGCTATGGATTAAGATAAGTAGATAGGTGTAGTATTTATTGATTTCCGAAAAGCATTTGACTCAGCACCACATCTACGCATAATGTCAAAAGTACGCTCATATGGGGTATCAAGAGCAATTTGTGGCAGGATTGAGAACTTTTTGGTAGGAAGGACGTAGCATGTTATCTTGGAAGGAGAGTCACTGTCAGATGTAGAAGGAACTTCAAGTATGCTGCAGGGAAATGTGTTGGGACCCTTGCTGTACATGTTGCATATTAATGACCTTGCACACAATATTAATAACAACTTCCAACATTTTGCAGATGATGCAGTTTTCTATAATGAAGTACTATCCGAAAGAAGCGGCATAAATATTCTGTCAGATCCTGACAAGCTTTCAAAGTAGTGCAAAGATTGCCAACTTGATTTAAATGTTCAGAAATGTAAAATTGTGCACTTCACATAAAGTAAGAGCGTAGTAGTAGTATCCTATGACTGAAGTATCAGAGAGTCAGTGTTGGATTCGGACAATTCATACAAATACCAGGGTGTAACACTTTGTAGGGATATGAACTGGAATGATCACATAGGCTCAATCGTGGTTAAAGCAGGTAGAGCGCTTTGGTTCATCAGTAGAATACTAGGGAAGTGCAAACAACGTATAAATCACTCGTGCGACCGGCTCTAGAATATTGCAATAAGACTAACTGGGAATATTGGACGTGTACAGAGAAGGGCAACACTAGTGGTGGAAGTGTTGTTTGATCCATGGGAGAGTGTCACAGAGATACTGAAGAAACTGACCTGGAAGACTCTTGAAGATAGACGTATACTATCCCGAGAAGGTCTGTTAACAAAGTTTCAAGAACCGTCTTTAAATGACGACTCTAGGAAAATATTACAATCCGCTACGCATCGCTCACATAGGAACGTTGAGGATATTGCACCCACAGAGCTATCCAAACAACCATTTTTCCCGCGCTGCATATGTGAATGGAGCGGGAATAAACCGTAATAACTGGCACAGTGGGACGTAGCCTCTGCCATGCATCTCACGGTGGTTTGCAGAGTACAGATGTAGATGTCAGATGCTACAACTGAGCTTTGCTGTCCCAAACGACACTTCCAAGACGTGGTACTGCAACAGTGGAGTAGCTGGTTCAAGGTCGCAGAATCCCGATATGTTCTCACAAGGACCTCCAGATGTGCATCTTAACAAAGACGCAGCCTAATGCCAACGTGCATTTCAGTTACTGAAACTGAAACGCTATCACAAGCGTTGTCCAAGATAGGTGATAAAAAGCAGGGTGTTCCTCTGACGTACGTTTTGCCGCTGACATGGATGTCCTGGTGCACTTCGTGACGTTTATGCAGTCCACAGTCCACTTGGCCAGTGAGGCGTACAACTTGAAGGCGTGGTTCCAAGTGTGCCACCGCTCCGCTGACGTTCATCGTGCGTCACAGCAGCTCCACTTCCTATCAGGATCGTGACCGTGCGACAGCGGGATAACCCTTCTCCCTCAGATGAACGCTTAAACAGACGCCCAAAGTCCGTTAGCTGACTCATCTGTAGGCCACGAGCAACCGAATGAACATTCGTTCTCTTTGTACAGAGTGCCCAGGAAGAATGGTCAATATTCCGGGATATGACACGAACGATCATTCGAAGCAAAAATGTATAAGCAAACATGGAGTCTAAAACGCATATCTCAAGAGCTGTCAGCATTTCTTCGTCTTCGATACTTTGAAACAAATCTCTTCTACTGCAGCCCCTTTGCTTTCCATATTTTGGGAGGAGGTATTATGGACCAGAACGAGGAAAAATTGATTAGTAAACATGTGCTCTAAAATGCGTATCTTAAGAGCTATGGGCACCTGTTCACTAGAAGAGATGTGTTTCACATTAACGAAGATGAACAAGTGCTTGTAGCTCTGAAGGTACGCACTTTGAAGCCCATATTTACTCAACATCTTTTCTCTTTTGGAGCACACTATCACCGCACAAAATCTAGAAAGCAAATAGCTGACAGTGGAAGAAATTTGTTTCACAGTATCGAAGATGAAGTGCTTATAGTTTTTAAATTATGCATTTTAGAGCCCACGTTTACAAGATATTTTTGCTTCGAATGACCGTTCCTGTCATATCTGGGAATATTGAGCATTCCGCGTAGGGCACCATGTGTTACAATTGTACAATTCAGGGTCGACCCCATTGTTACAGCGAGATTGATGTCAGCAGTGAAATCACCTAGTAACATAAACGTAATATACAAATTCTGATTTCACCTTAGCAAACTTTTGGCCCTGAGAACCAAAGACATAGTCAACACGTAATACGATGAATCCTTATCTCTGTTGTAAACTTCACAAATATGAAATGTCCGATAAGCGATGACATCATGTGCGTTGAAATTATCTAGCCCTTCTACTTTATCGACTTTTGGTCCACGTACAACAGCAACGGTGACCCAGCCGTTTCCGTGTTCATTCGTATCCTTGTTAGCGAGAGTGAAGTTCAAAACTCCACCGCAAGACACCGATGGCCCATGCAAGATGACTTGGGCGCCTACGTAATTATTGGTACTAACAGAAATGTTGTCTCTTGCTTTAAAAACTGTAAGACGCGAACGCCTACTCCTAAAATAACGAGGCATAACTAATCTGTCTCGATGCTGCTGCACGTGCGGCTGCTCGACGACTGACGCTGTCTTTCAAGATTCATTACTTATGTAGCTGCCAGTTATCAAACCACAACTTCCGGGCTGCGGCGCAGTGGCAGCGAAAGCGGAAGGGCGTTGACCGGAAGTTTTGAATTTAGTGTTACGGCCATCTTGTTAAAACTGGAGACGGCCTGGCACTGAGCAGTGCTTTTTGTTCTTCTTTAGGAGCTACCTGATGTTTATTAGATTCAATTATAGGAGAACAGCTCCTATGTTCAAGTTCACTTTATCATTAAACACAGGATAAAATTTACTTATGTGAAACAAGATGCAGTACTCGTTTGGATAAACAACTTTACAAAAGGGTTCAAATGGCTCTGAGCATTATGGGACTTAACTTCTGAGGTCATTAGTCCCCTAGTGCCTCGCACGGTCACATGCCAATGAAAGACCGTCTCATACTGCTATTCTGTGCCCATGCAAGAGGCGATTTGAAAATTAAACCGCTGCTTATTTACCATTCAGAAACTCCACGAGTCTTGAATAAATGTAAAGTCCAGAGAAGCACTTTAAATTAATGTGACGGTTCAACAACAAGGCATTGGTGATACCTGATCTTTTTCATGATTGCATCGATGAAGTGCTTGGTCCCTCGGTGAAAAAATATTTGCTTGAGATGAATCTGCCACTCTGTCTTGCTCATTATGGACAACGAACGCTTCTTCCCATTCTCCAGGCCTATAAGGTCCCCTCCTTACGGAATTTCAGTTCACCAAAATCCAATTTCTGCCTCCCAAACCACTCCGTTACTCCAGCCTATGGACCAACAGATTATTTCTAATTTTAAGAAGCTCTACACTAAAGCATTCTTCGAGCATTGCTTTGAGTTGGCCGAAACCACCAATCTCACTCTTAGAGAGTTTTGGAAATATCACATCAACGTCGTTGTCTGCGTCAAGTTGATCGAAAAGGCGTGGGAAGAAGTTACCAAGATAACTCTCACTTCTGCTTGGAAGAAGCTTTGGCCGGAGTGCGTTGTCGAATGTGACTCTGAGGCATTTGAGTCAGTACCTGTGGAGCCTGTAGTCGACGAGATTGTGCCTTTGGCCGAGAGCGTGGGACTAGAAGTGGATAACAATGATATCGATGAACTTGCGGAAGGTCACAGCCGAGAAATGACCACCGAAAAGCTTATGGAGTTGCAGTGTGTGAGGAAGAACAGGAGGAGACGGTAACAGCAAAGCAGCAAACTTCTGGCGCAATAAGAGAAATGCTGAAAGCATGGGAACAGGTTGTATCATACATTAAAATCACCACCTCAATAAAGCAGTGGCTACTTAAACCTAACTAACCTAAGGACATCACACACATCCATGCCCGAGGCAGGATTCGAACCTGCGACCGTGGCGGTCGCGCGCTTCCAGACTGTATCGCGTAGAAGCGCTCGGCCACCCATACCAGCAAACAACTTTACACCCATTTTTCATCCGTTAAGGAGCAACTGAAGACGTGCGTATCGTTTACTATTAGAATTCAAAGAGAAAAGTTTCTGAATAGAAATTAGTAAATTTTTCGTTCCCGATTTCTCCCTGCGCGCTTCTACGATCTTGTTTGCCACTGGAAGTGATCCTCCGCAACAACCGTTCTTCCTGTGAAAAGTGGAGATAAAAACGTGACTGCAGACTGTAGTGAATGGAGTAGTTCGTGCCGGCTGCTGTTGCCGAGCGGTTCTAGGCGCCTCAGTCCCGAACCGCGCTGCTGCTACGGTCGCAGGTTCGAATCCTGCCTCGGGCGTGGATGTGTGTGATGTCCTTAGGTTAGTTAGGTTTAAGCAGTTCGAAGTCTAGGAGACTGATGACCTCAGATGTTAAGTCCCATAGTGCTCAGAGCCATTTGAACCATTTGAGTAGTTCGTTGTTAACGTCTATCATCTGT
Source organism: Schistocerca americana (assembly GCF_021461395.2). Lineage (NCBI taxonomy): Eukaryota > Metazoa > Arthropoda > Insecta > Orthoptera > Acrididae > Schistocerca > Schistocerca americana. Next base: position 243,177,715 of record NC_060123.1, on the reverse strand, counting down.
GATAACGAAGTCAGAGGCTGTACACAGACAACTAAATATCTTGAAAACGTCGCATCTTACGAAAAAAAATTCCAGGTGAAAAGTTAATATTAACTAAGGGGACGCCTGTCTGTGGTACTACTCGCCACCTTCTTACCACCCCTCCTGCGTCGGCGGGGTCCACTTTGTATTTTCAAATGGGATCCCCTCATTTTTGTGGCATATTCAGACTCGACACCAAAAAATACATACTGTTTTCTCAAACTATTGTTTTCCATTATTGTTAGATAGCTCTGTAACCGACAAATATGAAATGAGTCTGCTTTCGCAATTGAGAAACGACGTATCTGATTCTACATTTCATTTACAATGTACATGCAAACTTGTGTTTTGACGGTTGATACTGTTGTTCAAACGTTACTTGAGTCTTACAAATGTAATTGTACAGTACAAATAATATGACATTTTGAATAATAACCGCTTGGCTGCTCTTGTAAATAATTTATTTAATATGAAACTTCCTGGCAGATTAAAACTGTGTGCCGCACCAAGACTCGAACTCTTTACCTTTCCCTTTTAATGACCGGTTTTGTAGCCTAGAAGCCACATCAGGTTAAATATGGTGAACCATGATATTAAAGTTGCAAAACAGAAGAGCAGCCAAGCAGTTACAGTGGAACGTCGCATAGCGAGCATTATTCGTTCCAGAATCATTTTCGTAGTGCGAAACGCTCGTTAAGGAAAACAATTTATCTCATATAAAATAATGTAAAATATGATAATGCGTTCCATGTAGAGAAAGTGCTAAAAGTATTATCTTATTCATGCCGTTTATTAAAAGAAAATTATACATACAGTATAATGTATTATTCGCGATACATAACTAATTCTTTTCCACTAGGGAGCTATCTACCGACAGCATTATCGTCAAATAAATCTGTAGCACGCGTAGCCACTGCTTTATTGGGGTGGTGATTTTTAATGTATGATGCAACCTGTTCCCATGCTTTCAGCGTTTCTCTTATTGCGTCAGAAGTTTGCTGCTTTGCTGTTACCGTCTCCTCCTCTTCCTCCTCCGAAGAACTGCTCTCCACAACTTCCTGCTGTGGAAACACACTGCACCTCAGTAAGCTTTTCGGTGGTCATTTCTCGGCTGTGACCTTCCGCAAGTTCATCGATATCATTGTTATCCACTTCTAGTCCCACGCTCTCGGCCAAAGGCACAATCTAGTCGACTACAGGCTCCACAGGTACTGACTCATATGCCTCAGAGTCACATTCGACAACGCACTCCGGCCAAAGCTTCTTCCAAGCAGAAGTGAGAGTTATCTTGGTAACTTCTTCCCACGCCTTTTCGATCATCTTGACGCAGACAACGACGTTGATGTGACATTTTCAAAACTCTCTGAGAGTGAGATTGGTGGTTTCGGCCAACTATAAGCAATGTTCGAAGAGTGCTTTAGCTTCTTAAAATTAGAAAAACCTGCTGGTCCATAGGCTGGAGTAACGGAGTGGTTTGGTAGGCAGAAATTGGGTCCTTATGAATTGAAATTCTTCAAGGAGGGCATCTTGTAGGCCAGGAGAATGGGCAGAAGCGTTGTCCATAATAAGCAAGACATAGAGTGGCAGATTCATCTCAAGCAAATATTTTTTCACCGAGAGACCAAGCACTTCATCGATGCAATCATGAAAAAGATCAGGTATCACCAATGCCTTGTTGTTGAACCGTCACATTAATTTAACGTGCTTCTCTGGACTTTACATTTCTTCAGGACTAGTGGAGTTTCTGAATGGTAAATAAGTAGCGGTCTAATTTTCAAATTGTCTCTTGCATGGGCACAGAACAGCAGTGTCAGACGGTCTTTCATTGGCTTGTGACCGGGCAAGGTATTCTCCTCTGCTGTTATGAAGGTACTCTTCGGCATCTTTTTACGGAATGGATCCTTCTCATCACAATTAAAAACCTATTGCGGCAGACAACCCTCAGAATCTACAACATCTTGAAGTTGCCGATGAAGATCTCTGCTGCCTTTGTGACGGAGGTGGCTGCTTCACCGTGCCTCACAACGCTGTGGATGCCGGTTCTTCTCTTAAACTTTTCGAATCACTCATAGATTCGCTTAAACATTTCTGGTGGCTTCCTAGCGAAGCCGGTTAAAATCATTCTTGCCTTCTCACAAATGATGTTCTCCGTAATAGTGTCGCCTTGCAAATGCTTTTCATTTATCTATTTAAGGAGCAACCTTTCGACATCGTCCAGATGTCATTCCCATTGAAGCATCTGTCTCCTTAATCTTGTCTTTTTTTTTTTTTTTTTTTTTTTTTAGGATAGTCCAAATAGTTGATGTAGACCGATTGTATGTGCGTGCTAAATGGGCAACGATCACACCACTTTCGTGTTCTTCAGTGATTTTAAATTTTATTTCTAACGTCATTCTCTTTCTTTTATGGTGATCTTCTTGGGGTCTAATTTTCGGGGACATTTCTACAAAAGTTATTAAAATTTGCACACAAGAAAAACACTGTGTGGACACAAGTTCAGAAACATGATTTGTCACAAGCTGCAACAAGATATGGTAGCAGAAAGACCGCTAAACCCAGACTGCAGTACTTACTAAAGACATTGTTCATATGCCGCTGCCGACAATGAAAGGTGTTCATCTTGTTGAACATTTCCCCCGCCGCGCGCGAACCGTAAATCATCGTCACTCGTTAAGCGAGTCATTTATTAACAATTCGTTTTGCTCGTTTTGCGAATGCGCGTAATGGGAGGTGGTCGTTGAGCGGGGTTCTGCTGTATTATGGCCGTGTTATCCCTCGTGCAAGATATTGTGTGACAAATAATACGGCTAGACAAATTAGCTATTTGTATGGTAGTGTAGTTTTCTGTTCCCTACGGCGTTGACGGTTCCTCAGACCACCGGAATGTTTGATTTCGGTGGCCACCATAGAACCTTTCCATCAGGGCGACTGATTTCTGTGTGTGTTTCCACCCAACTGCCGTAACTTTGCGTTGGCCGCTACGCGGCTACCTGCGGAACACAAAATTAATAAGGTAAACTTGTACTAATAAGGTAAAATGTTCATGAAGTGATAGAGAAAGGTACACTTGGTATCTATAATCACTGAAATCAGTCACGCCAATGATGAGAGACAAGAGGGTTCACCGACATCAAACATCCCGATGGCAACAGAAAACTTTTACATCCTCGTCGTTATTCTTGGATCACGCTAAACGTAGTTTCTAACCAGTCATTGAAACGGCTAACCATATTACACTGTACAATCAAATCTGGAGGACTAAAGTACGTTTAGAACTTAAATTTCAACTGTTAGAACACAAAAGTTTACATTTGCATTGTAAATGAAATGAAGAATCAAATGTGTCGATTCTTATTTGCAAAAATAGGCACATTTCATATTTGTCAGTTAAACCATCTACCACGAATGGAAAACAATGAATAAACCGTACGTATTTTTTGGCATAGAATCTGAATATGCAATAAAAATGGGAGTCTCTCATTTGAAAATACAAAGTTGATCCCGCCCACGCAGTAGGGGTGTTTAGGGAATGGGCAGCTGTAGCACAGACAGATCTCTCGTTAACTAATACTAGTTTTCACCGAGAACATTTTTTTCGATCGAGGCGTCATTTTCGAGATATTTAGTTGTCTCAAGGTCACATAAACACCCAGTGTATATTTTTTTTAGTCAACTGTTTAGTCAATAATTAACTTCAACGCTTGATTTGATTTATTGATCTCCTTTTTCATCTTTTCTTTTCGTTCTCTTTTCTGAGTGCCAATTCTAGCAATGAAGGGAACATTTACTTTTCGAAAAGTGGGAAAATCAAAGCGCATTATCTTTGCCAATCTGGCTGCAGTCATTCTTTCCTGCGACTTACGTTTAAGGGTATAAATATTAGTAATACTGAAAATAAACACAAGTGTCAGCTCATTTCGGAAGTTTCCCAAGGTGTTTTTTGATCTTGCCGTCTCTGTGCGACGGGAACTAATTCTCGGGTCCACAAGACTGCGAAAATATACGATACAGCTAAAAGAAAGGAAGAGTCATATGGCTGGATGTGCCATAAGGGGAAGGTTTTTCGCGCACAAACCCTTTTCTCACGGAGTATGAGTACCACAAGCGTATCTGTGAAGAGCTAGGTGGCTGTAACGGTGTTTGTATATTGCGGTGTTGTGTTTCTGTTGTATGATGCTCAGAGACGGGAGAGGGCAAAAACCCAGTGTCGGGACGTAGACTACTGCTCTCGAGTTTCACCAAGGTGGCCCCCGAGCTTAGTGTCCCTATCCGATGGACGCATCGCCATCAACCGTGTCACGTGACTACACTTCGTGACGTATTGCGAATTTCATCCAGGATTGGCACAGAGTTTGATGATCAGGGACTTAACCCAAGCACCTCCAAACCTATTGATGACCAAATGTCGATAATGAAAATTTCATCCAAACCTGGCTTCGAACTGGTTACCTCCGAGTCTAGCGTCACCATACAAACGTGCGTTGTGGACCTTTTCTTTAATTTCAGTTTATTGGTTTTCGGTTTGTGACCATTCAGCCTTCTGGATAATGGGAAGACGACACAACAGTGTACTGGAGACGATTTTCTTGTAAGTTACGACGATACGAACGTAAGGACAACACAACACACAGTCCCTGAGTGGAGAGAATCTCCGACCCAGCCGGGAATCGAACCCAGCCCCTTCGGTATGCAATCAGCCGCATCGGCTACGGATGCCGTTGTCACGGTGGACGTCGACGCACAAACCTACCAATAGAGGAAGGGTCGGCTGATGTATGTTCTACGCTATCTGTCAAATACAAGTCACGAAACGTTCTTCCAAAACCGAAACTGGAAATAGCCTGAAGTGTGGTCGAGTGCCAACAGAATCAGTGTTTTAACAGCCTCGTTCCTGGCGACGAGCATTGGATCTTCGATAACGTAGGTGTTGTGTATTCTTACTTCGCCACGCTGGCACAGATTGTTGCGTGCACTGAAGCAGGTCAAGGTTCTTGAGTCAGGACCGCTACCTTCTGCCAATGCCAGGCAACCTGTTCTTGACCCGGCAGCAAGACGGGGCTCTGGCTTTCAGTGAAGCACTGTCTAAATATGCTGCAGCAACTTTTCGTTTTTGCACCAGAGAAAGGGAAGAGAGAGATGGAGGGCAATCTCATAATGATGTAATAACATTGCGAGATGAAACGTTTCTCTCTCTTTCCATGAATTTACGGTGTACGAAAATATTCTGGCAGTGAAATATTAAGGGAAGTTTACCCAGTATGTTACGGTAAAGAAAATTACTGACTGTTGCACACTTCTGTGACGATCGAGAGAAACTTCCACAGACGGCAAACGCAAGCAAAAGATATGAGAAATAAATCAACTATTACTGATTGTTAGTTAGCGTATGGCTAATACAGACATATCATAAAATTAAATTACATAATATATTTACAAAACATTTACAACTGAATATCCAGTCCTTCAATACAGCGCACTGCATCTGGAGTTGCTAGCAGGAAGTCCTCTTCAGCACCGTGATAGGCTCGAATCCTGCATTCACTGACAATGTGATGAACAGTCTGGTAGGGAGCCCTGCAGTCACAGGCTGGATTAGGCAGCTTCTTCCCCTTAAAGAAGCATCCCTGCATCGGATGTGGCCGGTGCGGATTCTGTTGAGGGTAGGACAGGCCTTGCGTGGTAGGTCGAATCCACTTGGAAGTTCAGTACTTGAGAAAATGTTATGCAGGCGCACATCTGTCACTGCTTCCCACCGACCTTTCCATTCTTCAAGGGGTCTGAAATCCTTAGCAACCATGTCAGCAGCATCACACATGGCATGATTTCAGTCTCTTATGATTTAAAAGTGGCAGGTCGCTATGCACAACAGGTAGTTTAGAATTAATGGAGATCTTGTGGAATTCCATCATAAGGGCAGTACATCTGTGTAGATCAGGAGGCATTATACCGGTTAACAGTGGAAGCCAATAAACTGGAGTACATCTGATTGCGCCAGATATTATGTGCATTGTCATATTCAGCTGGGTGTCAATAAGCCTTGTATGATGACTGTTCATCCAGACAGGTGCACAATACTCAGCACTTGAGTAAACCAAGCCCAGAGCTGAAGATCGCCGGATGGTTGCTGAAGATCCCCAGGTAGTTCCACATCGCTTATGGAGGATGTTGTTTCGAGTCCTCAAGTTTTGAGCTAAGTTAAGAAGATGTTGTCTGAAGCATAGTGTACGGTCCAGGATGACACGAAGATATTTTGAGTTAGAATTATGACGAAGAATTCTGCCTCTGAAACTTACTTCCAGTTTTACGTTCGCCAACCGGTTGTTTAAATGGAAGCAATACATTTCTGTTTTACTCACACTGGGGTTGGAGTCTCCAGATTTTGAAGAAATTATCTAATACAGACAGGTCATTGGTTAGAATCTCATCTCTTGTCTTCATTTCCTGGTGTTGTACAGCTAGAGCCGGGTCAACGGCATAGCAAAATTTTCTGGACGAAGTGTCAAGTAGATCAGATAGATATAGACTGAGCAGTAATGGGGAGAGAACTCATCCTTGGGGTAATCCGTTGTTTAGCTTCTTCTCCTTACTTATGTTGCTTCCAGTGATTACCTGGATCACTTAGCATGCTGTTAATCAGTCGAACCACTGTTCTGCAGGGTATGATGCACAGAAATTTGTAGATAAGGCCTTCCCTCCATACAGTGTCGAACGCGGCAGTTAGATCAACGAACGCCACAGATGTTTTCCGCTTCGTTTGGTATCCTGACTCTATGAAGGATGTGAGAGACAATACTTCATCGCAGCAGCTACACCCTGGTCTGGAGCCTGCCTGATCACCTGGAACATTCTATAGGATAGCGCTACTTATTCTGTTATATACTAGCCTTTCAAAAAGCTTGTAGCAGCAGCTAAATAGAGCAATGGGGTGACAGCTTTCTACCATGTTGCTAGGTTTGCCAGGTTACAGAACAGATATTATCTTCGCCTTTTTAAACTCCAGTGAAAGTTGACCAGGCAGCAGGATGTCAGTGAAGAATTCAGCCAGCCATTTCTTAGCTTTTCCTCATATATGGATCAGGAATTCTGGATGGATACCATCGAATCCAGGCGCCTTAAGAGGTTTGAGGTCCTTCAGTCCAGGGTCAATGTCTGAAACTGTGAAGGGATGGGCATACTCAGATGACGGAGACGCCGTCTTTTTCAGGTCACGAAGCTGTCGTCTGATATCTCTTGTATGTTTCTTGTCGGGAGGCACTCTTGAGGTAGTAATGATGTGGGGAGCAATTTGGTCTGGTGTTACTTCAGAATTTTTTCTGAGTGCTGGGGCACTTCCTCCCAGTCTTCACAGAATACTCGATTTATTCCTGCTCAAGTGGGTAAAGTCCATATTTTCAACTGTTTCTGCCCATTTCTGCCTCCGAGACATGTCCAAGCTGGACAATAGTTCCGTAACTATCTCTGGGTTACCACTTTGCTGGAAGTGTTGGTACAGTGTTTCACTTTCATCATTCATCCTGGAACATATTCCTTCTGGTTACTATTACTGATAACAGATGCGAATTAAGCAACCGTTTACGTCACCGCCCAATAATATCAAGGGGCAGAAGACCATCAGGACACTGAAACGAGTGCCGACGTTATTGTTCGATGGTAATTGACCGATCAGAATTACATTATTCTTACGTAAGGTGCGAGGTGCTGGGGTGGAGAAGAGTTTGTACCTCTTTAATTCTGACGAATTTTGCATGAGAACTAGACCTACCATCTAATTAATTATGCACACAATGGCAACGAAAGGAAATGATGGTGGATCCTGCTAGTTGGTAAAATAAGTAGTGCACACTCACAATAACTTAATAAAAATCGTAATCTACCCAGAGATAAAAAAGGAGAACGTCATCATAATAAACAAGAGGAAATGGGATTCTGTATATATCTATGAAATTATATGCGGATTAAATATTACAATCAGATTTGTTATGCATCAGAACATAAAGGCACATGATTATCGACACAAACAGTCGATTAAAGGATAGAGTGTACTGAACTATTCTGAGAGTAAGAGTTGGCTCGAGAACAAGGGGCTCCTACTCTCTGTGATGCAATAGATTGACGATAATGACTGGAGGTCCTAATGAATCAAATATTACTCTCCCGACCATATTGCAGTATCGTGATTAGTAGTGAGAGCTCAAACGGGATCACATGAAGAAACAAGCAAGGTGGACTTGTAGCAAAGCTAGCGCGCGTGCTGTTGAGGGAATCAGTATAAAAATGATAGGTCCTGCAGTGCCGAAGCCGCAAAATACTGTACCAGACCTGAAATCTACAGCACATCGTCGGTAGGCAGCGTTCTGATGATGTAGGCGACGACATCTGCTGTGCGGCAACTCTGTTCCAAGCCCTAGCCTCAAATGCTGTCCGAGAATTCTAAGTTCTGCCGAAAAAGTGCGACTGCCCATCTCCGAAGATCAGATACCGAATTCAAGGCGCCCGCGCAACGCAAGAGGAAAGCCAACATTGCTCAGCTCCCTACTATCCTCGAAAATCGCGAATCAGCATTCAGTGCTGATTCCAAAATTCCCCCACACTGTCTCAGAACATCATTCGCGCCAATAGCGACCGTTCCCTCCAGTATCGCGCAGAGCTTTATGACATCAACTAGCCTCAGTTTAAGTTGACCAATCATGCCTCGGCCGACGTCAGTCGTTCCGAGCCGGCCGCTGTGGCCGAGCGGTTGTAAGCTCTTCAGTCCGGAACCGCGCTGCTCGAATCCTGCCTCGGGCATGGATGTGTGTGATGTCCTTAGGTTAGTTAGGTTTAAGTAGTTCTAAGTCTAGGGGACTGATGACCTCAGATGTTAAGTCCCATAGTGCTTAGAGCCATTTGAACCAGTCATTCCGCCAGGCGCTTAAGCCTATTGATGTACTACCTTCTCAGTATTCGGAGAAGTGTAGCCCCCAACCGGAAACGCAGTGTGCCGCGTCCTCCGATGCTCGCCTCGCACAGGTCACCCAGGGAAGTAAAACAACATGCATAGGAATCAAGCGAAAATTTTGGGCTCTTAGTTCAAATACTCTCATTAAGACAACCTTATTCGGCCTGTTATCACTGTGCAATGACATAAAACATTAATAAAATTGATGAAAATGAGAGGCGACGTGCAAAAGAGGGCATGGAACACCTCATTACTTCCCAGTCACTTTAGATTACTTTTGGTAGTGGTTGACTCACTTGACACAGGTAGTGTGTCAGTCACTCAAAAAGAATCTGTCTAAGCAGTTTCCAAAATGTCACAACAAATTGGTAGATTAAATTGGAATTTGATGATAAAATGAAAGGTGGAGTTTTTCTTATAACTTTGCCAACATCTTACTCACATTGACGAATAAGTCACATACAACACAGATTAACCCTCAGGGAACCCACTGCCATTCATGGACATATTCGCACAGTCATACAAATGTTGAACACATGCCAGAAGACCAAGCTCGAAGCTGCAATATAATGTTGACCTATTGGATGTGCAAGCTTCTCATTATGGAAATGGAAATGAAGTCCCATGCTTCTTTACAGAGCGTAGGGGAACGATGCGGGAGACCCGCACCGCTTCACTAGGCAAGGTCCTAGTGGAGGTGGTTTGCCATTGCCTTCCTCCTACCGTGATACGGATGAATGATGATGATGATGAAGACGACACAACAACACCCAGTCATCTCGAGGCAGGAAAAATCCCTGACCCCGCCGGGAATCGAACCCGGACCCCCTGCTCGGGAAGCGAGAACGCTACCACGAGACCACGAGTAGCGGACAAGTTTCTCATTAAGGTAACATTTAAGAATTAGCTACTGGTACCCAACTCAAACACACACATGCTTCTGCATGAAGCCAAAAAGATAAACAATATTTCTGTGCTTCATTGTTGAAACATTTAACCACAATCACGCCGTTTCCCTGAACAGAAAGGGTGATAATTTTTTTAACAGTGATTGACTGATGGTCCATTCACCACTAACCAGAATTGTAACCGCAAATATCCCGCTCACATACACAAAACAAATACTCATGTGTAACTGTGGCATATTATTGCGTATAACATTTTGTAACTATTGGGACATGTACAAGAAATTTGTACACGTAGTGACACTTGACAAGCATCAACGTAAGTGAGATAGAGAGATACAGTGTGGGAAAAAAAACCAACAGAAATTTTGTAAGTATACCTGTGTGATCGAAGATTATGCAACATAGTGTGCATCACACACACACACACACACACACACACACACACACACACACACACAAAACTTGTTCCAAACTGACCTGATGATAGGGAACAAGGATATCTTTAACATAAACATGTATATATATATAAAAGAAGACTGGATTCTATATAACAAAACAATAGACATGTAGTTGACACTGTATTTCCAGTTTCTAGTCTCTGAAATAAAGTTTGGGAAAAAAAAGCATCCTTCACACGCTAACATCACAGAACGAATCACTCAACAGAGACATTGCCGCACTCATCTGTGGAGTGGGGTTGTGGTTCCTGACATGGAGAAAGGGGCCCTTGCTGGGAGGAGTGCGACTAGTGGTGTGGGCCACCAATCAGATGTTTTCGGAACCAGGTGCGGCATCTGAAATTATCTCCAGTCATTGTAGTGGGACGAAATTAAGCGTCACCCATCCACCAAAGTCAGCCCAGTTTGCAGGTAACTATAAGTTTAATTTAGTTTTGTTTATGTGTTTTCTTATTATTTGTAATAGATGTGAATTATCTAAAAGTTTTGTATTTTTTTATGTGTTTCATGTACGGAGAGGGCGGCGCAACGAACGGGGACAGCATCTTCGTTGCCGCGACCAGAGAGGAAATTGCTGGCCGCTATACGTCGCGGGTCGACAGCCAAGGAGCAACAGAAGATCCTGGAACCGAGTTGTTGCGTTGTGCTTCTAAAAATTAAAAATGAAGTTTTATACTCTTTTTGTACAACAATGACGTCATATAGAGCTTAATCTTATTGAAATGTCAGTCACTAACTCTCAACGCTCAAGTTCACATCTGTATGTGTAGGAAGCTAATAAAATAGTGTATGCTACTAAAGTTGAAACACGTGTCTTGAAGATTTATTTATGAAGAATTATGTCAACGGATATAATAATATATTTGACAAGATTCGTGATTCTTACGGCGTCCGCCGAAACTTTGAATCTAAAAAGTTTATTTAATGTGTGATTCTGATATCGATTAGATCAAGATAACGTGTGTCAATATAATTTCTGAGGAGAAACAAACGAAATTTAAATTCGGAAAAGTTACAAAAACCAATTGGCCCAAGTGATGTAATTCTTTGCACACAACTCAACGGATGTTTTACAGTTTCGTTCAAGAACCATTCTATGACAATTTAAAAGAATATGAATCATTTTTGAAGTGGGTTGTAACTGACGTAGGTGACGAAGTCTGCACATGGTCATACATATATCAAACGAAAACTAATACGTCGTTACACTACATCATCCTTCCCTCTCTCTAGAGGCGTCGTCAGTAGACAGGAAGCTCGTAGGGTGGTAAGACAGCCTATTGTTGATTTGCAGTACTGTGCGGTACAATGGCAAGCACATGTACAGGCTCTGATTGTCATTGAGGACCTCAAGATTCGGGACAGATCCATAGGACAGGTGCGAAAAGATTTGATCTTATCTAGCTCTGTAGGAGAGCTGACCAATCATGCTTCTGCTATTCAGCTGAGGGCACTGAACTTTCCGTTTGACCAGCTATGGAAAGAACATGCCTAGACCACAGGCAATCCGGCGCCAGACAGTCGCACCCAGCAGGGCATGGTCCACAGGTATTCTCAGAATCATGAGGACAATGCAGTCTGTCGGTGCCAGCAATCTTCGTCCCGGGCGCGCCGGGAGGGTAAACACATAAAATGCGGCGACACTCAGACGTCTCTCAGGTCGTTTCGCCTGCATACAATAGGGTAGTCAAAACTCGGCCGACGTCAGTCGTTCCGCCAGGCGCTTAAGCCTATTGATGTACGACCCTCTCAGTATTCAGAGAATTGCAGCCCCCAACCGAAAATGCAGTGTGCCGCATCCTCCGATGCAAGAAACAAAAAGAAATGATCGGCAATTCGATCTCAGGGTGGCACGACTTAGAGGTATTCAGATAAGGAACGAAATAACAAGTAACGTGTACTGTCGTACTAGACTCGAACAATTCGCCAGCAAACCTTTCTTTACTGGCTGTAAACAGAAAGACACAAATATTCATGCACAGTAACAGTAGTTATCGGAGGAATCTGTGTGGTGCGCTTTTCTAAGTAAACTCGACTTACACATTTCAATTAAATATCATTTAATTAACTAAATACAGAGGTACGTAGAAGCAGATGCTTCAACTAGGTGATAACCAATAGCGAAAAGCATCAGAGTCTGGCCAGAGTATATGAAGTGCACAACCATCGCTTGTTTCTTTAGCGATACTATACATTATTCCTTTCCGCTTGGCTCTTTAGCAAATGTCTCTGACCAAACGATGTCATTATGACATTACAAAATGTATTCCTTTATATAGAAAAAACAGAAAACATTATTGTACTATGAATTACAGGATTAATATATTTCTACAAATACGGTTCTGAAATCACTTTGAGGGCAAGGCATAAATGTCTTTATAAATAACGATCATATATAACGCTTTGGAGAGAGCAGGTTCTTAAAGATAGCTACATGTTACCCATAGTATGACTTTACCCTCGGTTATTTAAGATACAAAGTCCTAAAAGTACTTGGTGCTACTGGATGTAGGTCTTCTACTAACAGTTCCTCTCGGGCTACAGACACTGGACCCGCATTCGGGAGGACGACGGTTCAATCCCGCGTCCGGCCATCCTGATTTAGGTTTTCCGTGATTTCCCTAAATCGCTCCAGGCAAATGCCGGGATGGTTCCTTTGAAAGGGCACGGCCGACTTCCTTCCCCGTCCTTCCCCAATCCGATGAGACCGATGACCTCGCTGTCTGGTCTCCTTCCCCAAACCAACTATCCAACCAACCATTCGGGCTACAGTATAAATGTATTGCTTAGTCTCGGACATTGATAAGATCGTAAACAGCGAGGTAGGACGGAGCTGGCAGCGTGTTTCGTGTGTACAGAGTTTAGGCCATGGTAACCTTCACCGGCAGAAACCAGTCTGCAGCAGCTGCCACGAAATTTAAACGGAACACAGAGGTGAGAGATACAACGTTCGCGCCAAATGCCAAGCAATCAAGTCGTTTTAACAACTGATTTCTTGTATGCGTAATACAGAAAAGATTGCTACGACTTTTTCCCCGTTTTCAAGGAAAGTTGTCGAACAGAGGCATACACCTACATCTAAAATACGGTAGAATCACAGTCCATTACGGTATAACCACAGTCCATACCTGACAACTTTTAAAAACAGAGATCCAGAAGATCCCAAAGCGGACAAATTTAACGCGTGCATACGTGGCAAGGTGTTCAAACATAGCGAGAAAAGACTACACGGAAAGAGATTACACATAACGTTAACACATATAATGTAGGCTACATTTTAAGATCACTATTTTTCGAACTCTGAATTTGGTACTTGCACAAGTTACTTGCTGATGAGCGTTAATTTTTTGTCACTTATCATTGGGAACAGTTTACACACTACACAAAAATGAGCTTTTCTGCTCTTGATCTTGCAAGCCATAATATGAACGACACTGTAAAAACTACTAAACTGAACATTTATTTACACTTACTTACAAAATTTTCTCAAGTTTACAAAACATTAGCTATGTTCCATCACATGTTGCAGAAGAAAGATGAAGATGAGTAGCTTTCTTCGCTCTCTTCAGATATTCTGAAGGAAAACTATTCATGTAACATGGACCGCTGATTCTTGTTTTCAAAACAGAAATGGATCGCAGAGTTTCACTCGACATGGAGGACCTAGACTGATTGCGATTCTTCTTCACCAAGCTGAACACACGCTTACACTCAGCATTACTGTGCAGTAGAGTCAAAACAGAAAGCATTATCCTGGATAACCTATTGTACTTAGGAACACCATCAGCTCCACGAATGCTCATCAAGCGAGCCAATTTGGTATCATGTGTCAAGTTCCCACTCTCAACAGAAGCAGAGTCACCAACCTGCAAAATGAATCAATTTTCATACTGCTATCCATTTTCATATTGGAGACATGTTTAACGGATTTAATATGATTTATTAATTCAGTTCTTCCTCCGTAAGCAATGTTTATATCATACGAACACATGGAACAGAACGCGAATGTTTCATCTTTCCGTGATCGCATAATACATGGATATTCAGCAGAACATGGATCCCTCAAAGACTGATGATATCGTTTCTTAATTGAACTCATTACGAAAACACTAAATCGCACAAAAATTTGCCACACAATTGCACGTATACCAGAACATACAGCAAACACCGCACAAAACCGAGCATAAACAAACCTTTCCCGCTAACATGCAGTCGAAGCACAAAGAGAATGCAGCAATAAACTGTGAGATGCGATTGTCGATAGAACGTTCGATCGACTTTCGCCCGCAGTGTTCCAAACACATGGAGTTAATGACAGAGGCGCAGCCATATACTGGCTTGGGATTGTCGATAATATTGTCGGTCGACTTTCTGTCGAATTTCAAACACACACATCTCAGAATAGCAGCTATTATCGAAAGTCAAAACTGAAATGCGATATGAATACAGTGAAGAAGGCTAGCAGTTGAAAATCCGAAAAAAATGATGTTCATTCGGAAAACCGGAAGACTACCCCGAAATCCGGAAATCTTCCGGGAAAAACGGAAAACTTGGCAGGTACGACAGTCTAAGGTGACAGTCGCGACACTCCGCCTTGTTTTTGTTATCCTCCCAGCGATGACAGCGCCCCAACAGCAAGCGACACTTCTAAATACGATATCGGATGAGTGCGAATACTAAAGTTTGTACTGATTTGTAACAAAATTCTTATTGTAGGGAGTATATGCAATGTCATAAAAATCGGCAATAAGTAAAAAATTACACGAAATTTGTGATTCTTTAGTGTCCTAAGGACGCTGGGAGATACGAAACCGCGCATTATAGTGCAGTTTATTTACAGTTCTCTTGTACTTCACAGACATTTATTGAATAATGTTTTTTCCTTTAATAATAAAAAATTGCTAGTAAACGCGAGGATACCTGACCTTTATACTGTGGAAAGACGTCGAAAAATCTATCCAACAAAGCAGAGTTTTGTCTGGTAGTGAATGTGGACGTGGGAAATCTATATGAAACGTAATATCCACGTTATTTAAAGTATCGAAGAAGACACTACAACTGTAACTTAAGGGAAAACCACGCAAACGTGATATTAAATCGTCAGAAGCAGTAAAACTGTTTTCCAACACAGGGAGAAATCAATTCCACAATTGTTGCTGAATCTGAGCCACAAATGGCAAGAATCTTCAAGACATTCGCTTTTAAAGCAAACGTAATTACATTTATAAAAACTTATATGTATCAGAAAGTCGAGTGAACTGTAAGAGGCGAATCACTGGACTCTATAAACACTTTTAAGTATCGAGGAAAGCACTTACGATAATAACAACAGACAACAACAGAAATATATGTTTCTCATGCATGAAACGTGTTTATATTCTCTTGCTTTCAGGGGATTAAGCTGCAGATATAGACATATTCGAAAGTATTTCTTCATGAATGAGTTTTAGGTTATGTCACTGAATCAGCGTGATTCAGGTTTTATTTACTTGTATTTCACGGTAATTCGTGTCTATTGGTAGCTTACTAACTCATGGAACGCATAAATATAACAACTGTTCAGTTAATTAAGTAGAATATAATTAAAAACAAACATTATCCTTATGATGAATGTGACTGCCTGCTTTATGACCACTTACAGCGCTAGTGTCGCTCCAGCTGTCAAACGGTAACAACTTTCCTACCAGAGAGTGTCGTGATTGTATTTATTAGACTGTGGTAGAACCTCGCTAATCCGACCTCGGATGGTCCAACTCCCCGTTTAAACCGGCGGTATATAGGATGAGTTAGCTAACGTTGACGTGGCGCTCTACGAGTATTGTGACGTCACTTCCTGCTACCTCTCGTTGAGAACCCATTTCATCACGTGAAACACAATATAAATTCTGCGATACTTCGACGTGCCACGTAAAGTAGAACCAATAGGAACCTAGAACGCTCCCTATGTCAAACCAGAAAGTAAGACGCCATGCTGTATTTGTCGCGTTCAGCAGAAGCCCATATTCGATGGGTTTTATGTTATACGTTACAGCCTACGAATATATGCTTTTTCTAACCACCAACACGTTGAATGTCTCGAGAATGAATCTTTATCGATACGACTTGTTGTAATAAAATAATGGGGAAGTCATACTGGTGGATGAATGTTCATATTTAGTTATTTTCGCGTTATTAACTCGCGTGTTATGAGAGTAGCCGTTTTGAATTATGAAAACGTGTCGTTCCTGTTATTATTTGTTATAATTAAATGTCAATAATATTTAGGCGATCAAGTAAAGAAAACGAGGCTGAAATAGGAGAGTTCCAGCATAGCTAGTAAGTTAAAGCACCGCGATATGGGGCCCTATCCCGTTCTATCCGCTTTTTTTTCACCTTCGCGTTTTGTAAAAGGTTGTGGGAGTCCATACGAAATAAATAGAAATTATTTCTGTAATATTTGACGATATTTTGTAAATATAAGTGCGCTGCCTGTCAGGAGTGAGTTTTATAAGTGATGTCTTGCCTGAGTGGTCATGCGCCTTTAATTTTTGTCTTATCGCACATTCACGGATGTTAAAGTTTTTGTTTACGTATACCACAGACAGAAAAACGTGACCTGAATACGGTCAGGAAAGAAAATTTTCGTTTTAACAGAGCTGACGTAGGAATCCTTCGCTCGGCCATTGGTATGGTCTGCGAGCCAAATAAAGCCGACAACCGCCGCTAGAGAACGCTGAGAGCGCAAAATCACGTCAGCCAGCTAGCGCCGTGTGCCGACGAGGCTTTCTCTCGTGTCGTGGGATACGCCGTCTGCTTGCACGTTGACGTAGCTGCCTCGTTGGCGTATGCCGATGGCATCCCGTTTCCGGTGTTTGTTCACGTACACAAACCGCTGCTACAGTCAGGCTTGTCAGTGTCTCCTCGTCTGGATCAGTAGACAACTGACCGCTGTTAGGTGCGATAGTTCGATCAGTTTTAGTATGAAGTAACTTGTTTCTGACTCGATCAGAGTTACTGTCCCCACGTTTGTTTTATAAATTAGTGACAGTGTTCAAACTAAATTACGGCATCCAGCAAACGTAAACATGTGACGCTCTGTTTACAATCGGACGTTGGGCCCAGTGATGTAAATAGTGGAGCAGTACAGCAAGTACAGCTCATTTTGTCTGTACAACGGGAGCAGAATTAACTGACGACCGAATAATTGACATTGTAACTCAAACTACCGATGAGAACGAGAAAAATGATGATGACAACGAAGACAATGAACCCACGGCTCGAATATCACATAGAGATGCTAACAATACGTTTGATATAGCTCTTCATTACATCGAACAAAGGTCTAACCTCTACCCCAGTAGACATTTTGTGGATTAGGAAATGGCGGAACATCTTGGCAAAATCAAGGTTGTCATCCGCTAAGCAAAAGAACATTGCAGACTTCTCTCATTCTTCTTGAGAATAGAACATTTTTACTATGTGATTTCTCGTTTTCTAAACAGGGGCGAGTAGTTGTGTGTAAATGCAATACTGCAGTAGGACGTAAGGCATGTACAGGTGTTAAACTTCCACTCACAATAAGAATATCTTGCCGTATGAGACAGAAGTACTTTACAGTACAGGCACTACTGTAAATTACACTTTGGTGTAAGACTTTTTAGTTTGTCAACGTTCTTTTGGTTTTGTTACTGTTTTAACAAGGATCAGTATTTCAGACAGCATTTTCAGTTGAAAATTAAAGTTGTGCTGTTTGTACTGTGATGTTGCGGGTCATTAAAAGTGATCCTCTTGGATCATGGTCTTGGTCAACACAACCATTTTATAGAGTGCGCAGTTCCGTTGCTTTCATCTCAGGGCATCTACGACCCATTCTGTAAGTAGCTGCCATCGGTTGGTGACACTGGCCGCGGTCTACCACTACGAGACAGATGGTCAATGTTTAATATTCGAATCGAGTTGCTGTAATGTACTCCAATTTGGAGCACAGCTTTCAGTTCTGGCAACTCAGTTTGCGTAAAGAGGCAATACGTTGTAAGATTTCTAGAGGCATTTTGGCAGACTACTGCGTACAATAGTCGCATTTTTGTCACAAACGACTCGGGCCACGGAGCCCTTTGCTGAACTGTGCTGATAATGCAGGTCTCCACGATACAGGTGGATCATGGTAGAATAAAAAGTGCCCTCTGATAACATTCTAAACTGATTCGAAAAGTGTATATGTAGTCTACGCAATATGCTTAATATTGTGGCTAAATAGCGATCGATTACACTTGATATGAAAATTAAAATACCTACAGCCGTCACTTTTGCATTAAATTTATTTACGTAATTATTTTCGGTATCCCATCACATCATCTTCAGGTGCCTTTGCCAAAGTAAATTGTGAGGAATTCAGTCTCGTGTGCTGTAGTAACAGAAGCCAATATTATGTAATTGGTGTCTGTAGATCTTTGGTTTACACGACACAACGCCTTCCTTCATCAAGCGACGACTGTCCTTCAAACCGATAGTGTCGTGTAAACCAGAGATCTACAGCACCGGTTATATAATATTGGCTCTTGTTATGACTGTACAATAGATTTTATTCCTCTCAATTTACGTTGGCCAAGGGACCTGAAGATTATGTAATGGAACACCGAAACTGGTAAGCGTATATAAATGAAATGCAAAAGTGACGGCTGCAGGCGTTTTAATTTTCATTTTATACGGAACAGCCCGAGTAACCATCCATTAAAAAGATGCAAATACAAATTGCATTACGCTTGTCATGCCTAGCTACTACTACGCGACGCATTAGTATAATTTATGACATGGAATAGCAGTACTCAAATTTCTAGTACCTGCTGAGCGCACATATTGTCACTGAAGGCACTGGACATGCTATTTGTGTATACTTAAAATTATGTGAAACTGTGTCATTCAAATCATTGCTATAAAATATGACACGAATGCCTATCAAAAATTCTGAAAAAAGGGAGAGTTACATCATTCTCTGGCCCATCCATCCTGGTTTAAATTTAAGCTTTTAAAATTGCTTACAGGCCGTTAATTTGTAAGACTTATATTTGTTTTTAGGGGTAAGGAGTGCGATGTTGTAGTTAAATAGCATCGACATGTCTTGTGTCATGGACACCCATGAAACATAAATAAGAATGACAGACACATATTAACGGCTATATTAACACGAATTCTAAGTTTTTAATTATCTCTAATATTTTCACAGAACATGGTTCAAATTTTTTAGCTTATCGTGGAGCGGCACGTTCAATAATAATGGCAACAGCCGCGAAGTACTAGTTTCCACAAAACTCTGTTCGTGTGGACCTTGGTTTCATTCTCCATTGAAGCTGTCCTTATTTCTGTTCTCCTTTTATTATGTCCCTCGAAGCTTACGTTGAGCCTGCTTGCTTCTCTACTTAAGTCTTGCCATAAAACGTTGATCTGCCTCACAGTGACTAAATTACTCTCTGAGTCACTATCATTCTTCTGGTCGCCACATGTTTGTGATGCCCAATTTTATCCTCTAATAAAGAACAATTTACCTAGCCTTAAACTTGTTCCATCACTTCCTGCTTTCATAATATCTCAATCAGTTAAGACATTATATCGCAAGGAGTCAGTCATCGTTCTTTGGAACATTTTTGACGTCTGATAGATCACACTCCTGTCCAAAGACATAGTCATCCTCCACTGCAAAATTCACCACAACGCCTACTTTTAGTTTGTAAGAAAGGTGAAGGTTGGTGGGGAAACGCCTGGCTTCGGGCGAATTCCAAACAGAAACCCAATCGAACGGTATTGATCTGGAGTGTCTTACTCTAAGTCAGGCCGCGGGATACGACGAGCGAGGTGGAGGGTTGCGTGCTGCTGGCTGGCATTCTGCAGGTCTGTCTAGTCATCCAGATTAACGTTTCCTTCAGTACCGGGATCGTTTCTTTGAAATGATCAGGGCCGATTTCATGTCGCTTCCTTCTTCAATCCAAATTTGTGCTTCATCTCTGATGATCTCGTCGTCGACGGGACGTTAAACCCTTATCTTCCTTCTTTCATTTATACTGCGATTTATCTCGGAAACGTTTAAGTATCTTTGGTCTGCAGCCGACGGGAAGCATGTCCTGCGGGTAGAAAGTAATGTTTCGTCAACGTGTAACGATCGAAACCATTACGGCGTTTACTTCTGAAATGCCTAAATTCTACTGAAAACGTTGCGGAGACGTTAACAGAAATGAAACCTCAAAATATGGATCTGGGGATTAAAATGGTTAGAGTGTGATAAGGAAGTCAGTGTGACGACCCGCAATTATAAAAACGTATTGAAGATGACAAAGAACGTATACGAAACACTGAAAAATATAGATGAGAGGCTGAAAAAAAACTTACTAGTGTTAATATATTGTTTTCTTATTGGTCTGTTGAGAGTATGACCACAGGATTCGATCGAGGTCCATAAATTCGGAATTATTTTATCGATGAAATAAGCTTTCGTAGACAGTTATCCCTACCAATATTTGGGTCCGTGTTTGTTCGAGAGATGACTGGAAGAAAATGGTTGTAATAAAGTGACGGGAATGAAATGTATTACATCATGAACACCTTAGTCTAACGCTTTCAAACCGATTCATCTGTATTTCCATAGCTGTTGAATATGTTGATAAGAATTTCATTTTTTGCGAACTTATTTTCAGTATTCTCAGCACAGGAAAAGCCCATTTCCACATAATATGAAGAATGGTGTTCGTGAGTACATGAGGGCTGCTGGATGTGTCTGCAAGAACTTTTCATGTGCAGATGGCAACATAACACGCCAGATGCAGTGCACTTACTGCTTATCGTCATTTTCAGCACTTTAGAAAGTCGAATAATAACTGGCACTACACTGACGGATCGCACTGACAGTTGATAGCAAAACGACTGGTTAAACGATGGACAAAGGACAACATTGTGGCAAAAACAGGCACGGATCCTTCCAGAAGAGCTAAACCACGAAAAGATGGTGAATTGTTCGACTGGCTCCGACGAAGCGATAAATGACAGTAACTAAAATCCGAGCAGAGGTTGGAAGCACAGTGTCGTCACGAACGGCTGGGAACAGATTACTGGAAGCTTGATAGAGGTCACGAGTCTTCAAGCGTCGTTTACAGCCAACACTATGCCGTAGACAATAGTGACCCTCATGCGTTGTATCAGAGTCCGTTGGGGCATTGAGTGGCGGTGTGTGATGTTCAGCGAAGACTAACGCTTCTATTTATGACGATTAGTCGATGCCAACGAGTCCATAAACTTCTTGGGGAAAGGTCACAGGAAGGAAATCTAGCGAGGTGGCGCAGTGGTTAGCAAACTGCACTCGCATTCGGGAGGACAACGGTTCGAACTCACGTTCGGCCATACTGATTTAGGTTTTCCATGATTTCGCTATATTTCTTCAGGCAAATGCCGGGATGATTCCTTTGAAAGGGTACGGCCTATTTCCTTCCCCTTCCTTCCCTAATCCGAGCTTGTGCTCCGTCTCTAATGACGTCGGTGTCGACGGGACGTTAAACACTGATCTCCTCCACGTCCTCCTATAGGAAGAAACGACTCCTGTGGCTCACCCGTCTCCAACTCCTGTAATAACGGTGTACGGAGTTATTGGATTGACTACAGGACTGATGCGGAAATTGTTGATATGAGGACGAGTGCTCGACACTACGTGGTAAGTATGCAGGGTAATGCAATTCATATCAAAACGCACTGACGTATGTGGAGATCACTGA
Source organism: Schistocerca americana (assembly GCF_021461395.2). Classification (NCBI taxonomy): domain Eukaryota; kingdom Metazoa; phylum Arthropoda; class Insecta; order Orthoptera; family Acrididae; genus Schistocerca; species Schistocerca americana. Next base: position 243,155,658 of record NC_060123.1, on the reverse strand, counting down.
CTGCCCTGCATAGTTCCCTGATACGTGGACAGGAAAAAAGTTGTTTTATTTTATTGCCATTTCGGTGTTATTTTTCTCCCAGTTTTGGTGATATTATTAGCTAATTTCGATATGAATTTTTGCCAAATTCTGTGCTATTTTTTGCCAATTGTGGTGCTACTTTTTACTAATGCGGTGTTTTTTGCCAATTTCACTCTTATTTCTCAATTTAGGTGTTATTTCTTTCTCTTTTTATTGTTTTTTTCAGTTTTGGTGCTTTTCTGCCAGTTTTGACGTCTTTTTTGCCCAATTTGGTAATATTTTTGGCTAATTTCTGTGCTATTTTTTGCCAAATTCTGTGCTTTTTTGCCAATTACGGTACTTTTTTTTGTCAGACTTTGTATTATTTTTTCCCAGGTTCAGTGTTACTCCTTGCCAGGTTCAGCGATACATTTTTTGGCAGAACTGGTGACTCCTTTTTTTGAGATTCGGTAATACTGGTTTTTGCCAGATCTGGTGCTACCTTTTTTTTGTCAGATTTGGTGTTCCCTTTTTTGCCACATTCGACGATACATTTTTTGCCAGTTCCATGTTACCATTTTTGCCAGATTCGGCGTTACCTTTTATTGCCAGTTCCATGTTAGCTTTTTTGCCAGTTTTGATGTTACCGTTTTTAGAAGATTGTGTGTTTTTTCCAATTTCGATGTTTTTTTTGCAATTTTGGTATTATTCTTTGCCAATTTTTTATTTTACCTATACATGTATTATTTTTTTTACACTTGTAGCGTTACTTTTTTTTTTAATTTTGGTGGTATTATTTTTCAGTTTAGGTACTGTTTCTTGCCAATTTCTGTGCTGTTTTCACGTCATGATAGTTACGTGGGAAATGAACTGTCAATTAAGATTAGACTAAACTCGAATGTCAACCTTGAGAAAATGAAAAATCAAACTACAATTTCAAAATTCAATAACTTCAGTTACGAGTATTGGTAAAGCGTCGTCCTCAGATTTATAAAAATGTTTATGTGGTAAAGTGGCAAACTTGGCGATATTTCGTATAAACTACCGAATTCCTGTTATTTTGCTAAAAACCACCAATTTCGCCTTACTTTTCGCGTTATCGTTTTCGCGAAATTTTCCTGTTCCTACTATATGTCATGCATAGAGCATGACTGGGAAGCGAAGGAAAGGTGTACACTTTCAAATCAGCCTCCAGCCAGCAATCTTCATAGACTGATATAGCATGTGGTTCAGGCATGGCAAGAAATACGACATCCTGAGGCTGTTCGCTTCCGTGGCACAACGAATACAAGTGCGTATTCGAGCCCGCGAAGCTCACACCTCTTACTGATGTTGATCAGTGCCTAATGGAACAAAAATTTAATCATTAGACCCACTTACGTGATAATCTTCTAAATAAATAAAAGTCAATTGACGCATGTATGAAAGATCATCACTTGAGAACGGCTCTACCGATTTGGCCGATATTTTTTGTTGTGTTTGTTATTGCCAGGACAAGGTTTGTATGTAAGAAAATTTTTCGAAAATTCACGGCAAAAGTCGGAAATCAGAATGGTATTTGTGAATGAAAATCTCACTGAAACAAATGAGACAATCGGTTTAACAGTTCTGCCGTTGAGTATTTTCATAACAACAACGAATTCCGCATTGAATATTGATATTGTGCTAGAAAGAATACAAGTGACAGCGATATTTCAGTGTATTATTGGTGGTGAACATACACTACTGACCATTAAAATTGCTACAACAAGAAGAACTGACATGTGATAACATTTTCACGCAATTTGGGTGCATAGATCCTGAGAAATCAGTACCCAGATCAACCACCTCTGGCCGTAATAACGGCCTTGAAACGCCTGGGCATTGGGTCAAACAGAGCTTGGATGGCGTGTACAGGTATAGCTGCCCATGCAGCTTCAACGCGATGCCACAGTTCATCAAGAGTTGTGACTGGCGTATTGTGACGAGCCAGTTGCTCGGTCACCATTGAACAGACGTTCTCGGTTGGTGAGAGATCTCGAGAATTTGCTGGCCAGGGCAGCAGTCGAACATTTTCTGCATCCAGAAAGGCCCGTACAGGACCTGCAACATGCGGTCGTGCATTATCCTGCTGAAATGTAGGCTTTCGCAGGTATCGAATGAAGGGTAGAGCCACGGGTCGTAACACATCTGAAATGTAACGTCCACTGTTCAAAGTGCCGTCAATGCGAACAAGAGGTGACCGAGACGGGTAACCAATGGCACCCCATACCATCACGCCGGATGACGAATACACGCTTCCAATGTGCGTTCACCGCGATGTTGCCAAACACGGATGCGACCATCGTGATGCTGTAAACAGAACCTGGATTCATCCGAAAAAATGATGTTTTACCATTCGTGCGCCCAGGTTCGTAGTTGAGTACACCATCGCAGGCGCTCGTCTGTGATGCAGCGTCAAGGGTAACCTCAGCCATGGTCTCCGAGCTGATAGTCCACGGTGCTGCAAACGTCGTCGAACTGTTCGTGGAGATGGTTGTTGTCTTGCAAACGTCCCCATCTGTTGACTCAGGGATCGAGACGTGGCTCCACGATCCGTTACAGCCATGAGGATAAGATGCCTGTCATCTCGACTGCTAGTGACACGAGGCCGTTGGGATCCAGCACAGCGTTCCGTATTACCCTCCTGAACCCACCGATTCCATATTCTGCTGACAGTCATTGGATCTCGACCAACGCGGGTAGCAATGTCGCGATACGATAAACCGCATTCGCGATAGGCTACAATCCGACCTTTATCAAAGTCGGAAACGTGATGGTATGCATTTCCTCTCCTTACACGAAGCATCACAACAACGTTTCACCAGGCAACGCCGGTCAATTGCAGTTTGTGTATGAGAAATCGGCTAGAAACTTTCCTCATGTCAGCACGTTGTTGGTGTCGCCACTGGCGCCAACCTTGTGTGAATGCTCTGAAAAGCTAATCATTTGCATATCACAGCATCTTCTTCCTGTCGGTTAAATTTCGCGTCTGTAGCACGTCATCTTCGTGGTGTAGCAATTTTAATGGCCAGTAGTGTATATCTGGTGTGTTGCAAAGACTGAATTGGTGTTAATTCGTTGGAATTTGGGTGTGTTGTGAACATTCAGTTGATTTCAATTCGTGGTTTATTTCTTTGGGAAAAATGCTACCAGTGAGGCGTTGAAATATGGTCGGCGTTCGAGCAGCGCATGATACGTAATCGTCATGTCAATGAGATTGACGAAGAGCGTAGACAAAGTTTTGAGGCAAATCGAATAAGAATTTCATAAGCCCGACCCATTATGACTCCGGAACAACGGATAAGTGGAGTTCGTCTCGCTCAGTTGGGGCTTACATCTACATACATACTCCGCAATCCACCATACGGTGCGTGGCGGAGGGTACCTCGTACCACAACTAGCATCTTCTCTCCCTGTTCCACACCCAAACAGAACGAGGGAAAAATGACTGCCTATATGCCTCTGTAAGAGCCCTTATCTCTCTTATCTTATATTTATGGTCTTTCCGCGAAATGTAAGTTGGCGGCAGTAAAATTGTACTGCAGTCATCCTCAAATGCTGGTTCTCTAAATCTCCTCAGTATCGATTCACGAAAAGAACGCCTCCTTTCCTCTAGAGACTCCCACCCGAGTTCCTGAAGCATTTCCGTAACACTCGCATGATGATGAAACCTACCAGTAACAAATCTAGCAGCCCGCCTCTGAATTGCTTCTACGTCCTCCCTCGATCCGACCTGATAGGGATCCCAAACGCTCGATCAGTACTCAAGAACAGGTCGCACCAGAGTTCTATAAGCGGTCTCCTTTACAGATGAACCACATCTCCCCAATTACGCACTAATTATTACAACCGATTTATACATTTATTTTTGACTTCTATTTCCAATTAAGGTTCCCTTTGGAATAATAAGTAAGGTCAGAGAGGGGGGAGGAGGAGGAGGAGATGGACAGCGAAGGGTGGAGCAAACGGACATAAAGAAGGGGAAGGAGGTTACGGACAGAGAGATGAGGGAGGAGATGAATAGGGGGAGTGTGGGAAAAGAGATATACAGGGGGTAGGGGGAAGGTGATGAACAGAGAAAGGAGGGAGAAAGAGGATATGGACAATTGGAGGGGGGGGGCGGGGGAGCAAAGGGATAGAGAAAAGGGGAAGAAGAAGATTAGGATGTATATCCAAGTCCCATACATATTTGGCAACTGCCAAGCATTGCCGGGTTCGCTAGCAATGTGATAAATATCGGACAGGTGCTTCATGGTGTAACACCTACCAATTCCGACAGCGTATGTGTAACCTGTAATATAACGAGACAGTTGGTCAGCGGTGGTGTGCACTGTGTAACAGTTGCCAACCCCGAACCTTGACGGTCGCATCCGGCGACGCCTCTCGGCAGTCCACTTTGAGAAACACCGCATGTCGGGTCACTGCTTCGCAGCCATCCGTCAGCGCGCCCTCCGTAATCGGCTGGGCGCACAGCACAGTGAAGGGGAGTTTTGGATCAAACCACCAACATTTGCGCACACTCTCTATGCTACTACATGAACTGAAATTGTATGAGGAAATGTGCGACTCGCCCAGGTAGGAACTTCAATGTATTTGAGAATTTCTTTTTTTAATATAAAATCTCTCCTCTATCCACTGTGACTCGACTGCCAAGTTAAGGCCAGTGATATTGTAACTCCCAATAATTTGACAATGGGCGTAACTCTGGCAAAAGAATAAAAGTGGGAGTAATCTACTAAATTACAGGCCCATATCATTAACATCGATATGCAGCAGTATTTTGGAACATATATTGTGTTCGAACATTGTGAATTATCTCGAAAAGAACGAGCTGTTGACACACAGTCAACACGGATTTAGGATACATCGTTCTTGTGAAACACAACTAGCTGTTTACACACACGAAGTGTTGGGTGATATTGACGAGGGATTTCAGATTGAGTCCGTATTTCTAAATTTCCAAAAGGCTTTTGACACTGCACCAAGCAAGCGGCTTGTAGTGAAAGTGCGTGCTTATGCAATATCGTCTCAGTTATGTGACTGGTTTCGTGATTTCCCGCCAGAGAAGTCACAGTTCGCAGTAACTGACGGAAAGTCATCGAGTAAAACAGAAGTGACTTCTGGCGGTCCCAGAAGTAGTGATATAGGCCCTCTACTGTTCCTTATCTGTATCCTACAATCTGAGCAGCCGTCTAACCTGTTGTTTGGAGATAATGCTGTCGTTTATCGTCGAGTAATGTCATCAGAAGATTAAAACCAATTTCAAATCGATTTAGAAAAGATATGAATGGTGCAGAAATTGGCAGTTTACCCTAAATAATGAAAAGTGTGAGCTCATCCACGTGAGTGCTAAAAGAAATCCGTTAAACTTTATCAGCCTAATCTAAAGACCGTAAATTCAACTAAATACTTAGGAATTACAATTACGAACAAATTAAATTGGAAAGAACACATAGAAAATGTTGTGTGGAAGGCAAACCAAAGACTGCGTTTTATTGGCAGAACACTTAGAAAATGGAATAGATCTGCTAAAGATATTGCCTAAACAACGCTTGTCTGTCCTCTTTCGGAGTAGTGCTGTGCCGTCTCGAATCCTTACGAGACAGGATTAACGGGATACATCGAGAAAGTTCAAAGAAGAGAAGCCGTGCATTAACGCGAAATAGACGAGAGAATGTCACGGACATGATACAGGATTTGGGATGGACACCATTAAGGCAAAGGCTTTTTCCGTTGCGGCGGATTCTTCTCACGAAATTTCAATCACCAACTTTCTCCTCCGAATGCGAAAATATTTTGTTGACGCCGACCTATATAGGGAGAAACGACCATCATAATAAAATAAGAGAAATCAGAGTTCGCACGGAAAGATATAGCTGTTCGTTTTTTCGGCGCGCTATTCGAGAGTGGAATCATAGAGAATTATTGTGAAGGTGTGCCAGACACTTAAGTGTGATATGCAGAGTATCCATGTAGATATAGATGTAGACGTAGAAAAAATTTGCTTCTCTGCTAATGTAATTAATTACTGCCCTTAGGCTTACAGTTAACCCCCAAATGCAATAATAAGCCCAAATCTTTTTATATTTGAAGTCTATTAAGTGAAACTTAGTGCCAGCTAATGTTGCTTCATAGTCGTCACCTACATAACTAACTTATCTTCGATTATTCTCCACTGCGAAATCATTACATTGAGTATTTACTTTCATGAATTGTACTTTGCCGGCCGATATGGCAGAGCGGTTCTAGGCGCTACAGTCTGGAACCGCGATACCGCTACGGTAGCAGGGTCGAATCCTGCCTAGGGCATGGATGTGTGTGATGTCCTTAGGTTAGTTAGGTTTAAGTAGTTCTAAGTTCAACGGGACTGATGACCTCAGATGTTAAGTCCCATAGCACTCAGAGCCATTTGAATTATACTTTGTATACACATCATTCATATCTGGAGGATTTCTGGTCGTGTTTCCATGGCGGCCTGTAAACAGAACAGTGTGAGGTGTATGTCATTCTGTGCTTAAAAATCATGTGACCAGTATTCGAAACATTACGTAATTTTTTAATATTGTCTTACGATAGTTTTGTAAAAATTGTAGTCACAATGTGCCATTTTTGTAAGATACCGATGTATTCTTGGCATGACTAGTAGTAACCTAATTTCGAAAAATGTTGTACACTCATCAAGCACCTGAAGAGCGGCCCCAAGAGTTCTAAACACATCATACACTGAAATAAAAATCACGATTTGTGACAAGGTTGTTTGTTTTTTACTGTACGAAAGCAATACAACCACAGAAACAACACTGACACAATGGATTAAATTATATTTGCCAAGCCAGACACTAAGAACAGTGTATTAATTTAAAATACGAAACTTGAGCTAGCAAAAGTGATCTGCAATATCAGATTTAGCAAAGAATGTTTTACTCATAATGTAACTGCGATCTATGTTAGCATCACGAAAAAATGTCATTCACAAGCAGACAAAATAGTTGGGTCAAAAATTTGAGAAGACCTAGCTGCAGGTGGAAATAAAGCTACAGCACGAACAGAAAGAAGAACTTATTAGATACTTTTACCACCTGCATACTATATTATTTAACGTGCTCCATCCGTCTGAAATAAATTATGTTAACGAATTTGTTATAGTCTTGTGCAAAAAAGGTAGAACTATTTAGTTGAAAAGCATTCAAAAAAACTTGAATCCCTTCAAAAGAAATGCTACAGTACCCATAATAATGTAACTACTGAAACATAGAATTTCTATGAAAGAACAACGCAGAACAAACCGTATTGAACAAAGATCTTAACCACAATATCAGACCAAAATTTAATAACCATAACTTGAAAAACCTCGTAATAAGTACTAAGAAAGCTGCACATATGGTCAGCCTAAACCATAATGAACAGGTTGCCTTAGTGCATAATAGTAATGAAATTATCCTGCAAGAAGAGAAAAAAGTAAAACAATTTTCCAACACACCATGATCCAACCACTAAATTCCAGAAAAATTAAAGAACGTGTTTAACCAATGTAACTTCCTCCTATCTGATAAACAAATAAAAAGTTGCACGTTAATGAGCCCCACTGCCCACAAGCTCAGCCCACAACCAGAAATCCATAAACCACCTCCCCAGCTAGACCCAGTATTAAATCCAAGAAGACACCAGCATCCAAACTTTCCCAACTCTTAAATAATATTCTCACCAAATTTTGCCTTTTTGGAGCTACATATTAAATGAAAAAAAAACACGTGATCTAACAATTCTCATTAAAGATATAAAATCCCCAGAGAAACTAAATTTTCCTAGTTTGACATTGATAACTATTCACAAATATACCTATCGAAGAGACATTTGAAATTATAAGAAGAAACTCAAAAAACTAAGCACACCAGTGAGTTCAGTGTTGCTAGTTTACTTGAACTAGTATTGTCCCACTATTACTTCCAGTTTAATGATAAAATCTGCCAATAGAGCAGCAAGCCTCCTGGCTGACGTATTCATCATTCACTTAGAAAGCAAATTTTTCGAAGGAAGAAATAAACTTGCTGGAAAAAATGGTTTATTACAGAATATATGTGGATGATGCTCTACTACTAGTTTATGGCACAAATGAAGAAATTCTTGCGTTATTCGGTTCACTCCATAATAAATGGTTCAAATGGCTCTGAGCGCTATGGGACTTAACTTCTGAGGTCATCAGTCCCCTAGAACTTGTTGTTGTTGTTGTTGTTGTTGTTGTTGTTGTGGTCTTCAGTCCTGAGACTGGTTTGATGCAGCTCTCCATGCTACCCTATCCGGTGCAAGCTTCATCTCCCAGTACTTACTGCAACCCACATACTTCTGAATCTGCTTAGAGTATTCATCTCTTGGTCTCCCTCTACGGTTTTTACTCTCCACGCTGCCCTCCAATGCTAAATTTGTGATCCCTTGATGCCTCAGGACATGTCCTACTAACCGGTCCCTTCTTTTTGTCAAGTTGTGCCACATACTCCTCTTCTCCCCAATTCTATTCAATACTTCATCATTAGTTATGTGATCTACCCATCTAATCTTCAGCATTCTTCTGTAGCACATTTCGAAAGCTTCTATTCTCTTCTTGTCCAAACTATTTATCGTCCATGTTTCACTTACATACATGGCTACATTCCATACAAATACTTTCAGAAACGACTTCCTGACACTTAAATCTATACTCGATTTTAACAAATTTCTCTTCTTCAGAAACGGTTTCCTTGCCATTGCCAGTCTACATTTTATATCTTCTCTATTTCGACCATCATCAGTTATTTTGCTCCCCAAATAGCAAAACTCCTTTACTACTTTAAGTGTCTCATTTCCTAATCTAATTCCCTCAGCATCGCCAGACTTAATTCGACGACATTCCATTATCCTCGTTTTGCTTTTGTTGATGTTCATCTTATATCCTCCTTTCAAGACACTGTCCATTCCGTTCAACTGCTCTTCCAAGTCCTTTGCTGTCTCTAGAACTTAGAACTACTTAAACCTAACTAACCTAAGGATATCACACACATCTATGCCCGAGGCAGGATTCGAACCTGCGACTGTAGCGGTCGCGCGGTTCCAGACTGTAGCGCCTAGAACCGCTTGGTCACTGCGGCCGGACTCCATAATAAGATAAAGTCCACAATAGATCATGAAACGATCATGCCCATAAATTTATTAGACGTCACAACTGTTAATGAACCACAAGAACATAGTTTTTAATTTACAGGACAGGACACTGTCATCACAACAGATGAATCATCACACCATCCATTCACACACTGGTATGCTGCATTTAGGTCCATGTTGAACAGGGTATATGAATTACCTTTAAAACTCAAAGTACTAGTACAAGAAATAGAGACCACCAAAGTAACTGCTATAAATTATGGGTATTCAGTAAAATCACTGACAAACTATTCCACAAAACGCAGGTCAACATCATTAACAGAAGCATTACAGGAAAAGCGAGAGACACAAAACAGTTCTTCACAAGTGGGTTGACATCAGGATGCTATACGGTAGTGGCTTAAAAAATATCATTACGGTAGCACATTTCGTTATAAAACAAGCTACAGCACTTGTAGCATCGTTCCACGTTCCACAGTCGCAACGCCCCCCTGGTGCATGCTGAAACGCAAGGTCGGCGGTGCTGAGCCAACAGGCAGCCAGCGGCCAGTTGGCTGCCTGTTGGCGGTTGGGCCCGAATGTTGGCGCGTGCACCATCCGATCACAGTGAGCCGCCGATGAACACTGAAAGACAACAACAACAATCGACAGACAATGAAGACAACACACGGAATGACAAGTCTGGAGAGTGAACCAAATCGAAAACCTAGACGTGGAAATATCAGTAGCCAAACAACAATGAGTAAACGAACTATACGAGTATACGCTTGGAACATGACTAAGATCAGGCCCGAGCACTGACAGCTTTATAAGCTGGCATGATGGAGAGCCGACTGCTCATAGCATCTAAGCGGCGACAGCAGTGCTCGCAAATTTTAGGAATTCTAGGTCTATGAGTTCTGGTGGGCTTTCAAGCTCGTTGGGATGGAATACTAGAGTTAATACTACGCACAAATTGCAATGATATTTTCACATAGGACCTGCCTATGACGAAAGTAATAGAAGAAAACAAAACAGTTACTCCAATCACCCCACTGTAACTCCCGATGCGAACCACTGGGTCTGGATGCTGATGTCAGTCTCAGAGGTGCTTCTGACACCAAAATGTGAGGCCTGGGGTGGTTGACCTCTACAGTGGCAGGGTTGAGCTGAGGCAGTGAGTTGACATTGGGATGTTGGCCGGTTGTGGCTCAAGAAAACATCATTACCAGCCACACACTGTGCAAAAAAAACAAGTTGCAGTACCTGTAGCATGATTATGTAGTAGCAGCTTCTTTTTGCACATGCTGACAGCTTTAGGTTAGTGAGGCTGAGGCAATAAGTGACCAACAGCTGGTTGGTGTCTGGGGCAGAATGCTTACGCAGGACTCCCACAGCATCATACGCACCATCCTGTTGTGGCTCCCCAGCTCAGGGAAGGGTGCACCTGCAGACACAGAAGCCCGCCATGACTGTTGAAGAAGAAGACAGCCCCCAGCGGTGGTGTCCACCATTTTGAGCAGAGGCCTAAGCATCAGTTCGTCTGCACAAGTACTGGTGGATGGGTGGCTGCAACACCACAATCTCGAATGGCTGCTCTCCAGGGCAGAAGTCGAGCTGTGGCTGAAGTGGTCCAGAAGGTGGTCTGCCAACAGGAAGACACCAAGTCCATGGGAGTGGAGTTAGGGTCAGAAGTCGGCTTGTCGGTGGTGGAGCCCAAGTCATGTAGTGGCAGCTTACAAAACCCCGTCGCCCCGTCGCCTGGCGTCCCCTCGTGGTAGGCGCTGGCTAAGAATGATGGATATTTATACAGATTACAACTATGTGCACCAAAATAATGTGGTGGCCAGAAGAAGTGCCAAATGGCCTGCCATTGCTGTGGTCAGCCCATCCTTCTGCTGCATTGTGGGTGCTGCGAGTGGTGGCCTCTGGTCTGATATATGAAAACCAGCTCATGGCGCTGCTGTATCTGAGGCAACGGTGTTTTGACCGCTTAGCGCCTACAGGCGTCCGCACCCCGTTAGCGATAGCTGCGGCATTGCTGCTATAGTTGAGTCAGCGTAAGTTGATCTCTGTTGCAGTGGGCTGGCCACCAAACTCCCCAGACATGAACGTTATTGAGTATATCTGGGATGCCTTGCAACGTGCTCTTCAGAAGAGATCTCCAGCCCCTCGGGCTCTTACGGATTTATGACACCCCTATAGGATTCATGGTGTCAGTTCCCTCCAGCACTACTTCAGACATTAGTCGAGTCCATGCCACGTCATGTTAGGGCACTTCTGCGAGGGCCCTACGCTATATTAGGCAAGTGTACCAGTTTCTTTGGCTCTTCAGTGTATATATATATCATGTTTTATATACATGCTGGATCTTGTGAACTCCGCAACCATTATGAATTTTTGGTGAATAAAAAACCATTTCAAGATGGGCATGACAGCCAGAAATATGTTATGACATTGTAATAAACCATTTTAAAAGTATTCGTGGAGGGTTGCGAAGCCGACCGGTGTGACCGAGCGGTTCCAGTCTGGAGCCGCGCTACTGCTACGGTCGCAGGTTCGAATCCTGCCTCGGTCATGGATGTGTGTGATGCCCTTAGGTTAGTTAGGTTTAAGTAGTTCTAAGTTCTGGGGGATAATGACCTCAGATGTTAAGTCCCATAGTGCTCAGAGCCATTTGAGGGTTGCGATATACACCAACAATAATATACGTACAGGGTTTGGAGATAAATACAGAAACACCGTGGGAAATATGTGATCGAATATAAATGCAGACGGAAGCCAAGCCTGCAGGTGATGCTGTTGTACAGTGCTTGACCACGGACGGCACCTGTGCAGTGCCCCCAGTACGTTGCTAGTGTCAATCGTGGGCACAACAGTGTTCTGTGTAGCTGAGAGTGAAGTACAGGTATGTCGGAGCTAAGTGAATTCGAACGTGGGCAAATTGTTAGTGCATGTACTATGGGTGCTTCCGTAAACAAGATAGCCGAAGTGTTAGGTGTTTCAACAGGCACCGTATTGACGATTAAAACCACATAAAAGGAAAGCGGAATCACAACGCGGACAGAGTTTGTTAAGTCATCGTGACAGACGGTCACTGACGACGGCTGTGACGAAAAATAATAAGACGTCAGTTGTAAAAATCACTGCAGAACTGAATATCGAACCCGTGAATCCCATCAGCACCAATACAACGACAACGGAGTTCCATAAGCATGGAATTGCAGGACAATCTGAAATTCCAAAACCATACATTTGTGATGCAAATACCTGTAACAGGAAAACGTTGTGCCGAAATCATAAAACCTGGACTATGGGCAATGGAAGACAGTCATCTGGTCGGATCAGTCTTGTTTAACACTGTTTCCAACTTCCGGACGAGTCTTTACGTCTGGCGTACGCCATCCCAGACCTATGTACTACGCAGACTGAGTGACACATGGCGAGTGTGGAGAGAGGTTCGGTGCTGATTTGGAGTTGGAGCATGGCTTAGGGTTGGTAGCCATTACGTAGGACTTGATTTGATAACATCAGCAGTCTTTCTCATGGTGTTATTTAGTTGGACGACTATTTTTGGTGCACCTGGGATGTTTAGCCGCACTGGGGCACAATATTCAGTTGTCCAGGAAACAAGACCCAGGGCAGACGAACTGTCTGTGGAGTTCACTTCGAATTATTTTATTGTTTATTTTGGAGCAATGTGGCATTTCTCCTTTCGGCATGCGTGAAGCAATATATTTAAAATTGGTCTGCCTTTCCTACACTCCCAACCCTGAGCGCCCAAAGAGTTATCTACTCCGACTCACCTGAAAATACCAGCAACAGTGGCCTACTGTTTAAATTCCCAAAATATGCGCAACCGATTATTAAGTTGAGGTGTTAAAAAATTTGCCCTGTATGTGCATCTGACTGCTTGACAAATTCAGTTCTTCCCTCTGTGAATATAAAACTCAACTTTCTCAGAGATGATAGCTCAAAAACTAAATCTTTGAGTTCCCATAACTATTTTTTCTGCACATTAAACTTCAAATCTGTAACCACACTGCAACAGCTTCGCTTGGACATCTTCAAACTACTAATAAGAACGAAGAGAGCTGCTGTAACACATTTTAAATACGTATATTTTTAACTTTTCATTATACACGTATGGTGCCGTATTTTTTCCGGGTATATCCTTAAATATTTCAGTTCAGTTCAACATTCAGTGGACTAAAGAGCCTGGTCTGGTGCAACAAAACAGTATTACGTCAATCAACGAATTATACAGAGCAACTACTGAGGGATTTTTGTAGTTCTTTAATACCTGGTCTATCGGCAACGTTTTTGGCACGTTCTGCGATATTTATTATTTGCTAGCAAATCCGGCAGTGCTTTGCAGTTGCTCAATTCGTATGGGAACTGGATATACATCCGAATCTCCTCCTCCCCCTTCCTTTGTCCATCTCCTCCTCCTTTCCATATCTCTATTCATCACCTTCTCTCTCTCTCCCTGTCCATCTCTAATGCCACGCTCTATCTACCTCTCTCTGTCCATACCCTCCTTGTCCTTATTTATTATAATTCCTCCCCCCTTCTCTGTCCATCTCCCCTTCCACCCCTCTCTCTGACCGTATTATTGTTTTTGCAAACGAAACCTTGATTAGTAACAAAAATCAAAATGAATGGGTAAATCGGTTGGAGTCATTAGTACACAGGGTATAAGAGAGACCTGTCTAGCTTCAATGACAATACTTCACACGGTTTTATTCAATGGGCACGTAGGATTATAAAGTTAGCTATAAACATAACTTTTCTGTTTTCTGTCAAAAATCACTGCGAAAAGGAAAACAAAACAGCTCATTTTCACAGCACAGATTAGTATGTTCTTTCTCGCAGACGGTTTATCAGACAGCGTTTATTGTACGCCATGTCTACATTTCCTGGGGTTGAGGCTGTGCGTTGTCTGTGTCAGACAATCAGTTGGTCGCGAAGGGATTCATCCTACCAAACCTTTCCCTGTATTTATGAACGGAAGAAACGGTTTGATCGAGCTTCTTGGCCAGACAGGAATGGTAACAGTGACGCTGGTGGTGGTGTCAGTTGTGGTAATTTGACCTTTGCTCTTACACAACATAATCCTGGCGTTTGGGGTCGAAACCTCAAAGCATTGCAAGTTGACAAACATCGTTCATTGTTCCGAAGTCGACCAATACATCCGCGGCCTAATCGACTGCTGGATCCAGTCTGTTTTGTCGACGCTCTAAATTACTTTGTGCAGTTGAGCGAGTAGAACTTAACTGAACCCGTTGTTCCAGAGTCTTAAAGCATCGCTCTTGAAAAATTTTTCTTTGATTTTCCTCCAAACGCTGTCTACGCTCTTTGTCAGTCTCACTGACTTGACAATCATGTAAATGGCTTGCGTAGCGCGTACGTCGACCAATATTTCGACGCATCTCTGGTTGCATTTTTTCAAAGAAATAAACCACGAACTGAAAAAAATTGAGTGTTTGCAATGCGTCAGATTCCTCCGAACTAACACCAGTTCCACCTCCGCAACACACCCAAGACATGATTACCATAATTAACGCACTGAAATATCGCTTTCAATTGTATTAAATTTCGCAAAATATCAATTTTCAATGCGGAATTTGTTGTTGTTACGAAAATATACGACAGCAGAACTGTCAAATTGAACGTCACCATTTTTTAAAATGAAAACATGTGACATCAGAACTGTCAAACCGACCGTCACATTTCTTTCACTGAGATTTTCATACAAAAACACTTCCCAAATTTCCGACTTTTCCTGTGGATTTTCCAAAAATTTTCTTTCATGCAGACTTTGTCCTGAGACTTAAGGACACACACACACACACACACACACACACACACACACACACACACACACACACACAAAATCAGTGAAATCGGTCGAGCCATTCTCAAATGATCTTTCATAAATGCGGCACACACAAAATCAGTGAAATCGGTCGAGCCATTCTCAAATGATCTTTCATAAATGCTGTAGTTGATTTTTATTCACATAGGTTAGAAGAGTAAAACTGGCGTACGAACGGTCGACAGTGGGCGAACCGTTACAGCAGGAGAGCTTCGTTTTTCTGACTGATTAAGCTACACCTTGGTGTGCACAGCCAGTCGTCGGCGTAACCAAACTTCCTTGATTCTGTTTATGGCGTCTGGAGCGTACATCCTGAAGAGAACTGGAGAAACGACTGATCCCTGTGGTAGATCATTTCTTAATTTTCTGACTGATCCCATGACTACTTCTTACACTGGTTCGTCTAGCATATGTTGACTAGTGGAGTGTTTGGTCTTCAGGGAACTACACGAAGAAGTTTGCATATCATGGAGTATCTCCACAATGTATCGTAAGCCTCTGGTTGGTCAGTGAATAGAGCTGCCTACGGCTGTTTCTTTGAAATCCTGCTTCGATGTAAGAGATGAGTGACAAAACTTGATATCATGTTCGACTCCATGGGAATGATTGTGCCCCACGACAGTCATGTAAGCCAGGACGGAAAGGATGTCAGCAAAGGTTGTGATGTCATCTGCCTGTGCAGCTACTACTTATTACGCACTAATGATAGCTGCCTGTCGGTTGAAATCTAGATCTGTTATTACTTATTAAGCACTAATTATAGCTGCCTGTCGGTTGAAATCTAGATCTGCTATTACTTATTAAGCACTAATGATAGATGCCTGTCGGTTGAAATGTAGATCTGCAGTGCAATAAAGAAGACAAATGACACTTCGACGATGCTACTACCTTCTTTCTGTCCTGGAAAATATTATATGTGTTGCTACCTTTTGGCCGGACGTCCGTATATCCAGCCGAGCTTACTTCAGTTGTCTTACACTGATTGTACTGTGGATTAGTCGTTATAGTAGCTTGCAAGTGGTAGACAGCAGGATTACGGGTCTGTAGCTCTAAGGGCTATCAGCTGGTTTGCCAAGTGTTAATATAGCGATAATCATTCCACTGTTTCCGACCATTTGTGCCATCTCGCCACATCTAGAGATTGCTATTTCTTGATTAACATTTTTTTTCGAAGAAGTTTCGGTTCAACTACTCCTGTTATTGGACCAGTCAGTGATGTATTAGTTTCTGAAGCCTCTTGGTATACACGTTTTGGTAGTACTTATTATGGTACCAACAATTTTTTTGTTGTTTCCGCTGGTAGGGTTGTCCAGCCTAAGCATTTCTCCAGTTCCGTAGAGAACATGGTCCACTTGGTCATCTGTAGATTCCATCTTGGGTGCTGTTTCTCAGATACTCGATTTTGTTCGATTTACTTTAAGAGAACAGCTACCTATAACGTTATAGTGATTTTTTGTAGTTAACTGTAATGTTTCTTGATGACACGGTATGTCGTGAAGAATCCTCTTGTCCTCTAGGGGCTATCTACCATGCAAGTTGGATGGCGAAAACTATTTATTGCTTGAGAATGTTTCTGTGCCATGATGCATTTCAATTTTTACTAGATGGAGAAGATGTAATTTGTATTATGCATATCTTTCTTGTCAGGGTGTACGCCGAAGCAGAGTTCTCTGCCCTTTCTGCAACCAAAGCACTGTACATTTCGGACCTTCTTTTCCCCTGCGCAGTGCAGCAAATCGACGTGGTAGGACTCACCAAGACGCTGGAAATCCCCTGCAGAAACACGAGCCGTCCGTAGTTGCGAACGTGTTGCCGGTGCAGGATTTTGTGCACGAACTGTCCTCTCAATTATGTCCCGTCAATGTGCAATGGGATTCAGTCGGGCGATGTGGGTGCTCAAATCATTCACTTGAATTGTCGAGAATGTTCTCCAACCCAATCGCAAACAGTTGTGGGGCTGCGACATGGCGCTTTGACATTCATAAAAATTCCATCATTGTTTGGAAACATGAATCCGATGAATCGCTGTAAATAACCCTTTCCAGTCAAGGATCTGTTCAGTTTGACCAGAGGACCCACTCCATTCCTCTTAAATACAGTCCACATCGTAATGCAGCCATCACCAACGTTCACAGTGCCTTGTTGTCAACTTGGGTCAATGGCTTCTTGGCATCTGCGCCACACGACCCCTACCGTCAGATCGTACCAACTGCAGTCGGAACTCATCTGACCAGGCCATCGTTTTCCAGTCGTCTAGGTTCCAACCGATTTGGTCACGAGCCCAGGAGAGGCGCTGCAGACGATGTCGTGCCGTTAGCAAAGGCACTAGCGTCGGTCATCCACTACAATAGCCCATTAACGCCACATTTCGCTATATTGCGCTAACGGATACGTTCGTCGTACGTCCCACATTTATTTCTGCAGTTATTTCACGCAGTGTTGCTCGTGTGTCAACACTGACAACTCCCCGTTAAAGCCGCTGCTGTCGGTCGTTAAGTGAAGGCCGTCAGCCACTGCGTTGTGTGTGGTGAGTGGTAACGCTTGAAATTTGGTATTCTCGGCACACTCTTTTAACACTGTGGGTGTCGATCTCGGAATATTGAATCCCCTAGCGAGTTCCGAAATGGAATGTCCCATGCCTCTAGCTCCAACCATAATTGCGCTTTCAGAGTCTATTAATTCCCGTCGTGCGGTCATAACCACGTCGGAAACCTTTTCACACGAATCACCTGAGTAGAAATGACAGTTCCCCCAATGTACTGCCCTTTTATACCTCGTGTACGCGATCTTACTGCCATCTGTTTATGTGCATATCGCTGTCCCATGACTTTTGTCACCTTAGTGTATTTTCTGACACACAAGACTATTCCATACCAATATGACTTGAGTCACGAATTCCTTAAAACACATCCTTGATAAAGACTTGAAATTATAAAGTTCATCAACACTGTACATCAAATCAATATAGCGAAACCTGTAAATGTACTGACAGCAAGAAGCACAAATCTGATGGAGTTCAACTAATTATTTAAAAAAAAAAAGAGAGAGAGAGAGAGAGAGAGAGAGAGAGAGAGAGAGAGAAACAGTATGTACTGCCGGTTGTGTCAAGTCTCGCCTTAATTTCTAGAACATTAAACAGATTTTACTGAACAAAAAGTATTTATAAAAGAGTTTTTCTTCAAAATTGTCTCTCTGTCATTCCACATGGGCGTGATATAGTCTAAATTATTAATGTTAATACAACAAATCTAATACTCAAATTGAAATAATTGGTTATTCAGCTGCGTCAGTGTACTATTTTACGACAAAAAATAAATGAGCTTTATGTGATTTTTTGTTTCTTTCCAAATTTAGGAGCCTAGAAACACGACTTCCCCATTTCCTATGAATCCCAAATTACAACAACACATTTTTCGTGCTGTAGAACCGAACAAGGGGGTAGCACAGCGAAATAATCATGATCGAAAAATAAGAGCCACCCTACTGCCACATCGTCTCAGCTTCTGAGTATTATACACTCCTGGAAAATGAAATAAGAACACCGTGAATTCATTGTCCCAGGAAGGGGAAACTTTGTTGACACATTCCTGGGGTCAGATACATCACATGATCACACTGACAGAACCACAGGCACATAGACACAGGCAACAGAGCATGCACAATGTCGGCACTAGTACAGTGTATATCCACCTTTCGCAGCAATGCAGGCTGCTATTCTCCCATGGAGACGATCGTAGAGATGCTGGATGTAGTCCTGTGGAACGGCTTGCCATGCCATTTCCACCTGGCGCCTCAGTTGGACCAGCGTTCGTGCTGGACGTGCAGACCGCGTGAGACGACGCTTCATCCAGTCCCAAACATGCTCAATGGGGGACAGATCTGGAGATCTTGCTGGCCAGGGTAGTTGACTTACACCTTCTAGAGCACGTTGGGTGGCACGGGATACATGCGGACGTGCATTGTCCTGTTGGAACAGCAAGTTCCCTTGCCGGCCTAGGAATGGTAGAACGATGGGTTCGATGACGGTTTGGATGTACCGTGCACTATTCAGTGTCCCCTCGACGATCACCAGTGGTGTACGGCCAGTGTAGGAGATCGCTCCCCACACCATGATGCCGGGTGTTGGCCCTCTGTGCCTTGGTCGTATGCAGTCCTGATTGTGACGCTCACCTGCACGGCGCCAAACACGCATACGACCATAATTGGCACCAAGGCAGAAGCGACTCTCATCGCTGAAGACGACACGTCTCCATTCGTCCCTCCATTCACGCCGGTCGCGACACCACTGGAGGCGGGCTGCACGATGTTGGGGCGTGAGCGGAAGACGGCCTAACGGTGTGCGGGACCGTAGCCCAGCTTCATGGAGACGGTTGCGAATGGTCCTCGCCGATACCCCAGGAGCAACAGTGTCCCTAATTTGCTGGGAAGTGGCGGTGCGGTCCCCTGCGGCACTGCGTAGGATCCTACGGTCTTGGCGTGCATCCGTGCGTCGCTGCGGTCCGGTCCCAGGTCGACGGGCACGAGCACCTTCCGCCGACCACTGGCGACAACATCGATGTACTGTGGAGACCTCACGCCCCACGTGTTGAGCAATTCGGCGGTACGTCCACCCGGCCTCCCGCATGCCCACTATACGCCCTCGCTCAAAGTCCGTCAACTGCACATACGGTTCACGTCCACGCTGTCGCGGCATGCTACCAGTGTTAAAGACTGCGATGGAGCTCCGTATGCCACGGCAAACTGGCTGACACTGACGGCGGCGGTGCACAAATGCTGCGCAGCTAGCGCCATTCGACGGCCAACACCGTGGTTCCTGGTGTGTCCGCTGTGCCGTGCGTGTGATCATTGCTTGTACAGCCCTTTCGCAGTGTCCGGAGCAAGTATGGTGGGTCTGACACACCGGTGTCAATGTGTACTTTTTTCCATTTCCAGGAGTGTATTTGTGAATGATTTTCAGTTTGTTGTTTCGTTACCGACTTACAGTCCTTGTTCAGTCTTGGCATGTCCTTGTAGAAACGAAAAGGAAATCAACATTACAGTAGTAGCATACAAACGGGTTAACAATAGAAAGACGAATATCTGACGTCTGCTCAGTATCGATAGATTCGAACCGTCTTGGAAACTCTGGAGAAACATTAAAATCTTCACATAAAATAATAAATGCAATCAAGGACAAAAATTTACACTTTTGTATGTACAAGTACAAAAGGAGGTGTAGGAAATCCTAAGTCCAACTGCTCCAAAAACATTTATTAAACCTAAACTACACGTCGTATTTATAAGAAACAGCTGCAAAGATAGAAGGGATTAGAGAATTCGTAATTATAATTACCTAAAAAACTACTTTTTGAACCCAATCGCTTATCGTCTCCTCTTAAGATTTTTAAGTCTGTTAATAGAAAAATCTTGAACTCTCGGTACTCCACAGCTTGTAAATATTTGTTAAAGGACATCTTGCAAACTCTATGAGCTGCGCTTAAAACATTTGTTAGTCAAGCTGGTATTCGGGTGTATAAGACGTCGTCGGTGAAATATTATGTATCTCTATATTAATGTTCACGATCTTCGGTTTTCTGGTTTCATAACGTCTGAAAATTAAGCAGTGTATCACCGCCGTTTGTCTTGTTGTCACGCCTGAAGCGCGGAAATGAGATACACGGTAGACCTAACCGCGTTTCTAGCATCTAGCCTTCGAACCTGTAGTGCGTGCACTGTGCACTGAGAGTGATGCTGAACCTAAATAGCGATGTATAGAAGTTGTTTGCCTGGTTTGCTCTGTTGTTTACTGTTGCTGTCATCAGAGCTAGAGTGTTTTCCTATTGGCCAGGCCAGCTGTACGTCAGTCTTAGGCGGAAACTTGTTGCTCTGTTTGCCAGTGCTTTTCCGACTCTGGAGGCAATTAAAAACTTTGCGTTCTGTGAATCACGGATCCGAAAGCCGTGAAGCCTGAATACACACTTCTCAGCCGGGTGCTTAGGGAATAGCCCATTCCCTGGTGAGAGAATCAACACAGATTCCTTCCACTGTTTAGCAGTATTTAAGAAATTGCAACTCCGGTTTAGCTCTTGAAGATTTGTTGTCCACGTTTGATAACATTCAGTTTGCCAATTTCCGATACTGGCAAAAACACGGGCTGTCCCTGGAGGAATAGTCAGTTTCAGGGGCATAAGACGAGGACGATCATTCGAAACAAAAACGTCTAGTAAAGATGGGCCATAAAATGAGAACTTTAAGCGCAATGACCACTTCTTCATCTTCGATACTGTGAACTACATCTCTTCTACTGCAAGCTCTTTGCTTTCCATAATTTAAGAGGTGGCAATATCGACCAAAACAACAAAGAAGTCCAGTAAACGAGGGCTCTTTAAGAGGTGTAGTATTGACCAAAACAACAAAGAAGTGCAGTAAACAAGGGCTCCAAAGTGCATATCTTAAGAAATAGGAGCATTTGTTCACCCTCGCTTCTGTGAAACACATCTCTTCTACTTCCAACATAAAATACATAATAATTTGTTTTTGTGCATTTATTCGTCATAACCAAAGGCTGAAGAACGACCACATAGCCGCTGACGGCCCGTCCGCCTAGGGGGAAATGCAAATAAAAATGCATGCACAAATAAAATTGCATAAGTAACAGGCAAAACAAAGTTTACGCTGATGTATGCTTCTTGAACGTTAGCGTCCATCCACTTCGAACTACACTGGTCGTTGATGTTCTCGCAGGTAAGGGATCCACCACATGAACTGACCAGTGAGGTGCCCAGACCCAAGTCGTAGGGTATTTGTGGAGTGATCTCCGGAGGCGAACTGCGTCAGTCGGCACCGAGACTCCTCAGAGCTCTGCAGAGTTCTTTCTCAGGAAAGGGAGCGACTGACAATACGTCTCACAGAGTGCATGCAGCGTCGTTGTTAACTGTTATGGAAGTCTTTTTCCAGTTTTATTGCATTACATTTTTTTTTGTCGATCACAGATCGTATCAAGTTACGTGCTTCAGACACTACTCTACGGTAAATGTTTTGTGAATAAGTTTATCTTCATTTTATCCGTTTTCCGTCGTTCCTTAGTTGCCTCAAAATTCGTGGATACGTGTTCAATCTTTGCAACTAAATGAGAGGCAGTTTGTTTTTTGCCATACGCGTTTCACTTCTTTTATTTGTGAAGCATCTGCAGTAGTCTGTAATACAAATTTGTCTTATATGTGTAATACATGCGTTACATATTGCAATAATTACAAATATGTGACTGTATTATGTTTTCTCTTGTTATTCTCTTTTTTTTCAGGTTGGAAACAACTTTTACAGCACAAGTTTCGAGGTTAAATTATCGTTTATTGTACTTAACGTTTTCTGATGTTAATCCATTGTAACCTCCCCACAGAAATTAGTAAATAATAATATGAATAACGAATGTGATTCAAATTTAGTGTAACCTCTCTACAGAAATTCATTCACATTTAACCTCCACACAAAATTTGTTTCCCATTTAATGTACCCACAAAATTCTTTTCTCATTTAATGTAAGCTCGAAACAGAAAAATTCCTAAACCTCGTAATAAAAAAAATAAATTCAGTAACCTGGTAAATTTTGGACGACAGCAGTGCTGCGTCATGGCCCTGTAAGATCATTTTGAATAAAAAGCAAAAATTCTTACCTCAATAAAGTCGGCATCTATCTGCTCTTACAATAGCTTTTTCCAGCACAGCTCTGTGCAATGCTGGCCCATAGATTTGTTATTTATGAAAGGAAGCAACTGATTTTTCTTTTGCAGCAATCGGAATGATCATGGATTGGAGAAATTAGTAAATTCTTTAAATTGAAATGAATGCTTGTTAGAAATTACTTTATATGACAAAGATTATCATTAGGACATTTTTAAAAGATTTACATGGGAGTTCACATAACATTACTAGATATGCGCGAGGCTGCTTTTACCTTATACTATAACGCTCAGGCTCCGCCATCGCTGCACCACGACCGGCCCAGCCAACACGATACACCAGACTGCCCCGCTAGCAACAACTTACTGCTACACAGTTCCTACTGCATACAACACTGCTCTTTGGTCTCAGATTCTCTTATAGCTTACATATCGCAGGCAGCGCATACCTCTTACATAACCCTCCACTGGGGGGCGGGGGGGGGGGGGGGGGGGCAAAAATTTGGCAGCGATGGTGAGTCAACTGGACTTGCCATGAGCAACAAATTTTTCTATAATCTACTTAATTAACTAAGTCTACAGTCACAGAGTATATACATTATTGATAAGTGCAAAACATATTAAGAAAGACAAAATGTAACATATCATGGAGTGAAATAAAGTGCACACGCACTGTAGAAGTCTTTAGCATTTTTACATAACATCTCATGGAGTGAAATAAAGTGCACACGCACTGTAGAAGTCTTTAGCATTTTTTGGACAACTGATCTTGCTAACAAATGAAATGAAGTGCACACGCACTGTATATGTCTTTATCATTTTACAAGAATTTAAACGCACTGTATAAGTCTTTACCATTTTACAAGAACTAGGAAAGGAATGGGAAGGATTGCATCATGGTTGTAGCACAGTAAGTTGCACGTAGCTGCACTGAAAGGCCATATCTTTCTACAGAAGCACAAAACCAAGTGAGACAATCTGAAGTTCTCTTCCCTGAAGTATTAATCAGTGTAGCCAAGACACTGAAACGTCACATTAATATTCAATGTTATCATTTTGGCAGTACATTAGGTACACCAAATAGTATAACCATAATAACATGTCCATTGTTCAAGGTGGTGGACAGCATGATGTGTCAACACCACACTCTTTCACCAACGTAGAATTAGTGCGAAAACCAAATATGGTGCTCCATGATCATAAGGATGGACAGGACAAACGGATATTGCAGTAATTTCTGGTAATTAGGTCAGAAGGTGAAGGACATTAAGTCTTATGTTAGTCATAATTGAGAATGACACTAGTCTATCAACCGATTTGAGTAATTGGTGGCACTCATTGCCTAGTTACTAAACATTTCTGTACTATGTATGAAGTATTACAGAATAATATTCATAAGTCATCAGATTACAGTGAACATTGGCACTCATTGGCCAGTTACAAACCATTTTTATGCAATATTCAAAAGTGATCATTCAAAACAAGAGTTAATTAATGGCATACCATTTACATAATTCATCTAGTTATAGTAATCATTGGCACTCATTGGCCAGTTACAAACCATCAGAAGTCATCATTCAAAACAGGAGCTAATGAGTGTAGCATCAAGCTACTGGTATTCATATATAATAGCATGTAAGTGACATAATACAAATTTAAAATATAAGAAACAGTGGCATTCATTGGCCAGTTACTAAACATATAGCAAGTATTGAATATTACAAAACAGTTTTCATCATTCAAGTGACAAACAACATATTTAAAATTAGTATTGGCACTCATTGGCCAGTTACAAACCATCAGAAGTCATAATTCAAAATGAGAGTTAATTATTAGCATGCCATTTATGGAGTATAACAAAAATATTACTTACAGAAATTATTGGCATATCATGTATGCATTATTACAAAACATAATTCAGTGTTACTCAGAACTCATCATTCAAGTGACATAGGACATATTTAAAATGCAACACACTATAACTATTACTCAAGGTCTGTGGTTAGAAAACATCATTCAGTATTACTCAGAACTCTCTTAAACTGGTGGCATTATTTGGGACTGGTAATACATTTTTTTTTTTTTTGTGCTAGCAATGCATTGCGTTGGGGTCGATAATTAATTGCTGGGGCATGAAAATATTTGCTTTTGACTTATTGCTGCAAATAACGATTAGTAACGTCATTCGTCATTAGTCAGCTGTAGCAAGGTTATGAAACAAGTGGAGTATATGTGATCACATTCATCAATGATAGACACAACTGGGTGAAAAAATGCAATTACTGGAACAGGTTTAATGACTAACTGCTTATAGCACATTAATTTCATAAATAGCTTCACCTGGAAAAATACAAAATGGATTATTAAGCTGAAAGAAGAAACGCATATTATGCTGAAAATTAGTGAACTTCGAATTAACAGGTAATGAAACGTGTACTCAATATGTATGTACTCTAGCTGTCCTTTCCAAAACATTCAGTCATTATACCATGCAACATAAGACATACTGTCAAAACAAACTGCAACGAATACTTAAGTAACTACATAGCATTTCTTAACTAATAGTAAATATATAAACTTCATCATTATTCTCATTTGCAAGGAAAAACTTAAAAGTGGTGCGTTAAGTGACCATATAAAATTTATCACTATCATCACCTGCAAAGAAAAACTTCATTATTCATATCACCATAACTTCATTACTATCATCACCTTCAAAGAAAAACTTCATTATTCCTATTAGCATTTTCTTCATATAACTATTCATCATCATTCATTATCATCTGCAAAAAAGACACTTCATATTACCATTTACTTCATACAACTATTCATAGTATAGAGTTTCTTATTTCTAGCATATTTCATCACTAAAACTAAGATGTGTAGTTCTGTCTGACAGCCTGCATCAATCGCCTCGTATTCTGAAAGAAAAAATTAGTTAAGACTGCTATCATACGATGTGTATAGTATATTCTTGTTAGTGTTTGTTAATTCTGATCCATTTACTTTTCGTGACGAGGTATTGCATCTTCTTTCGTTCATTCCGAAGGTGAAATTCCCATTTCATAGTAATCCACTGTGGTTTGTTTAATTTATTTCTTTTACACGTTATTGCTTTCTGAAAATGATGAAAAAGGATTAATATCTTGCATTTAAATCATATACCCATTAAATAAAAACTGGTTTCTAGTGATATAATTAAGCATACAGCATAGCATGACAGAAAACGTATTATGTCAAAAACATAGACAGTGTTCAGCTGCAAAAATGTTCACAGAGTATCATAATGTAGTAGCAAAAAAATGTAAAATAGTCACGATGTTGAGATATCATAAGGCAAAAAGTCAAAGTCAACTGGTGTTTGTTACATCTTAAACATTTCATAGTGCATACAGGAAGACAATCGTACATACACGAAAAATGGAAAATGTGCACGGTCTGATATATAACGACAAGAAAAGCGACCTGTTAACCTTACCTTGCCAGGCACTTGCCAAGAAAAAATATGATAATCATCAGTAAGTAATCACATAAATATAATTGCATCATTGGTCATATAAAAATCAGGAAATGGCATTACAGTGTGATAAATCGTAAAGTATGTTCATTCAATAAAGGGTTTAATATTGGAGACATGGTGATTGCCTTTGCTTTTTCTGGTTCTCAAAGTTTCGACGTGTACTATATTGGGGTGAGGAATGTTGCGAATTCGATATGGACCTGCATATAGAAGCTCAAATTTACTACATCTATTCTTTCCTCTGTTGGATAGATAGTGTGTACGTACTAATATCATCTGTCCAATGTGAAAGTCACGGCGTGTGCAAACCTGTTTTTGCTGTCTTGTCCGGCGCTCTGCGGCACGTTTGATGTTGTTCAGCGCAATGTCAATTATTTCATGGTGTCGTAGTCGACGAGATGTAGGAAAGGATACTAATTCTTTAATTTTGTTAGGTGGTTCAACATTTTTCATTATAACAGTCGGAGATAGCATAGTAGATTCATTTGGTATCGAGTTAATTACATCCTGGAATGACAGTATGTGTGTATCCCAATCAATATGTTTTTTATGGCAGTATATTCTACACAGTTTACCAATTTCTTTCATTAGACGTTCACAAGGGTTCGGGGAAGCGTGATACTTGGATATATAGATCGGAGAAATGTTTCTTGCTCGTAACATACGTGTCCATATAGCAGATCGAAACTGTGGTCCATTGTCGGAAATTACTTTCAATACATGTCCTACATGAAATAGAAAATGTTTTATAAATGCTTTCGAAACAGATTTAGCAGTAGCTTTGCGTAACGGAGTGAAGGTAACAAATTTTGAAGTGAGTTCAACAGCGGCAAAGATGTAGCAAAAACCTCTATTAGTTCTGGGAATCGGACCAAAAATGTCTACAGCGGCCATGTGTCTCAATTTAACAGGTACAATGGGATGTAACGGAGGAATATGTGAAGTCGTATCTGACTTAGCTTTCTGGCAGATGTTACATGACGCTAAAACTCGTCGAATACGTTTCTCCATGTTGGCAAAATAACAGTTCTGTCTCAGTATAAGAAAACATTTTCTGGCTCCGTAATGTGCGTAACTTAAATGAGTATACCAAATTAATTTGATAACAAGCTCGCCAGGAATACATAATAACCAGTTGTTGCTGTCAGGGTGAGAGCGGCGAAACAGAATGTTATTGCGTACAGTGTAATGGTTTCTAATGGTAACATTATTCCTATCTTGCCAAAGGTGTTTAATTTCTTTCCACACATTGTCTTTACTCTGCTCTTGTGCAATGTCTCGTAATGACGACGAAATGAAATTTTCAAATGCAACTTGTTGAATATACATGACGCTGAAATTTGCTTTGCAGAAGTTGGTTGCGATGTCTTGTTGCTTGTTGCTGAGAGAACGGGATAGTGCGTCTGCTAC
This sequence comes from Schistocerca americana, assembly GCF_021461395.2. Classification (NCBI taxonomy): domain Eukaryota; kingdom Metazoa; phylum Arthropoda; class Insecta; order Orthoptera; family Acrididae; genus Schistocerca; species Schistocerca americana. The sequence goes on along the minus strand of NC_060123.1, from coordinate 243,128,057 downwards.
AACAGTTTGTGTAACGGGAATGTGAACAATTGTACAATTAAATTCCTGTAAATAAAGTTTCCATCTGCTTAACCTGTCGTGTGTAAATTTTGCTGAAAGTAAAAACTGTATCGCTCTATGATCTGTGTAAACGGTCGTATGTCTTCCATAAAGAAAATGCCGAAATCTCGTAAATGCCCATACAATACATAATGTTTCATGTTCTGTGACAGAATAATTGCGTTCAGCAGGTGACAGAATGCGACTCGCAAAGGTGATGTTTTTAATTACTGTAGAACCATCTTCTTCAATTTCCTGAAAAATGTGTACGCCTAAAGCGGTGTTAGAACTGTCGGTGGCAATGGAAAAATTTCTAGTAAGATCTGGATGTGATAAAAGTGGTGCATACAACAAAGCTTGTTTCAGATTGACAAATTCAGAATGTGCTTGGCTATGCCAGGACCAAATAGTGTTTTGTACCTGTCAATTGACATAATCTAGGGGTGTCCAAAGCAGAGTAATGAATAAATTTACGAAAAAAGTTAATTAAACCCAAAAAGCTGCGCAGTTGTTTCTTCGTCGTAGGTACAGTAATGTCACGTAAGGCTTGAAGTTTTTCCGGGTCGGGCGCAATGCCTTCTGCTGAAATTACATGTCCAAGAAATTTTATAGAAGTTTTGCCAAAGTGCGATTTACTGAGATTAACTGTGAGTCCTTGTGCACGAAAAGTTCGTAACAGTTGTACAAGAATTAGACTGTGTTTAGACCAGTTAGATTCTGCAATAAGAATGTCGTGTACATACGTTGTGATTCTGTCTTTAAGTTCTGTCGGAAGTATTGTATTCAAACCGCTGCTGAAGAAATAGTTAAACCGAACGGTAATTTACAAAATTGATAAGTCACCAAAACAGAGAAAAGCTGTGTACTTTCTGCAGTTCGGATGGAGCTGAATTTGCCAAAATCCCGATTTCAAATCTAATGTGGAATAAATAGCAGTACCATGAAATTTCTGTAGAAGTTCTTCTAGTGTTTGAGGGCGATCTGTTTCATTAATAATAATATCATTGATGTGACGCGAATCAAGTACGAGGCGAAGTGAACCATCCTTTTTCTTAACAATAAACAATATGGAGCGGGTTTGTGTACGGACTAACTGCCGGTTCAATAATTACTTGGTCAAGCGTAGCTTGCAATTCTTTCTTAACTTGTACTCTGTGAATATACGGAATGGGATAATGTTTGGCTTTAAATGTGTGGTGCTGTTTAACTTGAAATTCATACATAAAACCGGACATAGTACCAGGGACGTTGTCAAAACTGGAGCTTGCTGTAAAAGAATTTTGCGTAGTTGCGTGCGTTCGTCGTCTGTATTTGCACTGCTCTGTTTAACTTTATCAGAAATCATATGCATAACGTCATAGTCGGCTTTGTCTGGAGTATTATAGTTGTGTACGTACGTATCTGTGAACAATGTGGAATGACAGTCTATGTTACGATTAATTGTTTGTTCTTCTGCAGATAAAGAGCGCTGAAATTCTAACCTCATTTATAACTGACATAGGTGATCCAGAATCGATTACTGCTGAAAATTTGGATGATCCAATCTTTACTTCAATGACAGGGTGGGAAATGGTTTTTTGAATAACTGGTTTTTCATGCAAAAGAGTGTCTCGGATGTAGTCAAAAGTAATAACATTTTCGTGAACGAGAGTCTGTGTGTCAAAAGTATTAATTACGTTGCTGGAAAATGCAACCTGTACTGTATCTAGTCAAATTCTATCTGACGTTCTATTATTTGCGGGAGGATGCTGTGGCATTTCAACTATTTGTACTGTTCTGTTACTTCTTCCTGACGTATTACGTTCGGGATGATATCTACTGTCTGGTTCATTCATGATAATCTGTTGTTGCGGATGATTTTGTTGCTGGTAAGACCGATTGTTATTAAACGTACGCTGAAAATTATGCTCATTATTTTTACGTCTGTCATGATAGTCATTGCTATATGTAGCGTTGCGATAGCAATTGAAATGGTGTGTTTTCTGTACGTAGTTATACGGCGCGTTGCGATACGAGTTGAAATGATGCGTCTTCTGTACGTAGTGATTTCCTTGCTGCTGTGCGTTATTATTTGGTGGAACCGACGCTATACGTGTAGGCGGCGAAACATTAAAGCTTGGTTGACCTTGCACATTACATTGTTGGTTAGTTATCCTAACCGGTTGGTTTTGTTGCTGTTGTTGGGAAAAAGCATCTATTGTTACCAAAATGTGTTTGCGACTGCTGAAAATTTTGTACATACTGATGATTAAAATTTTATCTGATATCAAAATTACGCTGGTAGTTCTGGAGTGCCTAATGAAAATTGTTACTTTCGGTAAAACTTGTCATATCTGGTTTTCTTTACTCATTTCTAATCCTAGATAGGTCGATGGTTGAAGAGATGTTTTGATAGATGTAAAGGATAGTAGAAGAGAAGGCAGCAGTGCAGAAAACTAAAGATGAAATAGCACTACTACGGCTCGGGGCCCTGTGCATGCTACGGCACATATTCATCGAAGTGTAATGAATCCCCTGAGGTCTATTACGCGCTGCAAATAAATTTTAGTTTCTGCGTTACAGGCAATACCGGTGAAAATTCAAAAGCAAGTTGTTGTATCCAGGCCAATTCTAGTTTCTGCATTACAGGCAATGCTGATGAAAATAGAAAAACAAATTGTCGTATCCAGTCCAAAGCGTGTACCTGTGCTCTGTCATTTTTAAATACCTTAAATTTTCTCACGGATAGAAAGTGTTTGTAATAAAAATTATCGTCTCTGTATGTCTTAGCAGGTTCAGGATTGCATGAGAATCTGTTTGTCTGTGTCTCTTCGGATTCTATGTCACGTGGTCTCTGTAAATTACTTAAGTTATACTGGCTGTGTGTGTGTGACAACTGTTCGGAATGTGGCGTATGCTGTGACGTGTTAGTGACTGAAACATTTTTCATTTCTGTTACTTTAATACGTTAGTCAATTTGGCTGATCTGTTGTTCAAATTTCTTATCGACTTCCGTATCCAGAGTGCGTGAAACTTCTGCTGACATTAATTTAAACTCGTCGCGTATCTGTGCTGCGTTTTCTGAACATTGTTCAGTGACTGCATTAATTTCATCTCTAAGTGATTCTGTTGTGGCTGCATGTGTATTATTTAATTCTTGTGCAACAGATCTAATTTCTTCACTACTGTTCCTAGCACAAGCCTCAATTTCGTCACGTAATTGTTCTTTAGTATCATGACGTTGCACGGTAACGGCTGTAATCTGTTCACTAAGTTGTTTGTTTTGTTCGTTAAGGTTGTCGTGTTTTTCATTCAACTGTTTGGAATTTTTGTCTAGTTTTTCATTAAGTTGTTTGAATTTTTCATTACGTTGTTTGTACGATTCATTAAGTTGTTTGAAATCGTTATCTAGTATTTCATTCCGCTGTTTGTAACTTTCATTAAGTAGTTGTTCAACATTTTCACCAAATTGTAGCAATAATGCCATAACTTGATCCATGTCAAAATTAGCCGCTGTATTCTCTGTGCTGTGTGACGGTGTATGTGCACTTGTCACGCTTTGTGTAACCATTAGGTCATTCTCTGATTCACAAAAAGGTTTGCCAATCGGATGTGCACTGTTGGTCACTACACCGAAATCAAATAAATCTGACGTGTTTTGTGAATATTGTTCACCTTCGTTAGAAACAATTATCTGTTCACTACGTAAATTTCGCAAATTAGGCGTGTCAAACTGAGCAGCGTTCATTGTATCGGAACGAGCCGCGTCATCAATTGTCGTTAAATTAACAGAGGACTTTACTATTGCTAATGCGATATTTCCTTTCAGAGGAGCTTCGCCCGACTGTAATGCAGCTAAGAACGGTGTTAGTGGGTTACCAACTTATAGTGAAGCAATTGTTTGCAGAAACCACTTTCCTCGTGCCGTCCTCAGAGTGTCCTTTGTGGTTAAGCGGTTAACGATAGTTTCTCGGAACGTTCTACTTAGCGGGACAAAAATAAGAACTTAGCTTTATCTGTTTGCGGGTACGCTGGGTTAGACTCCCCTTGACCGTGACGTACATTCTTCCCGATTTCCTTTTCCTTGCCTTTAGAGTGACAGGAGACTGAAGCTGATGAGAAGTTTCATACTTAGAGGAAAGAATCGCAAGTAGCTACACTTGTACTAATACGATAAAAATAAATTAAACTACAGCAACATGTTTAATAGAATATCGGATAAATTAAATCCACATTTAGCTGTAGAGGGTCTTACCTTCCCATAAAGAAAAAAAGCAGTTTTGAATCAAAGAATGTATCTACTGATCTCACGGTCCTCTGACACAACCAGAAAACAAGCTCGTTCAGCTGTTTTTCCGACTGTGTCATTTCAAAGTATAAGTTGTTTTCATGTATATCACCTTATGTCCTTTAAGTATGGCACCACTGTTTATCAAATATGGTCTCCAGTATTTTACATATGTTTTTGGATAGGGTCCGCCTTGTGTTTTGCTAAAGGCGGACCCTATCCAAAAACATATGTATTGTTAAAGCAAACACGGAAAAAAGAGCTTCAACCCCAAGATGAGTATCCAGTATTAAAATTGATTTTTAAAACTCAGAGCAATTCGGTTTCTTTGTAATTCGACCTAATTAAAACACATTTAATGTTATTAAAATCGACACAAATAGTCTTATCAGGAGATAAATTAAAACCTACAATCCCACTTCGTTATTCCTGTCTCTTAATTACTGGATCTCAATCATAGCCAAAAGGCGCAGATGAAAAGCTACAAAAACAACTACCCTAGCGAAAAAGCTTCAATTTTCTCGTGTTTGTGAAGAATGTATCAGTGACAATTCTAATCCCGTGAACCAGGATTGAAATTTTATTAATCTGAACTTATTATATGAGCTCGTTGACAATTTATTAGCAAAAACACCGTCATGGTAATGTTTCATTATTTAAAAATGTGCTCTGGTCCCTTCATCCCCACAAACCAACCAAATAAAAATGTGCTACGCCAAAATGGAATTGTGAAAAGATAAATAATGATATCATGTGCAACGAAAAGTATACTTTCTTACGGATTCTTGCGTTCCTTCTGGGTAGAACAATTCCATATTTAAGGATGAATAACAAGTAGAATGTTTTTGTTCTACTGATTTTTGTTTACATCAAACTAGTTTTTGGCGTATTATGCCATCTTCAGGAAACAGTTGTATACGTCTGAAAGAGACACTGGTTCTTAGGGAACCAAACATTATAGGGAAAGATACACTCACTTGCATAGAGTATTTTGGATCAAGTGCATGAAACTTGTTTCTTAACTTTGAAATTCCACTTTATACATTGGACAATGTTATGCTTAATAAATAACTAAGCTACACAGTATTACAATTTAAATGGTTAAAATGCTTTTTTCGTGGTCTGGAACTGGCTGAGAAACATTCTTCACGTATATTGTGTGTGCTACAAATATGTTTTTTAACACTGTAAACTAAACTTTAGGCAATGGACAGTATTATACCCAATAATTAAAATATGTAATGTTACTGGTTATAAGATTTCAAAAACAGCATTATAACTAATTAATCTGTAATGTTGTTTAGTTTAATTATTTATTGTGGTTAACACTGTCCATTGTGTAAACCGTGCTTTCAAAGTTAAAAAACAAGTTTGAAGCACATGATGCCCTACACACTATGCAAGTGATTGTATCTTTGTCTATGGTTTCCTATGAATCAGTTTCCTTTTCGCACGCTAGTCAGTTGTTTCCTGAAGATGTCCTAATAAGCCGAAAACTAGTTTGAAACAAACAAAAATCAGTAGAACAAGAAGGTGCACTTTTTATTCAACCTTAAATATGAAAAGTATATTGTTTGAGAACAACATAGGGCTCGTGCATGACCTTAGATCATTTGGTACTATATTGTGTGAAATGTTGGATATTGTGCGTTTCCTGCGATTTTACGTGCTGTTGTTATTTGTGGCTCCAGATGCACCGCATACTCGTAGATCAGTCGCTTTGTTTCACCTTTGGTGTTTCTGGAGGAGAATCTAACCAGCGCTCGGTACGGGCACAATGTTGTTAGAGCCCTTCTTTTGCCGTTCTTGCAACAGGAAGGTGGTGATGTTCCAACAGGATAATGCTCGCCCACACACTGCCCATGACAGTCAAGATGCTCTGCAAGACCTGCTGAAACTTCCCTGGCCAGCACAATCTCTGGACAGGTATCCAATTGAGCATGTGTGAGATAATGGGAGGGAAAGTGACTTGTGCGGCTCGTCAACCAACAACTCTTACAGAACTACGAACAGATCGAGCAAACGTAGCATAACGTATCTCAGGACAGTATTCGCCACCTGTAAGATCTACTGTGTGGCAGAGTCAGCGCCTGCATTGCTGTCCGTGGAGGCTACACCACATATTAGTATGAGTGCTGTAGCATGGGTCGATACCTGGTACCTCAGAACCATTTGTGCTCTTCCTCTGTAAATGTAGTCGTTTCATGTACTCCATATGCATTGTTGCAACAATAAATATTGAGTGGATTGGAAACCTTTAAAAGGGTGTACTAATTTTTTTTCCAGGCAGTGTAGTTTCAGTACTGTCTTTGGTGTAGGAAAAGTATTAGTTGTGGAAATTGAGCCAAAATATTTTGTTTGATCTCCAGTACACATACAGACACATCTATGAGAAGAACTTTGATGGGCCCAGAGGTTAAATGGAAGTGTCTGGTACGTTGATATTTTGGCTACCTAGGAGACAATGACAACAAATCATATAAAATAGTTGTTGTGCAAAACCCATAAGCTCCTGCAATTATCTCTGTAATCTGCAATCTATAGAGCATGTGCCCAAAAAGAAAGGATTGTACATCTCGAAAGTTAGCGAAAGTAGTAGCAGGAGAGAAACTTGAAGGTGAGAAGATATTGGGTGGCAAAAGCTGTCTCACCAAATCAAATCAAATAAGCTGCAGAATTACGAGTTTTATGGCTTTGCACGAAGAAGAAATAGAAAAGAATGTATAAGGCATGAATGAATCTCTGTTGATAACTATTTCTACTGTTTTCAGAAAAGTGACCAAATGAAAATCCTCAGAATTGTTTCTGTCCAGCTGGCCGTGACAACTGTTGTCGGTTTCGGAAAAGATTGCATGTGGGACAAGTGTGTGAGTACAAACATTGATCGCCAGTATCTCTTATGGACATTACTGCTCTGGCGGTCTCGAATACGAAGACTGGTTTCATGCTGCTCCCCACACTACTCTACGCCATGCAAGCCTTGTTATCTCTCAGTAGCTGTTGGAGTCACCATCTATTTGAAGCTGCTTTCATTACTCGTCTCTTCATCTCTCTCCGCGTTTTAGCCCTCACACTTCCCTTCAATACAAAGTTGGCGATTCGTTGATATCTCAGGATGTGTCGTATGAACAGAACCTCTCTTTTAGTCAGTCAACTGAGCAACACGTCGGTGGTTCGTAATTCGTGCTTATATAGCTCAGTCGATAGAGCACTTGCCCAGGAAAGGCAAGTGTCCCACGTTAGAGTCCCGGACTGGCAACCAGTTTTACCCTGCTTGGAGGTTTCTTTCATATCAGCGCACAATCCTCAGCAGAGTGAAAATTCATTCTGGAGCACAAATTATTGTATGAGCTCCAATCGTTGCAACCAATGAAAGTTTTTTCCAGCAAAGATAAAGCTTGTCGATTATTTTTTCCAAGTAAGAAAATATGTTGTCTGCTGTAGTCGTGTCACGCATTGGGATCAGAGGGAGAAGTTTCCCCATCGCCTTGAACTCAGCGTCAACAATTCTCACCGTGCTGAGTGTGGAACATGGTGAAACCACATTGCGTTTTCAGATATGATGTTTACGAAGTGAGGTTAAGTGAAAATAGCGTCAATACACCGTAGAAAAAATTTGTGTGACAAAAGGCGAAAAAAATGTGAAGAGTGAATGTTAAACAAAGTTTTTTTAATTCTTAGCTTCCGCTAACAACGGAGGAAAAACCAGTGATTTGCAGAACGGGTAAACAAGAGCCAAAAAACACAGTAAGTAAATTGTACGCCAACTTTACAAGAAAATGCTGTTTTTAATCTATAAACATCCAAAAGAGACTTTAAATCTTTACGCAGATTAGTCAGTTACTACGGTTTATTTCATAACCTCGTTTGTTGGTTTGATGGAAAGCTATATTATTTTTGACAAGAAGCAGTAATTAATATCTGTAGTCTGTAGTTCTTTAAACAGACTTCTGGGGCATGTTAATGAGTTCACACAACAAATAAGCCATATTACCAGGTTTAGGACTCGAAAAATTTTATTGGACCTGATGAATTACTTCAAAAACATGTTCTCGTATAACATTACGGAATGGAGGTTGTCGAAGTACGCTGGCTTTTTTACGACACCTGTGGTTATCTGTTTGTCCTCGTACACATCCACATCCGCGTTGCAAATAATGATTTGTTTAGAGGCTTGAGCAACTCTTCATGCTGCTTCTGATTTTATTTATTATCAGTTTGTATTTCAGGAGTGTAAAGCTGAACTTTTTATGTCTGGTTGTCTTTATATTTTAGACAGATAGTGGGAGGAAATGTTCTGAACTGCACATAGCGGGAAATTTCGAAGTTTAGTGACAAAAGATGACGAAGAACAATAAAAACAGTCAATAATTGATCTTTCTAAATGATGATGGTGACGATGATGATGATTTATGGCTCAGGGCGCTAAACAGCAAGGTCATCAGCGTCCTTGCATTAATTATATACCGAAAAGCATGGTGAAAATTTATTAAAAATGATAATAAAGCAGAAAACCAAGTTTCATTCCCCCCCACGTGAATTGCAAGGCAACTCTGATAAGGCGAGCTTCACAAAAGCCCATAGTAAAATTCCAGCGAAGCCCAGTAAAATAATTAGATAAAATCATGGATAAAATACGAGTAAAGACACGGTTAAAAGAAGGGACAGATAACTGTCGCTGGATGGCTTCTTATAAATAATGAGTGGCTGAACCACTCTGTGACACATTAAAATCTCACACCCAGTACTTTGCGAAGAATTCTGGACACCACACAAAACCTTAAAGTTCGAACAACACTCGCCCTAAAAAACTACGAGGTGTATAGGAAGAGTAATGAGACTGACAACGCTGTGTTGTTCTACTTGTGTAGACCGTGTCTTCATCCATTCCAGATGCTCAGTCTGAGTTTCAGCTCCGTACAGCCATCACGTGATGTTGTGCGTTTAGCCAACGGATCAGCGTTATGCCATCACGTTTTGTGTTAAAATTGGGGAATGCGCGAGTTTGACTTTTGAAAAGTTGAAACATGCCTATGGGAAACATTCCTTTTAAGAACACAAATTTTTCGCTGGCACATGCCATTCTGGGAAGGTCGAAAACATGTTGAAAATGTACTTCGCTCAGGGAAACCTTCTACTTCAAAAACCCACGAAAACGTCGAACGTGTGCGTGCTCTTGTGAGACCAGGCCGACGTTTAACAACGAAGATGACGGGTAACCTGTTAAACTTAAACACTTTCACCGTACATTAAATTTTGGCCGAAGTTTGCACATGCGAAAGGTTTGAGCCAAAATTGTACCGAAAATCCTCACAACTGAGCAGAAGGACAATCGAAGAAATGTGTGCATTGATCTTCTTGAGAGGGCTGCCAGTGACACCGAATGGTGCAGCCGTGTGATCACAGAAGATGAATACTGGATTGTTGCGTACGATCCTGCGACAAAGTGAGCAGTGACACACTGCAGCATCTCCTCGACCGAAAAAAGCTCGAATGAGCAAATCAAAGATTAAAATAATGCCGATTTGGTTTTTTTACAGTAGCGGTATCGTGCATAAAGAATTTGTTCCTCCAGGACAAACTGTCAACCAAGTGTTTTACGAAGATATCCTTGAAAGTCTCAGGAAAAGAAAGAATCGAGTGATACTAGACATTGCAGACAAGTGAATGCTGCATCATGACACCACCCCACGTCACAAAGTCTCTTCAAGCGCGGAATTTTTGACCTCAAAATGCAGTCCTGTTGTTCTACCACCCCCCCCCCCCGCCCCCCTCCCAATTCACCTGATTTGAGTCCTTGTGACTTTTTTCTTTTCCCAAAATTGAAAAATAACTTAAAAGGACGTCCTTTGACACTCCGGAGAACATTCAGAAGAATGCGAGCGACATGTTAATGGCCCCACCAGTTGCAGCCTTTCAGTGCCAATACGAAACTGAGAACAACGACTCTGCCCGTGTACTGCTGCCGAGGGGGAACTACTTTGAAGAGGGCAATATTGTTGTTTGAAAAAAAAAAAAAAATTTGGTAGGCAAATATCTGTTTCATTACTTTTCTCACATATCTCATATACAGAGGAGTCCAAAAAAATGTATCCACTGTTTAAAAGTCCATAACTGGCAAACTAATTGACAGAGTTGTCTCATCTTTGGTAGTGTAATAGTTTGTAGTTCCGGCAATGGCCACACAAGCGTTGTATTGCGTTGTTTTGTTTTGTCAGATAACAGTCGCCAGATAGTCAGTGTTTTGTTTTTAGTTGCACCTAGTTACTCGAGTAAACTTGGCTGGCTCAAGGCTTACATTCGATGAAAGGAAGTCAGTTTTGAAGTGGTATTTTAAGTACGAAAACATTAATGAGGTTCAACGGCAACGGCGAAATGAGTATCAAACAGAGCCACAGACACGTTTAACGATTCGTCGCATTCGAGACAAATTTGAACTGTAGGCTGTGTTAAAAACGTACACAAACAACGATCTGGACGACCTGTAACAGTAACAAGTCCAGCTAACTTCCATCTCGTGTTAACAACAATTCACTCGCTCACCACAGAAGCCTGTGAGACAGTGTGCCCGTGAAACTGGAGTGAGTCGCTCAAGTGTTCGGCTAATTTTGAAAACAGCAAAGTGGAAGTGCTACATCTCACGATTGCTACACGAAATGAACGAGGACGGCCCAGATCGTGGATTCTAGGCGCTACAGTCTGGAACCGCGATACCGCTAAGGTCGCAGGTTCGAATCCTGCCTCGGGCATGGATGTTTGTGATGTCCTTATGTTAGTTAGGTTTAAGTAGTTCTAAGTTCTAGGGGACTCATGACCTCAGAAGTTAAGTCCCATAGTGCTCAGAGCCATTTTAACCTTTTTGAAGATCGTAGAATGGTGTACTGCGAGTGGTTTGCTAACATGGTGCGCAACGATGAAGAGTTTGCAGAGATGAGTGTGTGGTCTGATGAGGCACAATTCAAACTCAATGCTACAGTAAATCGCCACAATTGCATGTACCGGGCCGCCGAAAATCCGAACGTCCATGTAGACAAGGCCGTGAATTTGCCAGGAGTAAATGTGTAGTGAGGGTTGTCTTTCCGGGGCTTGATTGGGCCATTCTTCTTTGACGGCATAGTTACCGGTGAGGTGTACCTTCAGAAGCTTCAGACATCCATTTTAACTGCCATCCGAGACTTGTATGGAGACGGAAGAGTTTACTTTCATCAAGCTGGTGCCCCAGCCCACTACCAAAATCGTGTTGGGGTGTATCTCGACGAAAATCTACCAGGAAGATGGATAGGCCGTAGAGGTGCTGTGGAGTATCCGCCACGTTCCCCAGACCTAACTCCTCTGGACTTTTACCTGTGGGGAACACTAAAGGGCGTCGTTTATCGACAAAAGCCACGCACATTGGATGAACTTTGAGACTCCATCGTACATTCACGTGCAAATATCCAACTGAAAACGTTGCAGTCAGTAGTTCGTGCTACAGTTCGGCTGCATCGTTTGTGTGTGGGGTTAATCGTGACCATTTCGAACACCTACAGTGGTATCTTTAAGTTGGACTTAAAGCTATACTTTCACCAAAAATGAAACAACTCTGTCAATTAGTTTGCAAGTTATGGACTTTTAAACAGTGGATACATTTTTTGGACCCCTCTGTATTTGAGTTAATATTTATTGCAATCTTTGTACCATCTGCAAACAAAACAAGTTGTTCCAGAAAGATAGTAGGGCAGAGCCTTGGATTACGTAGCAGCTGATTCTTAAACTGATGCGTCTCATGCATTCGTGGCGGCTGTAAGCCTGATAATGGCTCAGTAGGATCCAGGCTGTGACAACGCAAAACAGCATGTTACGTTGCCTAGCCAAATAAGTGCTGCTCTTACGATACGAATCGGACGTTTCATCTGGTACGGCATTGGCTGTCGAGAGAAAGAAAATATGACGTGAGCTTGTTGCCGGGGGAAAAGGTTGCGTTAGACGCCGGTTTGCGCCGGATCCTGTTTACTGAACGTGTGCCGCCTGTCGGAGCTTATCTCTCGCACTCCAGCCACGGGTAGCCCCGAGATCCGCACGTTCCGCAAGAAGCGTAGGTGGACCACCTGTGGCGATGTTCACGTGTTTGCGAAGGCCGCGTCCAATAGTCGGCCGCTGTTATCGACATCTGCGTCGTAAACCGTGATGACAAAAACGGCAGCCGATGGTATGTCTTCCAACGTCAGTAGGAGTGAAAATACAAATGAATGATGTGCGTTAACGGGTACTACCGAGAGGTGTGTTACTCATGGTTCGTGTGTGTGTGTGTGTGTGTGTGTGTGTGTGTGTGTGTGAAATCTTATGAGACTTAACTGCTAAGGTCATCAGTCCCTAAGCTTACAAACTAATTAACCTACATCTACATCCATACTCCGCAAGCCACCTGACGGTGTGTGGCGGAGGGTACCTTGAGTACCTCTATCGGTTCTCCCTTCTATTCCAGTTTCGTATTGTTCGTGGAAAGAAGGATTGTCGGTATGCCTCTGTGTGGGCTCTAATCTCTCTGATTTTATCCTCATGGTCTCTTCGCGAGATATACGTAGGAGGGAGCAATATACTGCTTGACTCCTCGATGAAGGTATGTTCTCGAAACTTCAACAAAAGCCCGTACCGAGCTACTGAGCGTCTCTCCTGCACAGTCTTCCACTGGAGTTTCAAATGGTTCAAATGGCTCTGAGCATTATGGGACTTAACTTCTGAGGTCATAAGTCCCCTAGAACTTAAAACTACTTAAACCTAACTAACCTAAGGACATCACACACATCCATGCCCGAGGCAGGATTCGAACCTGCGACCGTAGCGGCCACGCGGTTCCAAACTGTAGTGCCTAGAACCGCACGGCCACACTGCCCGGCCACTGGAGTTTATCTATCATCTCCGTAACGCTTTCGCGATTACTAAATGATCCTGTAACGAAGCGCGCTGCTCTCCGTTGGATCTTCTCTATCTCCCCTATCAACACTATCTGGTACGGATCCCACACCGGTGAGCAGTATTCAAGCAGTGGGCGAACAAACGTACTGTAACCTACTTCCATTGTTTTCGGATTGCATTCCTTAGGATTCTTCCAATGAATCTCAGTCTGGCATCTGCTTTACCGACGATCAACTTTATATGATCATTCCATTTTAAATCACTCCTAATGCGTACTCCCAGATAATTTATGGAATTAACTACTTCCAGCTGCTGACCTGCTATATTGTAGCTAAATGATAAGGGATCTTTCTTTCTATGTATTCGCAGCACATTACACTTGTCTACATTGAGATTCAATTGCCATTCCCTGCACCATGCGTCAATTCGCTGCAGATCCTCCTGCATTTCAGTACAATTTTCCATTGTTACAACCTCTCGATATACCACAGCATTATCCGCAAAATGCCTCAGTGAACTTCCGATGTCATCCACAAGGTCATTTATGTATATTGTGAATAGCAACGGTCCTACGACACTCCCCTGCGGCACACCTGAAATCACTCTTACTTCGGAAGACTTTTCAATCAATCCAATCACACAATTCGTCTGATAGTCCATATGCTCTGTTCATTAAACGACTGTGGGGAACTGTATCGAACGCCTTGCGGAAGTCTAGAAACACGGCATCTACCTGGGAACCCGTGTCTATGGTCCTAAGGACAAACACAAACACCCATGCCCGAGGGAGGACTCGAACCTCTGCCAAAACCAGCCGCACAGTCTATGACTGCAGCGTCCCAGACCGCTCGGCTAATCCTGCGCGGCCTGATGGTTCGAAAATGTCTAACAAGGAGAGAACAAAACTTTCGACCCACCGATTATGATACTACAGGGTGCGCATTTACAACTAGCCGGCCTTTCCTTTGAATGTGAATGCAATATTCCGATTTCCGAAACAGAATAAACAGCTGCAACAATTGACAGTTTTATGTAGTAATCGATTCTTACCATTCTTCTGTCAGAATTTCAGTTTATTTATCAATGACGTTAGACGTTTCTGTTGCGGTCTGCAACATGGCTTTCTCGGTAGTAGAAAGAATTGAAATTGAGGAAGCGTCTGTGAATACAGGTTCGATTAAGGAAACTCGCGCAATTTTCGGGGTCAAGTTTCCGAATAGAGGACTACCAGCAATGTGAGCAATACAGTCTGTATAAAAATTGGCCCACCTACTGAACTGTGCAAAATGTGAAACAACAAACATATCCTTCAGTTCACACACCAGAAGTTATTGAAGACGTTTCCCGAAGAATTATTCAGAGCCCAAAGAAGTCTACGTGTTAAGGCGAGTTGGAACGCCCTGCCCCGACAATGTTAAACTTAGTGACTAGGTTTCCATGTATTTCAGGAACCACTGTAACCATTGACATGAAACTTTTACAGGACATTGAACTTATGTTCTGAGTCTACTGAACTACAGTAATTGCATTTCAGCCACAGTTAAAATTTTGTGTACTTTTTTGTACGTTGTCCTAAATAATTTTAATTATACATAACATTATGTTCTTCTTTTGGTTCAGTACACTCAGGATATGTATGTTATTACTCACTGAAAATTTGAATACTCTACTTGAAGTGGTGTCTCAGACTTAGGGAAAAATGAAACAGTACATGTAAATTTTTAGGAACGGCTTCTGAAGTTTCAAAAGACTGTAATTCACTTAATATATGCTTATTTTCTTTTATTTTTAGCCTCTCAGGAGCACCCTGCACCATACTGTATATCATCGACTTGATCTTTTTCCAAGTTTTTTCTTCTTTGTGGACTCCTTAGTGGCCAACTGTGCTGCATACTCTGCTTTATGAATGCGAACCTTGTCCATATGTTCAAGTTCTCTGATGCAGTTTGCTCCAGGATTAATTCCCATAGGCTGTAGCACTTTCACCCTACCAGTGTTGCCACTTTAGTGTCTACATTCCAACAGAAACATTTTTTGGTAGGCGAATCCACATAAGATTATTGAACGACTCATTGGGGTTTTGAGTCTGACCATGCAGACATTTCCTCAGTAATTCAGAATTTTCCAGGTCTCTGTAAATAGGTTTTATGATATCCATTACTGCTGTCGGGATGGAATATTTATGGCTGTATGAAATGCTTGAGTACTGGGCATAGCGGTAATTGCACCATGAACCAGATCCAGGAGGGTAAAGGTGGTGTACTAGTTTTTCATCATTTGGAAGTCTGTTGAAGAAAGTAGCCCATACTGCCTACTTCATTTTCAACAAATCCTCAGTATTATTTCTAATGGCCACTCCATAATACTGCTGTAGTTCATCAATCATTTTGTCTCTGAGCCTGCCACTTAGGGTTCGACACACAACGCGTGTTTATACTATGATACGATACGATACGATATTGTTTCTGACAGTGCTATCAATACAAGCACGTAATTTTACCTTTATAACACAGCAATCCACAGTCTTCTATGTAAAAAGATTACCGATTTTATTAGATCTTGAAGTAATGTACGTAAAAATTTTAACATTTTCAACTGGTGTAGGTTATATTTAAAAAATAAAATAAATTTCTTCCCATGTGAGTTTATAAGTAATATATATATATATATATATATATATATATATATATATATATATATATATATATATATATATCATTTTATTTGGAAAATTACAAATTTTATAATGAGATAAAAATCCGAAAATGTGAAAATTTTTTTTCGTTGTAACTCCCCTTAAACGGCCCAATAGGCGTATATAAGTAGGAGGAGTTGCCAGCGGATATTGAAGAGTCTTAATTTGAAGCAATGTCATGTGACGGTTGTGCAGTAACTACGGGAGGACGACAGACACGTGTAGACTACTGCACGTGGCTTCTGACTAACATCGACAATGGCTTGTTGGACCCTTTACATTACATTATGATTGATTAATGATGGTACGGTCTTTCCGGTCATGTGAATTCACAGAACACCAAGTACTGGGCAACGTAGCACGTTAACACTGAGAGTCAGCAACCACTCCATCGTGAAACATTCGGCTTTTGGAGTGGTGTAACATGGGCGCGCGTCATTGGGCAGATATTTTTTGACACTACCTTCATCACGGTTGTATGTATGCAAGTTTTTGATACATTTTGTGCTCAGCTCACTAAACTTGAAACACAATACTGCTTCTTTCAGCAAGATGGAGCAACATGACAGCCGGCCGCGGTGACCGAGCGGTTCTAGGCGCTTCAGTCTTGAACCGCGCGACCGCTACAGTTGCAGGTAAGAATCCTTCCTCGGGCATGGATGTGTGTGATGTCCTTAGGTTAATTAGGTTTAAGTAGTTCTAAGTTCTAGGGGACTGATGACCTCAGATGTGAAGTTCCATAGTGCTCAGAGCCGGCTGTTCTAATGGCATGTCTAACGCCGGGTAATACTTGACGTAAATCTCCACCACACAGAATTATCTTACCCCCAAAAGGGAGATGAATCTTCAGAATGCCCTTTAAAAGACCATCGACAACTCTTAGCACGTGTTTGGAAACCACTGATATCTCGTCCCAAAACATAAGGTCAGAGTCACGGAGGAGTTTTGCACCCCTGGTGTGAGTGCAAATCGATGAGACCGATGTGTTGCAACATAGGTAATGGTATTTTGAGAATCGAATGTGATGTGCGTCCCCTTGGTAGGAGATTGGCAGCAATGCGTGTCCACGCAGCTATTGAAACAACCTTGTTTTCACCTCGTAAAACATGACACAAAGTTTTGTGGACAAATGTTTCTCCGGAGACTCCCGTTCTTCAGTGAAGTAACACTTGGGAATCTTACTTCTTACTGAGTGTAAGACTTCCTCTGCTATTCCCATTTGTTCTTCGTTTAGCTTCTCGTACGCTGTCTTGCCGTTCTTACTTTCTTCTAAGTTGTAGGTTTGTGTTGTGTGACGATCACAACAGGGGTCGGCAGGTTCAGCTATTGGCAAGATCTGTCATAATATTTAAAAGCAGTCTCCAATTCTAGCAGTCTGGGGTTGTAGGCTTCAGGTGCCGTGTGCTGTCTCTGAAAATCTTCTGAAAGTGCGTCCTGGACTGTTGTCCGCAACTCAGGTATATTGGCAGGAGAACAGAATATGTAAATGATGGCGGAAAGCCATAATGCTTTGAAAATAAAGTTTTTTTTAACAAAAGCAACAGATTTAAACTATTCGTATATTTTTCGTTAGTGGTGAACGAAAGGATGAAAATGTATCAATTATTAATTTTGATTAAGTAATAAGGGAGATATGGCGTACCAACAAAAAAGCACCGTTGAGAAATAATACATATGATTACAATATTAACATTTAGCGATAGCTTTCAATCTCTTGCCAGGGAGAAGAAACTACTACAATACATGCGGTTCTTACCTAGACGCGATATCTGAAAGTAGACTTCATACCAGTTGGCTAAGCCGGCCGAAGTGGCCGTGCGGTTAAAGGCGCTGTAGTCTGGAACCGCAAGACCGCTACGGTCGCAGGTTCGAATCCTGCCTCGGGCATGGATGTTTGTGATGTCCTTAGGTTAGTTAGGTTTAATTAGTTCTAAGTTCTAGGGGACTAATGACCTCAGAAGTTGAGTCCCATAGTGCTCAGAGCCAGTTGGCTAAAGATAAGGTTAACAACAGCTCTCCTCCTCTAGCATATGTGCAGTGGATCGCCATCTCTACCTCCTTGCACACAGTCTTCGAGCTCACGCTTAAGTGAATATCAGGGCAACCAGTGCGACAGCTTTTAACGAATGTTCATATCCGTTGTGTTCGGAAATTCCCGACACAAACTCCTAGGACTTGTAAAGTGGAGTGACTACATAATATATTGAATAGAAACTCACGTCCGGAAACGTACGTTTCCGTTCTACGATGGTTTCAATTCGGAGGTATAACGCGTCCACGTATGCTGAGGGAAAGAAAAAAGTTCCAGAGCTGCTTATCCTGCTATGTAATACGGTAGACAGGATGACGTGTACTACGTCACCTAATGCCACTTAACGTCTGCCTTGCTGCGAACATATTCAAGGGCTGTGCGTCTGCGCCACAGTAAACACGATTCGGTACACGTTTTCAGAATACACAGACGTCGTCCTTGTGTATGGCGAAGATCGAGGTAACGGAAACTGCTACCCAGGTGTATCACGAAGGTTTCGGCAACGTGGCACGCCATCGCACAAAATTTTTACCCAAGTTACGCAGCGCCTCCGAGAAACAGGTACTTTCACCGTGAGGAGGGAGAACTGTGGTGCCCCATGGCAACACTGTGCGCCCGTATTTAAAGATGTACTGCATCGCGTTGAAGAGAATAAGTCAACGAGTACTCGAACAATCCGCTTGCGATGGGTGTTAGTGACGGTAATGTCTCGGACGTTCTGCAAGAATAACAATTACACTCATCAAAAAAAGTTTTGCATCACCCCAGTTCCCAGAACTCCTGAAGATAGACATTGACTGTGGATGTTGTAACACAGACACAGTCCCTTTGACTGTTCAGATATGTCACTAAAGACAACCATGCATGAGCAGTGCCTATTAGACGGAGGGGGTCCGACAGCCGATCATTTCCAGTCATTCCACCAGGGAGGAGATACACGGCTCGTGTTGTCTGTAGTTCAACCATGCCTAGACGGTCAGTACCGCGGTTCGATCTCATCCGCATTGTTGCTTTGTGCCAGGAAGGGCTCTCAACAAGAGAAGTGCTCAGGCGTCTCGGAGAGAACCAAAGGACATGGAGAAGATACAGAGAGACAAGAACTGTCCATGACATGCCTCGCTCAGGCCACCCAAGGGCTACTACTGCAGTGGATGACCGCTACCTACGGATTATGGCTCGAAGGAACCCTAACAGCAACGTCACTATGTTCAATAATGCTTTTCGTGCAGCCACAGGTTCAGGAACTCTCGGAACCGAGGTGATGGAAAACTTTTTTTGATGAGTGTACATCCGCACCGCTTACGAGGGATACACGCTATGGGTCCAGCCGATTTTCCACTACGCGTTGCCTACTGTGCGTGGTTCCCGCACCACTGCATCGACACACCCCTGTTTCAACGTCGAGTTATGCTCACAGATGAATGTTAATTTCACTGGGGACTATGTTCTGAAATCGAGAAACAGCCATGTCTGGGCAGACGAAAACCCTCGTGCCACACATGTTCAGAGATTTCAGCACCGGTTTGGTATTAATGTGTGGACAGGTATTCAGGACGGTCATGTGATCGGGTCACACCTCTTTCCATTCATGATCCTACATACCTGAGCTTCCTACGAAACGTATTGGACCAGTTCTTGGAAGCTGTACCACTGAATGTCCGTAAGGAAATGTGTTTTCAACATGCTGGTGCACCACTTCACTTCTAACGTGCGGTTCGGCGACATCTCAACACTCGATGGGGTATCCGAGGTGGTCCAATAGCGTATCCGCTCCGATCGCCGGATTTAACTCCTATGGACTACTTCTTGTGATGGTGTATGCATAGTTTAATTACCGAGACTCCTCTAGAGAAAGAGAAATATCTGCTGCCACGAGTTCTGGTCGCTGCACTAGAAATAGAAGAGAGACCAGATGAGATGGCGAGAGTGCACTAGAACAAGACTCACGGGTACAAAGTCTGCAACAACGTTGGTGGTCGCCACATCGAGCCGCTGTTGTAATGCGTCAGTATTACTCTGTATGTATAGATTTCTGATTTCTTATATGTTTTGGAATAATTCAAACATACAACGTTTAAGTGTTAATATAAACCATATGTGCTTAAATGATAATTGAATGTTTCGTTACGTTTCCTTTCGAATTGATACGGAATAATTGTACTGCGTCACGCCTAATTCAGTTCCTCGAGCAGAAGTGGATGAGTTAAACATCTGAACTGAAACCGTCGTATAATGGTAACGGTACGTTTCCGGGCAGGGGTTTCTATTCACAATATTGTGTACCCACTTCCCACTACAAGTCCTAGAAGTTTGTGACGGGAATTTTCAAACACCCTGTTTACAATGTCATAAAACTGACACACTGTGACAACAGATGACCGGAGCATGAATAAATGCTACAATCTCACAACGATGTGCTTTAGGCCCTTATGGTTCTTAGAGCCTCATATGTACACTAGCGGCATTTAAAACCGCAACAGCAGGAAGGATACCAAATGGTGAAATCTTACTTATTATAAGCAGTATAATAGGACGAATACAAAATTACATGTGTAGCTGCTTTCGTGGTGTACAGGACGAGAAATTTGGTACACACAGATGCCACCTCTGGCAGCAACAATGATCCTAACGTGGCTTAGCATTGAGTCGAATTGAACTAGGGTACGTCATTCCATGCTGCTTCAACTCTGTGCAAGAGTTCATCAGTCGCACTGCTAGGCGAGTGTCACGTGTCAGTCTCTCCAAAGTCTACGACAAGATGTTATCAATGGGTGACAGATGTTGGCCAAGGCAACAGCTGAACGCTCTACGCAGTGTGTAGGTCAGGACAGCAGGGGCGATACGTGGTCTTCCGTCAACATGTTGAAAGATAACGCCACGGAGATCTTCAGCCCGTCTTCGGGTCCTCCAGTCTTCACACGTCAGAAATGTAACTGCTGCTTTCCAAATTACTGACTATGCGAACCAGAGGTGAACTTTCCTGTGTCCAACGACACCCCATATCGTGACGCTAGGTCCCGTATGGCGATTACGAATGCAATCTGACAACGTCCGTTCTCCTCAGAGCCTCGATCTACATCTACATCTATGTGCTGCAAACCACCGTGAGGTGCATGCCTGAGGGTATGTCCCATTGTACTAGTTATTAGGGTTCCTTCCCGCTCCATTCACTTATGGAACTCAGGAAGAAAGATTGAATTCCTCTGTGCTTGCAGTAGTTATTGTAATATTATCCTTACGATCCCTATGTGAGCGATATATAGGGGGTTGTAGGATGCCCCCTTAAAGGAAGTTCATGAAACTTTATTAATATTCTCGGGATAGTTAACGTCTCTCTTCAAGAGTCTTCCAGTTCAGTTCCTTCAGTATCCCTGTGAAACTCTCCCACGCATCAAACAAACCCGTGACCATTCGTAGTGCCCTTCCCTGTACACGTTCAATATCCCCTGTTAGTACTATTTGGTTCGGGTCCTACACACTTCAGCAATATTCTAGACCCGGTCGCGCGTATGACTTGTAAGCAATCTCCTTTGTAAACTAATTACACTTCCCCAGTATTCTACCAATAAGCCGAAGATTTCAATTAGGTTACATCATGGTCAGACAGAGATTCCGAAATCAGATACTGGATTGTAAGGCGTACCCAGGAGCAGATATAGACTCAGATCACAATATAGTAGTGATGAAGAGTAGGCAGAAGTTCAAGACATTAGTCAGGAAGAATCAATACGCAAAGAAGTGGGATACGGAAGTACTAAGGAATGACGAGATATGTTTGAAGTTCTCTAACGCTATAGATACAGCAATAAGGAATAGCGCAGTAGGCAGTACAGTTGAAGAGGAATGGACATCTCTAAAAAGGGTCATCACAGACGTTGGGAAGGAAAACATAGGTACAAAGAAGGTAGCTGCGAGGAAACCATGGGTAACAGAAGAAATACTTCAGTTGATTGATGAAAGGAGGAAGTACAAACATGTTCCGGGAAAATCAGGAACACAGAAATACAAGTCGCTGAGGAGTGAAATAAATAGGAAGTGCAGGGAAGCTAAGACGAAATGGCTGCAGGAAAAATGTCGACATCGAAAAAGATACGACTGTCGGAAGGACAGACTCAGCATACAGGAAAGTCAAAACAACCTTTGGTGACATTAAAAGCAACGGTGGTAACATTAAGAGTGCAACGGGAATTCCACTGTTAAATGCAGAGGAGAGAGCAGATAGGTGGAAAGAATGTATTGAAAGCCTCTACGAGGGTGAACATTTGTCTGATATGATAGAAGAAGAAACAGGAGTCGATTTAGAAGAGATAGGGGATCCAGTATTAGAATCGGAATTTAAAAGAGCTTTGGAGGACTTGCGGTCAAATAAGGCAGAAGGGATAAATAACATTCCATCAGAATTTCTAAAATCATTAGGGGAAGTGGCAACAAAACGACTATTCACGTTGGTGTGTAGAATATATGAGTCTGGCGATATACCATCTGACTTTCGGAAAAGCACCATCCACACAATTCCGAAGACGGCAAGAGCTGACAAGTGCGAGAATTATCGCACAATCAGCTTAACAGCTCATGTATCGAAGCTGCTTACAAGAATAATATACAGAAGAATGGAAAAGAAAATCGAGAATGCGCTAGGTGACGATCAGTTTGGCTTTAGGAAAAGTAAAGGGACGAGAGAGGCAATTCTGACGTTACGGCTAATAATGGAAGCAAGGCTAAAGAAAAATCAAGACACTTTCATAGGATTTGTCAACCTGGAAAAAGCGTTCGACAATATAAAATGGTGCAAGCTGTTCGAGATTCTGAAAAAAGTAGGGGTAAGCTATAGGGAGAGACGGGTCATATACAATATGTACAACAACCAAGAGGGAATAATAAGAGTGGACGATCAAGAATGAAGTGCTCGTATTAAGAAGGGAGTAAGACAAGGCTGCAGCCTTTCGCCCCTACTCTTCAATCTGTACATCAAGGAAGCAATGATGGAAATAAAAGAAAGGTTCAGGAGTGGAATCAAAATACAAGGTGAAAGGATATGAATGATACGATTCGCTGATGACATTGCTATCCTGAGCGAAAGTGAAGAAGAATTAAATGATCTGCTGAACGGAATAAACAGTCTAATAAGTACACAGTATGGTTTGAAAGTAAATCGGAGAAAGACGAAGGTAATGAGAAGTAGTAGAAATGAGAACAGCGAGAAACTTAACATCAGGATTGATGGTCACGAAGTCAATGAAGTTAAGGAATTCTACTACCTAGGCAGTAAAATAACTAATGACGGACGGAGCAAGGAGGACATCAAAAGCAGACTCGCTATGGCAAAAAGGCATTTCTGGCCAAGAGAGGTCTACTAATATCAAATACCGGCCTTAATTTGAGGAAGAAATTTCCGAGAATGTACGTCTGGAGTACAGCATTGTATGGTAGTGAAACATGGACTATGGGAAAACCGGAAGGGAAGAGAATCGAAGCATTTGAGATGTGGCGCTATAGACGAATGTTGAAAATTAGGTGGACTGATAAGGTAAGGAATGAGGAGGTTCTACGCAGAATCGGAGAGGAAAGGAATATGTGGAAAACACTGATAAGGAGAAGGCACAGGATGATAGGACATCTGCTAAGACATGAGAGAATAACTTCCATGGTATTAGAGGGAGCTGTAGAGAGCAAAAACTGTAGAGGAATTCAGAGATTGGAATACGTCAAGCAAATAATTGAGGACGTAGGTGCTACTCTGAGATGAAGAGGTTAGCACAGGAAAGGAATTCGTGGCGGGCCGCATCAAACCAGTCAGTACCTACCCCTACAAAGTGTTACACCCAGGTATTTATGTGAATTGGCCGATTACAGTACTGACTACTTGATATTATAGTCATAGGAACAACGTTTTTTCGTTTCGTGAAGTGCAGAATTTTACGTATCTGAACATTTAAAGCAAGTTGCCAGTCTCTATATCACTCTGAAATCTTATTAATATCTGACTGAATATTTGCGCAGCTTCCTTCAGACAATACTTCATCACCCACAACAGCATGATCTGAAAAAAGTCTCAGGTTACTACTAATATTGCCCGCAGGTTCATTGATATACAACACGAACAGCGTGTGTCCCAACACACTTCCCTGGGAAACACTAAAGATGACTCTCCATCGAAGATAACATGTTGTGTTTCCCCTACCAAAACGTCCTTAGTCCAGTCACAAATTTCACTTGGTATCCCATATGATCGTACTTTCCACAAAAAGCGTAGATGTGGTACCGAGTCAAATTATTTACTTACTTTTCGCGATCAGGCTCAATGGACTGCGCGCTGCTTCGAGAGATTGCCTCCACTTCAGCCTGTCTTCGGGTCCTTTCTGCCATTCTTCCAGCAGTCCTACTCTATGAAGGTCTTTGGATACGCAGTCCATCGAGTTCTAGGTCTTCCTACGGGCCTTCTGCAGGTTGGCTTGGTGTTAGAGTACAGTTTTCGGCCATCGGTAGTCCTATATTCGAGCAACATGTCCTGCCCACTGGAGTCGTCTGTCTTCATCATAGCCACGACGTTCGAGAAGAAAGTGTAAATTTGTTTCAACAAACGAAAAAACGAAGCCGTTTGAGGACAACACTGCTGCACACGATCCAGCTTAGTTAATGGAGTGAGCTGTACACTTATACTCAGCGAAAGGGTTCATTTATTCAACAGCTTGGAGACCTGAGTAATAAGTGTCACCCATATTGCTTGCATTGTCATATGACTGACGCCTACATAAGTGATGTCCAAATCATATTTACTTAATAAATTTTGCTAATGAATCAGTTAATTCTTCTGATTTGTGCCCTGTGTTTGCAATAAAACAGATAAATCTTTTAACAGGAAATCCATCTTTGCATAAATACCCTTTAACAAAAGACAACTAATCCACATGTGTAATATCGTGAGTGGCGTCAAACATGGTGGGAAAACGTTTAGTTTCTTTCACGTCGTCTGTAACATACTACTTCAACACCCTTTCTGCCAGAATTATGTAAACTCTTCATACGTTTAAAAAGAAAGATATGATGTGCTCCATTTTCCTTTGTTTCCGTAAAGTTTTATATGTTTAGCTAGAAAAGGATAGAATCTTGCTGTTAGCTGTAGTGCCATCTCGAATTTTAAACAATATGTTGACCCAGACCCTTATTTGTGACTCCTGAAAGACAAGCCCTGTGTTGAAAAGTTTTTGACCACAGCAGCAACTCGCTTTAATAAGTCCCTCCAATATTTTTACTTATATCTCCAGCTGAGATGTTAGTTTCTATCTATCCTCTCCGTGATTTTTCCTGTAGCTGAATTGTCATAGGCAGTCAATCGGGACCGACCGTATTTCAGGTTTTGTAAACTACATCTACATCTACATCCATACTCCGCAAGCCACCTGACGGTGTGTGGCGGAGGGTACCTTGAGTACCTCTATCGGTTCTCCCTTCTATTCCAGTCTCATATTGTTCGTGGAAAGAAGGATTGTCGGTATGCCTCTGTGTGGGCTCTAATCTCTCTGATTTTATCCTCATGGTCTCTTCGCGAGATATACGTAGGAGGGAGCAATATACTGCTTGACCCTTCGGTGAAGGTATGTTCTCGAAACTTTGACAAAAGCCCGTACCGAGCTACTGAGCGTCTCTCCTGCAGAGTCTTCCACTGGAGTTTATCTATCATCTCCGTAACGCTTTCGCGATTACTAAATGATCCTGTAACGAAGCGCGCTGCTCTCCGTTGGATCTTCTCTATATCTTCTATCAACCCTATCTGGTACGGATCCCACACTGCTGAGCAGTATTCAAGCAGTGGGCGAACAAGCGTACTGTAACCTACTTCCTTTGTTTTCGGATTGCATTTCCTTAGGATTCAAAAAAATGGCTCTGAGCACTATGGGCCTCAACTGCTGAGGTCATTTGTCCCCTAGAACTTAGAACTAGTTAAACCTAACTAACCTAAGGACATCACAAACATCCATGCCCGAGGCAGGATTCGAACCTGCGACCGTAGCGGGCTTGCGGTTCCAGACTGCAGCGCCTTTAACCGCACGGCCACTTCGGCCGGCCCTTAGGATTCTTCCAATGAATCTCAGTCTGGCATCTGCTTTACCGACGATCAACATTATATGATCATTCCATTTTAAATCACTCCTAATGCGTACTCCCAGATAATTTATGGAATTAACTACTTCCAGTTGCTGACCTGCTATATTGTAGCTAAATGATAAGGGATTTTTCTTTCTATGTATTCGAGGCACATTACACTTGTCTACATTAAGATTCAATTGCCATTCCCTGCACCATGCGTCAATTCGCTGCAGATCCTCCTGCATTTCAGTACAATTTTCCATTGTTACAACCTCTCGATGTACCACAGCATTATCCGCAAAAAGCCTCAGTGAACTTCCGATGTCATCCACAAGGTCATTTATGTATATTGTGAATAGCAACGGTCCTATGACACTTCCCTGCGGCACACCTGAAATCACTCTTACTTCGGAAGACTTCTCTCCATTGAGAATGACATGCTGCGTCCTGCTATCTAGGAACTCCTCAATCCAATCACACAATTGGTCTGATAGTCCATATGCTCTTACTTTGTTCATTAAACGACTGTGGGGAACTGTATCGAACGCCTTGCGGAAGTCAAGAAACACAGCATCTACCTGTGAACCCGTGTCTGTGGCCCTCTGAGTCTCGTGGACGAATAGCGCGAGCTGGGTTTCACATGACCGTCTTTTTCGAAACCCATGCTGATTCCTACAGAGTAGATTTCTTGTCTCCAGAAAAGTCATTATACTCGAACACAATACGTGTTCCAAAATTCTACAACTGATCGACGTTAGATATATAGGTCTATAGTTCTGCACATCTGCTCGACGTCCCTTCTTGAAAACGGGGATGACCTGTGCCCTTTTCCAATCCTTTGGAACGCTACGCTCTTCTAGAGACCTACGGTACACCGCTGTGATGTTCCACTAAATAATAAACATGAAACACAAAATACACTACCCTTGGTTTGAGAGTATACTAAAAATGGTCTTTGTTGTTTCTCGGCATTCCTCAAAGATGTGACACACGAACCTTTACTTAAGTACTTCGGAAAATCAGTATATTGCTTGCATGAATTACTGAAATGCCGGCCGCGGTGGTCTCGCGGTTCTAGGCGCTTCAGTCTGGAACCGCGCGACTGCTACGATCGCAGGTTCGAAACCTGCCTCGGGCATGGATGTGTGTGATGTCCTTAGGTTAGTTAGGTTTAAGTAGTTCCAAGTTATAGGGGACTGATGACCACAGTCCCATAGTGCTCAGAACCATTTGAACCATTTTGAATTACTGAAATCAGAGCCCCTACTCTGTGCCACGTAACCTTGTTTAGCGATATTATCGAGAAAGGATTCATTTATTATACACTTCGCAGGATAGTTAGAAACAGAATCATTGCCAACTGCTTTATGTACGTCATCTGGGTCAACTGAAATGGTTATTTTTGCGCCTTTTATTATTGTTTCTCATATAGGAAACGCCTGACTCAGATAAACCACACGCTGTACTATTTTCGTTATTGTGCACCGCATTATCACACGGCACATTATTACACTTTGATGTTTCTGGGACTGTAGCTGGAACTAGATAGCAGTTTCTGATTTTAAATCGCACACCGATCTTTGCGTTCTTTCTCAGAGTTTCCTCATTCGTCATTGCCTTATCTATCGCGACTTTTTGGTACCGAGAACCACTTTCTCTTCTCCGACTGTCAATCTTTTCATTAATACTAATATATAAAACATAATGCTGAACAGCTGTGCTCTTTACAGTTTCAAATTAAACTTAACTGCCAGCCAAGTGGCTGGCTGTTAGGATGACTGGATGACTGGCAGTATTTTCCTCGCATTTGAAGTTTGAGTGGGCACGACTGACAAGGGGAGGCCGCCAATTGTGAAATTCAGATTCGATTCATACTGCACATAATAAAAGCTCATGGCCAGAGGTGTAATGTGGCAAAGCACCAAGATGCACTTCTCAGCCGTTGTCGAGAAAATCGACAGTTAAAAGAAACCGCTACGGTGAAATACTCTCTACGATTAGTAATTTTCTACCGCGTCGTGGCGCAGCGGTAAGCGCTCGGGTTCTTAATCCGAAGGTCGCCGGATCGAATCTCGCGCCATACAAATTTTTTTTTATTATTTGTTTTTTGTAATTCAAATGTGTACACATATATATGCGCAGTATGAATCGAATTTCACAATTGGCGGCCTCCCCTTGTGAGTGTCGACGCCAGCTGAGTATGACAGTGCTAGCGGCGTGTCAAATGATAAAGCTCAACTGCAAGGAACGAGAATTTCCTTCCTAACGTATACCACATAGGAAGGCACGATGCTAAATAAAGTGAATAATAGAATTAATGCCAATGTTATTCACATCCATTTCATTGTGAGTTAAGTTCGCATTCTCAAAATAGTTCAAATGGCTCTGAGCACTATGAGACTTAACTTCTGAGGTCATCAGTCCCCTAGAACTTAGAACTACTTAAACCTAACTAACCTAAGGACGTGATACACAACCATGCCCGAGGCAGGATTTGAACCTGCGACCGTGCCGGTCGCGCGGTTCCAGACTGTAGCGCCTAGAACCGCTCTGCCATTTCGGCCGGCTCGCATTCTCCTTTCAAGAGTTGTTGATATTTTGAAAAAACAGTAACAGGTTATAAGTCACCCCTTTAAATCCACAGCCCTTTAACATTCGCCACCCTAGGCAGCTTCCTAGTCTGCCTAGGCCTAAATACTACTCTGAGCCAGTGTAGACGGAAAGCTATTTACCGTATGCGGGAATGATGTTCACACTATACGCTGCAGGTTTAGCGTTCTTGGTACGGTTAGTGTCATGACTTGCCGTTAGGCGCCGGTTATGGTACGGCGACGTAGGGTTGAAACACAAACAGCAGTCTGCATTAACAGTTCCAGACAGTCAGCATAAGTCTGGACAATGTGAGCAGAACTTTACTGTTAAAGCTGTTTTATCAAAACAACAGCAATAGTGCTGCTGTGTCTCTTCGCGAATATCAACGCATCAGAGTAACACAGAGAGGTTCTCTTTTCGCGCCGGAGTTGAAGAATATGAATCAGAAGTTCGAATCAACTGGCGATTTGGAAATTGCTCCTGAGAGAGGCCGACGGCCAGTTGCGCCACTCATTACTGATGAAGTTACTGTTGCTGTGGCTGAGTATGTTAGGACGCTATGTGCGATCTGCAAACAGCGCACGAGCTGTGTCACGACAGCTGAACATTCCACGGCCCATCGTTCGAAAATTGCTGCAAACTATTGTGAAATGGTATCTCTAGTGCGGTATCAGATTATCGTGGATACAGATGGACGTCACATTGAGCAATGTTTGTAACCTGGAACGTAAATGTGATAAGCATTTGACAAATGTAAGCTCCTCGTGTAGAAATTAAAATGTGTTCCTTCCAATAGCTTATGCCTTATTTCTCTTCCGAAAGTAACTCTATTGAAAGAAGTTGAATTAATCGACGAATATGTCAAAATTTATATGAGATGTAATTTTTCAACTGTATTATCCAAAGCTCATAACAAAATTGACATGGTCATTCAGCAATTATAGAAAATGTTTCTCACATACGCAGCTGAATGATTTAAGTGTGTTCAAATGACACTCAAACAACTACAAGTAAACAGACCCTTAACACATTTGGACGTATTTTCCATACTATTTTATTAAGGATATATTAGAGTAACCAAATTTTGAATGTATTTCTGAATGCATTGTCATGGTATGAAATGACACAAATGAAATAGCTAAATCATGTATCCCAAATATCCCAAATCTAATAATATTCATAATAGGAAACAAAACAACTTAAACTTTCTTTGTAAGCTTCCTAAGATAATATTAAATGTAAATCATGTAGCTAACTACAGTGGTAGATCATATAAATAAATCTTAAGTATTGAAACTTTAAGTAAATATTAAGTCAAGAAAAATGTAATATTTTTTAATTCTCCACTTACGTGGGAAATGTTCAGTTACTGAATGTTCATGGATATAAGTTTTGTGAACCATCTACAGATTTACAATAGTGTATGTTTGTGTCCTTGCACAACAACGTCAAAACAGTATAAATGTCTATTACTGCCACTCCATTATATAGCATGTTCTGTTCAGTTGTCTCTCTTGTCACATAGCATAAACAAATATTTAACTGTTAATTACTATCAAATGGTTAACAGTGTCAACGTACATCACTACTTTCATGACCTAAAACTCTTAACTGTCTCTATAGAGAAAATAACTAAAATTTTATGTTTTTCTTAAACAACAGGTAATCTGTGACCAATGCATAAAAAAGATTTTCAGTGAAAAGTTTTCCTTTCGATCAACAACAAAATTTGCAGCCTCAGGTTACATAATTTACCATTCTTTAAAATTTATGAATGTATGGTTTCAGTCCAGCAATGTTCCTTGCACAAATAGTATTTTGCAAAGCCTTCTGTAGCGCCACCACCGTTTATGATAGCGAAAGTCAATTTTGTGCAATATAGCCAGGTGTGGGCTGGATTGCAGGATTGCAGTGAGTTACGCATACCAGCAGTTGCAAGGCAAATAGAGGCCACAGGGGCATAGAGCTACTGGAGAGGGCGCACACGGCAGTTTTCATGGCGCAAGTCACAGGAAGAAGGGGGCCACTGGCCAACCTAGTGTGTTATGAGTATGTGACGTGCAGCGGCGCACTTGGCAAAACAGAGGTGCACAGCCGAGTATAAATAGGTGCCTTTTCTAACGAGATTAATTCAAGTGTGGCAGCTCTCCTTGGATGGCGGGATGTCACACCACCACCTACACGCAGCAGCAGATGGGGCGCCAGTATTCCAGTCCACGGCGGGTCACTAGTTCGACCCTCTGAGGCTGACGCGGGATCCGTAGCCAGCCAGCCAGCTGCGGGCCACTCCACGGCTCGCTACTGCGGGCAGTCGTCCTGGCTTCCAACACACGCTGGAAGCATCGCAAGGTGAGGGCTGCAGATTCGGACTCCAGATCACAGGCGCTCATTGTCGTCGTCTTCTAAGCCACACTGGTGAGGGATCACGGCGCAGACCATCTTGCAGTTGTCAGTGGGCTGCGTGGCAGCTCCTCAGAGTGGTGCGGGGAGAACGAGGACGGGGACAGCTGAGTTGGCAGGGATGCAGACCGCCGAGTCAACTGTGGCATCCTGACGGCGCCGCAACTCCGCTGGCGTACAAGGCCGGCTCGACACAGCATTGCATTAGACGGACTGCTGGGGTGCTTCCTCAGCATTGTGGGGCCCTGTGACGCAGACCGAGGTGTACGAGGGCACTGTGGTTGGAAACAATAAATGATTTGGAAAGTTCTCGCCGAGTTTTAATACGACACCTCCTGGCATCACCCATTACACTGCAGACCATATCAGCATAACATATTTTCTAACAAACAATAAGTTGTGAAGTGTGACAAATATTCCTAGTACACGATAGATGGAGTTGAAATAGTCATTGTATACCACAGATCATTGATGTATATCATGTATAGTAATGGGCCTCTAAATTTATTTTATGGCCTAATTTATATTCACATCTGACGATTTCATCGCTTTAAGGACATGTTGAATTCTGCCTACAATCAGTTCTGAATCTATTAACAAAGCTGGTCAGGCATTTCTTAAGCAGATAACTTGTTCAGTAGGCGACAGTGTGAAACTGGGTCGAACTCCTTCCGGAAGTCAAATCAAACTGGACGCCGGTATCTACTGCCTTCTGGCTCTCATGAACGAACAAATTCCATGCTGATTCCTACTGAGGAGAGTTTTGCTTTCCAAAATGGTCAAAGAGGTCACAGAGAGCAAGGATAAAAAGTGTTCCATAATTCAACAACAGATCTACGCAGTGATTAAGCCCTATAGCTAAACGCAGCAGTCTGACCACTCTTCTTGAAAACAGTACTGGCCAGCACCTTTTTGTCATCGCTTGAAACGTTTCAGTAAATTCCCACTAGAAACAGTGCGAGTTCTTGCGATCTACTACATATACACTGACGGAAATAAAATCACAACATCAAAAAATAATTAATGTAGAGCAGTCAAGTTTCAGGGATACATTTATCTAGGTAACATATTTAAGTGATTAACATTGCAAGTTCACAGGTTAATGTAAGTGCGAGTAAGCCATTATAAATGCGAAATGCTGGTATATTAACAACCGATGAAACTGCCAGGATGTTGAATGCAAACATGAATGCATTGTTTTTCCAGATACCGGATGTCAGGTTGTTATGGAGTTCCATGTATGTGGCACTTGGCCAGTCAATACACGGACGGTTAACGTGTTTGTGGATGACACTGGGGGTTGTTGTTCGCTGATGTCCCAACATGTGCTCAATTGGAGACAGATCTGATGATCGAGCACGCCAAGGCAACATATCGATATTCTGCAGAGCACAGCACGTTGTGTTATAACAGCGGTATGTCAGTGAGCATTATCCTATTGGAAAACGCCTACTAGAATGCTGTTCATGAATTTACAACAGGTGGAATCACCAGACTGACGTACAAATTTGCAGACAGGGTGCGTGAGACAACCGCGGGATTGCTCCTGCTATCATACGAAACCGCAACCCAGACCATAACTCCAGGTGTAGGTCCAGTGTGTCCATCACGCAGACAGGTTGGTCGCAGGTCTACAACTGGCCTTCTTCTAAACAACACACGACCATCACCGGTACCGAGGCAGAACCAGTTTTCATCAGCAAACACGGTAGACTTCCACCCTGCCCTGGAGTGAGATCTTGCTTGACACCACTAAAGCCGCAAGTGGCGGTGGTTTAGGTGTCAGTGAAATGCACGCTGTAGAGCGCCTGGCTCGGAGCTGTCCTTGAAGTAACCGATTTGTAACGGTTCGTTGTGTCATTGTGGTGTCAACTGCTGCTCAAATTGCTGCTGCAGATGCAGTAAGATAGTGACAGAGCCACATGCCAAACTCGATGGTCTTCCCTCTCGGTAGTGCCACGTGGCCGACAGGAGCCCAGTCTTCTAGCGACCGTACATTCCCGTGACCACTGTTGTTAGCAACCATATACACATTTCTGCTAAGTCTTTCTGCAATATCGCAGAAGGAACATCCAGCTTCTCGTTGGTCTGTTACACGGCCTCGTTCAAACTCAGCGAGATACTGCTACAGGCGTCTTTGTCACCTTAAAGGCATTCTTATTAATATCAGCTCATTACTTCCAATCTCAGAGGTAACTAACGCTCACAACCGTTCCAGCGAGTATTTAAAGCAAACCTGACTTGCAACCTCATAGTGACGCTACTGGCGCCACTCTTACGCGACTGGCGTGAAATATGAATAGACATCATCTTTCAGATGTAGAAACTTACCTAGCGTCTGTCGCTTATGTCACACTCCTTCTTGGTACTGCTATTTTTTCCGTCAGTATGGCCAAACTATCAGGACACCTTTCCCATAGATGATGATGATGATGATGATGATAAAGTCCCATACTCCGTAACGGAGCGTAGGGGAACGATGCGGGAGACCCGCACCGCCGTACTAGGCAAGGTCCTAGTGGAGGTCGTTTGCCATTGCCTTCCTCCGACCGTAATGGGGATGAATGATGATGATGAAGACGACACAACAACACCCAGTCATCTCGAGGCAGGAAAAATCCCTGACCCCGCCGGGAATTGAACCCGGGACCCCGTGCTCGGGAAGCGGGAGCGCTACCACGAGACCACGAGCAGCGGACCATCCCATATATAGAAGCAGAAAATATGTAATGTGGACGTGGGTCCGGAAACACTTTAGTTCCATGTTAGGACGATTCATAGTTGTAAAAATCATGGGAAAACCACAGCATACCACATGAAAATCTTTCTTGCATGAAACGTTTCAAATGCCTCCTTGGTTACGTCTGGATAAACTGTAATTCTTCAGCTGACCTCCGGTGTTTTATGTTCTGTTTTACTGTTTCGCCGAATGTAATGCTGAAATGCGAATCACGCTATCGCTTGTGTTGACAGGCGACTCGTTTTTCTTACTCGTAGCGTCAGCCATTTAAGTAGCGGACTTCGCGAGTCTTCACTACGCACTTGGTTTACAACACAGATGGATAGGAAGTGATGGATCAGTTACCTAGCCTCCACGTTCTCTGGACCTAAACACGCTAGATTTTCAATTGTGGGGCATTTGGAAACTACTACGTATTGAATCTCGGTAAAAGATGCATTAAGATTGTTGCTTTCATGTACGAAATAGTTTCGTGCGGTGTGTGGTACTTTCTGTTCCTATTTCCCAAGACTATCTTACAATGAAAAGATGAAATTGAGTTCTGGTGTGAAAATAAATCATTTCTGAACCCATGTGCACGTAACATGTCTCCTTCTTCTGTGTATGATGAGTATGTCCTGAAAGTTGGGCCTCGCCTTTCTGAAATACCTCGTATATATCATTGCGAAAGTATTCCATCAGGTTCAGTCCTCTTTTCCCTGTCGTATGATTTTAGTTCATCTTTTACTGCTCTATCGGTTATCTGTCGATCTCAGTCACTTCAGCATTTGTGCAACTATCGAAAAAGAGGAAGCATAGAACAGTCTCCACATCGTGACACAATTTTGGGAGATAGAATTCAGTACAGCTTTCTGTGTGCCACCCTCTGATTCGGCGCTAGTACGAGGGCTATTCGGAAAGTAAGATCCGATCGGTCACGATACAGAAACCAATGTAAAAATAAAAAATACTACTCTACATACTTGCAGCTCCGACTTAGACATTTATCGCAGGGCTGTGTCAACTTTCCAGTACCTTCGTTATAGAGGGTAGCCGCCTGTGCTTTCCGCCACTTCTCTACGTTGTCTGTAGCTCATTCTCGGAGCCAAAATGTTGTCTTCATAGCCAGCAATTCATCTGAGCAGAGATGAACATCAGAGGGAACCAAGTCCGGGCTGTATAGAGGAGAATCAAACACTCGAATATGCCACAGGTGCGTCCTCATTGCCCCTGCAGAGTCCAGCCGAGAACTGTCAAGAAGGAGGAAACGCGTGGCAGTTACGGTAAGTGGGCTGCATAACTTGAGGCGAAATCTCCCAGCCGACCTCATACTTAGCGGGAGACACTGTCGTTCTAGGCATTTTTACGTATTCACTGTGCGCTCAAAACTGAAAAGAGCGACGTGATGCGATCGATGAGGATACTGGAGATATTACCCAACACATCTGTGCAAAGCTTCGTCCGATTGTCTCAGTGGTTTCCATTTCGCACCAGATCGGACTTACTTTCCGAGTTGCCCTCGTATTATCACTAAGCACTGATCATATGAAGGCTGTTCGGAAAGTAACGGTCGATCGGTTGCGAAATGGAAACCACTGTGAAAATCAAAAATGTTTTATTTGCAACAGTTAGCTACACGTCCTAGCTACTTTTCTACATATTTGCCGCTTCGACTTAGTCATTGTCGTAGCATTGTGCCAATTTTCCAATACCCTCGTCATAGAGGGCAGCCGCCTGTACTTTCCGCCAATTCTCCACGCTGATCTGCAGCTTGTTGTCTGTGCTAAGATGTGAGGAGAGATGAAAATCAGAAGGAGCCAAATCCGCGCTGTATGGCGGGTGATCAAACACTTCCCATCGAAAAGGATGCAGTGTGTGGCTGAGAACTGTCAAGAAGAAGAAAATTCATTACAGTTACGTTGTGTGGACTGCTTGAAATCAGACTAAATCTGTCACAGGCACTCATACACGTCGGGAGACACTATTGTTCTAGGCATCTTTACGTGCTCACTATGCGCTCGGAACTGAAAAAAACGACGTGACGCGGTCGGCGGTCATACTAAAGGAACTGTCCAACACATCTATGCAAAGCTTCATTGGATTTTCACGGTGGTTTCCATTTCACCACCTATCGAACTTTAATTTGCGAATAGCCCTTGTAATATATTCACTGACTTCACTTTAGACCGAAATATCTTGGAATTATTACTAAGACGGAGAGGGAGAATTTTACTTTCGAATCCTCTGAATACTTCTCAGTATTCTTAATTCATTTTTACGCTGCTATTTATAAGGATCGGGTTTTCAAAAGTCGGTTACTCGAAAACTACAAGGCGTACAGAAAATACACTGATCAGCCAGAATATTATGACCACTTATTTAATAGCATGTATTTCCACCTTTGGCACGGATAACAGCGGCGGCGCGTCGTGGCATGGAAGCAGTGAGGTTTCGGTAGGTCGCTGGAGGGAGCTGGCACCACATCTGCTCTCACAAAGCAGCTAATTCCCGGAAATTCCGGGGAGGGGGACGATGAGCTCTGAGGCCACGTTCAATCACATCCCAGATATGTTCGATCGGGTTCAGATGTGGCGAGTTGGGGTCCAGAACATCAACTGGAACTCGCAGTTCCAACACATCCCTGGCCTTGTGACATGATGCATTATCTTCCTGAAAAATTCCTCTGCCGTCGGGAAACACGATCGTCGTGAAGTGATGTACGTGGTCTGCAACCAGTTTACGATAGTCCGTGGCCGTCATGGTGCCTGGAAGACGAGGGATTCGCACCCTCCCATCGGCATGATCTACATCTACATCTACATGATTACTCTGCAATTCACATTTAAGTCCTTGGCAGAGGGTTCATCGAACCACAATCATACTATCTCTCTACCATTCCACTCCCGAACAGCACGCGGGAAAAACGAACACCTAATCCTTTCTGTTCGAGCTCTGATTTCTCTTATTTTATTTTGATAATCATTCATACCTATGTTGGTTGGGCTCAACAAAATATTTTCGCATTCGGAAGAGAAAGTTGGTGACTGAAATTTCGTAAATAGATCTCGCCACGACGAAAAACGTCTTTGCTTTAATGACTTCCATCCCAACTCGCGTATCATATCTGCCACACTCGCTCCCCTACTACGTGATAATACAAAACGAGCTGCCCTTATTTGCACCCTTTCGATGTCCTCCGTCAATCCCACGTGGTAAGGATCCCACACCGCGCAGCAATATTCAAACAGAGGACGAACGAGTGTAGTGTAAGCTGTCTCTTTAGTGGACATGATGCATCTTCTAAGTGTCCTGCCAATGAAACGCAACTGTCACCCAGGTCATTTATATAGATCAGGAACAGCAGAGGTCCCAGGACGCTTCCCTGGGGATCACCTGATATCACTTCAGTTTTACTCGATGATTTGCCGTCTATTACTACGAACTGCGACCTTCCTGACAGGAAATCAAGAATCCAGTCGCACAACTGAGACGATACCCCATAGGCCCGCAGCTTGATTAGAAGTTGCTTGTGAGGAACGGTGTCAAAAGCTTGCCGGAAATCTAGAAATACGGAATGATGAAGAAGGCATCGGGATTCATCAGGCCATGTAACGCTCTGCCACTGTGTCAACGTTCAGTGCCGATGGTCACGTCCCCATTTCAATTTTAGTTGCCGATGTCGTGACATTAGCACATGCCTGGGTCGTGGGCTGCAGAGGCCCATCGACCGGAGTTTTCGCTGCCCTGTGCGTTTAGACACACTTGTTCTCTGTCCAGCATTAAAGTCTGCTGATAGTTCCACCACAGTTTGTCGGTTGTCCTGTGTTACTAGTCTGCCCAGTCTACGACGTTCGACATCTGTAATGAGGGGTGGCCGGCCAGCCCCACGACATCTGGACGTGGATTCACCTTGGTTGCGCCAAGAGTTGAAGGCATTCACCACAACACACCTCGAAAACCCGATAAGTCGAGTAGTTTGCAAAATCCTCGTTCCGAGCCTCCGGGCCATCACAATCTACCCTCGATGAAAATGAGATAGAGCGCGCGCCTTCTCCGTTCTACCAACGGACAGCACGCTCTTTGAGATTACATGGGCAGTGCGTGTGTCTGACTAGGAGTCATTCCTTTCCAGGTAACGCTGTTATCGCCTGGACGGATTTATACCGATAGTAGGTTGGTGGTGATAATTTTCTCTCTGATCTGTGTAGAAACTTATCAGTCAATAGGGAATTTCTCCAAGTTACCTCACTTTATGAGTGTTCAATACAGCAACTGTTTGTGACATGGCAAACGTCGATGCAGGCGGAAGAGCACGTGCGCGCAATACTTTGAAGTCGTAGTTTCTGCCTGGGAAGACAAAACGACGGAAATCGGATCACTGGGTTGCCTATCCACAAGTGCAAGCTAATTCTATGCGACAATACGGAGCGAATGAGTTGTCTACAGGGTGGTCAGAAACAGCCTGGAAAGCTTGTGCGCTTGGAGGGTAGGTTGTGCTGAGAAGTATTTGTTACGAAAAAAGTTCCACACCTTGCGCCGTTTCCGACTTAACTAGGATAGAAGTTAGCCAATCAGGCAGTTGCGTGCGCAAATTCAAGCGAGCTGCGCGATACAATTAGTGTCAGTTGTACTCATAGCGTAACTCCTCAGCGTTTGGCTAGCGTTCGAACCTTGCTACCGTCCCATCGCTTTCTTGTTCAGTTTTAGGAAAGCAAACGAAGAACACGTTTGGCGACACCGTCTCTCAAGGACCGCTTGAATTTGCGCGTCCAACGGCCTGATTGACTGACTTCAATGCTAACTAACTCGGAAATGGCGCAGCGTATCGAAATTTTTTCTTAGCAATTGTTTCTGAGTACAGTCTACCCTGAAACACCCCCACAAGCTTCTCAGACTGTTTCTGACCACCCCTGTGCATGGTGTGACATGCCTACCTGCTAGTGGCGCGTTCCCCCACTACGCCATAGCGCGCGTTACGATTCAAAAGTTGGTGAGATGTCCCATCCAATGATATGCGTTATTTTTCTGTATGTCTTGTAGTTTTCGCGTAGTCGTCTTCTAAAACCGTCTAGATACTTATTATTAAGGCTGTACAGTGTTGCACCATCTGATCAGCGGGCATTTACGTCCATGACTCAGCGCGGCCATCGTTTGTGATCCACGTTGCAACAATTGACTCATTCCATACGTGTCACTGACTTCGATCTGTCTGCCTATGTACTGACCTGGAAAATTCTCTTCTGGAATCTTTGGGCGAACAGCGAACTGTAACTGGACACGATGTGCTTTGCGACTAGTATTTGGTAGAAACTCACTTATTGGTGCTTCTGAGGCTGAAACACGTATGTTGTGTGGCGGCGATGGCGAGGCATTGCAGAGTCTCTGACCAGAGAGCCATTTATCGTGGCTAGTCTGCGCTTGACCGCGCGAGAGTTGCGAGCGGTACTCTGTCAGTAGTAGTCGTGCAGTACAGTTGCGAGCAGTAGTCAGTGGGCAGTCTGTGAGCAGTGCAGTCTGTCGGTAGTAGCAGCCCAGTGCAGTTGTGTCGGCGGGCGTCGACATGGCACTCTGGTCAAGATTCAGGATGAGGTATATTATTTTTAAATGCGCTCAGCTAATAATGTAAATTAACTGTAACTAATTTGTGCAACAATCGCCCCAATAATAATTTTGGTTTTCAAAGCAATATTTTTAACAAAAGAACTATTTAATTGAACGAACGATTTCCTTCCATTTCCTTTAAAGAAAAGTTTCAGTTAAATTTCAAAAAAAAAAAAAAATAATACTTGCAATGCGTTTCCTCCAAGCCGTGGTCAACAATAAGAGCAGAACTTTGACATGCAGTTTCGAATGAGGTAAGAAATTAATTATGATTTTTTTTGCACAGGGCCAAAGACCGATATTTTGGTTTAATTGAGTTTACATTGTCACTGAACTCTCATTAGCATTGAATTGTTTTTCATTATTTTCGTGACAGTTAACACCTTGAGCCAGATTGCGATTCTCATTCTTATTGTCATTAAATTTAATTGCTAGGGAGGTTACACTTGGCGACACCCAGTCCAGGATCGAATTTCGTTGAGAGTATTTTGAAAAACAGTCAGATATCTGCTCTTATTTGCTTAGATATAATTAGAATTTGGCGCAACGCTTTTATTAATCTTGTGACTTTCTTTCTACAGGTCAACGGCAATTCGTTGCTCTGTTGTATTTGTGTGTTGCTTTTGCATTGTGCTTATTTGTTTTGTGAATAATTTTGACTATTGTAAAAATGCCGCGAAAGACTGTTCAAATGGTTCAAATGGCTCTGGGCACTATGGGACTTAACTTCTGTGGTCATCAGTCCCCTAGAACTTAGAACTACTTACACCTAACTAACCTAAGGACTTCACACACATCCATGCCCGAGGCAGGATTCGAACCTGCGACCGTAGCAGTCCCGCGGTTCCGGACTGCGCGCCTAGAACGACTAGACCACCGCGGCCGGCCCGAAAGACTGCGAATAGTGTATCGCGAGGTATTATGAATGAAATTACCGACTTAAACAGCGTGACCGATAGTAATTGTGACACGCAGTGTAATGATGACAATCCTGCGTTCACTGACAATCAATGCGTTCCAATCACTAATGATGACTCTTGTCTTAATGATGAACAAACGAACTCGGTTATGTCCTCTGTTGTTTTTTATGACAATCGATGACGCGGGACGCTCTATTGTAATGAGCGCTGCCGAGCCTAACACAACCGGTTTACTAAATTTACGTGATGAACACACAAATTTGTCTAATGAAAATGAACAGTGTACTGAAAGTACGACGGATCCATTTAATTCCGAAATAGTGACCGACAGTGTAAATCCGACTGGCAAACCTTTGTGTAAATCTCAGAATAACCAAATGGTTACAGAAAGCGAGACAATTCCAGATCCACCATTAAACAGCACAGAGAATAGAAATGCTAATCTTGTGTCGGATCCAATTATGGCATTGTTGCTACAAATGAGTAAACAACTTAATGAAAATAGTGTAAATTCCAAACAACAGAGTGAAGATCTCAAACAACTTAGTGAACAGAACAAACAGCTTAATGAAAAATTAGACAACAGTTCCAAACAGCTAAATGATAAATTAGACAACAGTTCCAAACAGCTAAATGATAAATTAGACAACAGTTCCAGACAGCTTAATGAACAAATTAGAGACGTTGCCGCGCAGTGTCATGACACTAAGGAACAGTTACACGAGGAAATTGAGGCTTGTTCAAAGAAAAATAGCGAAGAAACTAGATCTGTTGCTCAAGAATTAAGGGAAATGCAAACAGCCGCAACAGAAACACTTAGAGCGGAAATTAGTACAGTCGCTAAACAATGCTCTGAAAAGGCTACACAATTACGTGACGAGTTTAAAACAATGACAGCAGAACTTTCGCGCGCAATGGATGAAAGGATAGACGCGAAATTCGACCAACAGAACTCTCAAATTGACGAACGCTTTAATCTTCACATACAAAACAGTGATACGCGTTTCCGCAAATTTATTCAGGACCAAAATAAAGTCAAACGTCAAGTCATGGAAACAATCACTGCTCAAAGACAAGAAGACAAACGTAAAATGTTTGCGAAGGCAAAAACGTATGTAGACAAGAATATTACTACAGTGTCCGACAAAATTAATACCATCGAACAGTTGAACGCGGAATTACGTGATGAAATTTCTGATCTTAAATCAAAAACAGATACACACACAGTAGATATTCAAACAGTGACAGACAGATTCGAACAATTAGAACTAACACAGGATTGCGATGTCATCAAAGCTGATGTTAAAAAACTGAGCGAAACTACACGTAAGTTGCAAAAACAGATTAATGCGTCCGATTCTAAAACCGATGATCAGGCAAAAATACTGACTGAAAAATATGATGAATTAGCCAGTCGTATTGATGCTATTGAAAGTAATAATGATAATAAATCAGACGATACTGCACCGATTTCATTTAACCAAACACCTGAATTTCAAAATTTACAGCAGACAATTAATGAGATCGATTCATCTAACAACACCTTGCGTAGAAAATTGTCAAGCTTACAGCAAGAGGTAACAGAGATGAAAAATATTTCAGTTAATAATACATCACAGCAGACGCCACTTTGCGAGCATTTGCCAGACTCGCGCAGCGCGTATAATTTGGGTAATCTACAGAGAGTACGGGACTTAGATTCCGAACAATCACAGTTCAATAGATTTTCTTACAATCCTGATCCTGTTCCGTCATACAGAGATGATAGTTTCGATTACAAACATTTTCTATCAGTGAGGAAATTTAAAGTGTTTAGGAATGACAGAACACAGATTCACCCATTGGATTGGATACAGCAATTTAGCTTTGCTTTTCCACCGACTTGGCCTGTTACGCATAAACTCGAATTTATTTGCAGCTTTTTGGAAGGAGAACCGGCAACTCGTATGAGACCGATCGCGAGGCAATGCTACTCAGTAGAGGAATTTCAGAATGCTTTTCTGTCTGCGTATTGGTCGAAAACGACACAGCGCGGAATTAAAGATCAGTTAATTAGTTTGCCGAATTACGAGAACTCAAATTTTCCCAGTGTGACGCAATTTTTTGAGCACATGGTGCAACAAAATCAGTACCTAAGCGAACCGTACAGTGAATCCGCACTTATACAATTATGCATCTCTAAATTACCACGGTCATTAAGGGTGTCACTTCTAACGGGCCAGCAAAAAGAAAACATTTCAGCATTCAGAGATCTTTTACAGCTTTTAGAAGTGCAGCAATCAGACTATTCTTTCGTAAACAAAAACTTCACATATAACAACCAAGGCCAACAAACGTACAGCAATTATGATCAGACGCGTAATTTTAATAGAAAAGGTAACAGACGCTTTAGGAACGACAACTACCAGAACTTAAATCACAGACAAAATTCTGATTATCAATATCGTCAAAATTTTCAGCAACAGGAAGCACATTTTGGTAACAATAGACGTTTTCCACCACAACAGCATGAAAGTCAGCCGGTTAGCATACCTAACCAACAATGGAATGCACAAGGTCAACCTAACTTTAATGTTTCGCCGCGTGAACGCATAGTCCCTGGTACAACAAATAGTAACGCACGGCAGCAAAGGAACAACTACGTACAGAAAACACAGTATTTCAATTCCTATCGCAATACACCGTATAGGAATGACTATTACGACAGACGTAAAAATAATGAGAACAATTTTCAGCGTACATCTAACAACAGTCGGACATACCAACAGCAGAATTATCCTCAAGAACCTATTCTCATGAATGAACCCGACAGTAGGTATCATCCAGAGCGTAATACGTCTGGAAGAAGTAATAGAACTGTTCAAATAGTAGAAATGCCACAACATCCAGCTGAAAATAGTAACACGTCAGATAGAATCTGACTAGATACTGTACAGGTCGCATTTTCCAATAATACCCGCACTACTTTAGACACGCAAAATGTTGTTCACGAACATGTAATTACTTTTGACGATATCAGAGACACTCTCTTGCAGGAAAGACCATTTGTTCAAAAAACCATTTCACATCCTGTCATCGAAATTAAAATTGGTTCATCGAAATTTTCAGCAGTAATTGATTCCGGATCACCTATATCAGTAATAAATGAGGAGACTTTCAACGAGTGCAACAAAGAGAATACGTATCCTACATTACCATTAGGCAAAATGAAAGTAAAAGGAGCAGTCTCGAGTAAAGGTGTAGACGTTAAATTACAGACGCATTTATCATTTTGTATTGCAGGTCACACTTTTCACTCTAATTTTTGGATTGTTCCTTTACTGACAACAGACGTTATTTTAGGTACGAATTTTCTGGTACAACACGACGCAGTTATTGATTTTCAGAATTCTTATTTAATGTTGAAGGATGAAAATATACAATTTGCTATAGAATTTCAGCACTCACAATCTGCGGAAGAGCAAACAATTAATCGCACAGAGGTCATTTCCGCAACACGTAACATTGACTGTAATTCCACATTGTTAACTGATACGTACGTACACAACTATAATACTCCAGACGAAACTGACTACGACGTAATGCAGATGATTTCCGATAAGGTTAAACAAAGCAGTGCAAATACAGAAGACGAACGCACGCAACTACGCAAAATTCTTTTACAGCAAGCTCCAGTTTTCGACAACATTCCTGGTACTATGTCCGGCTTTATGTATGAATTTCAAGTGAAACAGCACGACACATTTAAAGCAAAGCATTATCCCATTCCATATATCCACAGAGAACAAGTTAAAAAAGAATTGCAGGATATGCTTGACCAAGGAATTATTGAACCAGCAGTTAGTCCGTACATAAACCCGCTACATATTGTTAAGAAAAAGGATGGCTCACTTCGCCTCGTACTTGATTCACGTCACATTAATGACATTATTATTAAT
Source organism: Schistocerca americana (assembly GCF_021461395.2). Lineage (NCBI taxonomy): Eukaryota > Metazoa > Arthropoda > Insecta > Orthoptera > Acrididae > Schistocerca > Schistocerca americana. Next base: position 243,083,871 of record NC_060123.1, on the reverse strand, counting down.
GAAACAGATCGACCACAGACACTAGAGGAACTTCTACAGAAATTTCACGGTACAGCTATTTATTCCACATTAGATTTGAAATCGGGATTTTGGCAAATTCAACTTCATCCGAATTGCAGAAAATACACAGCATTTCTTTGTTTTGGCGACTGTTATCAATTTTGCAAATTACCGTTCGGCTTAACTATTTCTTCTGCAGCTTTTATTCGCGGTTTGAACACAATACTTCCGACAGAACTTAAAGACAGAGTTACGACGTATGTAGACGACATTCTTATCGCAGAAGCTAACTGGTCTGAACACAATCTGATTCTTGAACAACTGTTACAAACTTTGCATGCACAAGGACTTACAGTTAACCTCAGTAAATCGCACTTTGGCAAAACTTCCATAAAATTTCTTGGACACATAATTTCAGCAGATGGCATTGCTCCTGATCCGGAAAAACTTCAAGCTCTACGTGACATTACTATTCCTCCGACAAAAAACAATTACGCAGTTTTTTGGGCTTAATTAACTTTTTTCGTAAATTTATTCATCACTCTGCTTTAGACACGCCTAGATTATGCCAATTAACAAGTAAAAACAGTATTTGGTCTTGGGATAAGCAAGCACATTCTGAATTTGTGAACCTGAAACATGCTTTGTTGAATGCTCCACTTTTGTCGCACCCAGATCTTACCAGAAATTTTTCCATTGCCACCGACAGTTCCAATACCGCTTTAGGCGTGCACATTTTCCAGGAAATTGAAGAAGAAGGCTCAACAGTAATTAAAAACATCGCATTTGCAAGTCGCATTTTGTCACCTGCTGAGCGAAATTATTCTGTTACAGAACTTGAAACATTATGTGTTGTATGGGCTTTCACGAGATTTAGGCACTTTCTTTATGGCAGACACACTACAGTTTGCACAGATCACAGAGCTATACAATTTTTACTTTCGGCTAAATTCACTCACGACAGGTTAATTAGATGGAAACTGTATTTACAGGAATTTAATTTTACGATTGTTCACATTCCCGGCACACAAAATGTTATAGCAGACGCACTATCGCGTTCTCTGAGCAACAATCAGCAAGACGTAGCAACCAACTTCTGCAAAGCAAATTTCAGTGTCATGTACATTCAGCAACTTGCATTTGAAAACTTTATTTCATCGTCATTACAGGACATAGCAAAGGAGCAAAATAAAGACAATGTGTGGAAAGAAATTAAACACCTCTGGCAAGATAAGAATAATGTTACGATTAGGAACCACTACACTGTACGCAATGACATTCTGTTTCGCCGCTCTCATCCAGACAGCAACAATTGGTTATTATGCATTCCTGACGAACTGATTAACAAATTAATTTGGTACACTCATTTAAGTTACGCACATTACGGAGCACGAAAATGTTTTCTTATACTGAGACAGAACTGTTATTTTACCAACATGGAAAAACGTATACGACGAGTTTTAGCGTCTTGTAAAATTTGCCAGAAAGCTAAATCAGACACCACTTCACATATTCCTCCATTATATCCCATTATACCTGTTAAATTAAGACACATGGCCGCTGTAGACATTTTTGGTCCAATTCCGAGAACTAACAGAGGTTTTTGCTACATATTTGTCGCTGTTGAGCTCACTTCAAAATTTGTCACTTTCACTCCGTTACGCAAAGCTACTGCTAAAACTGTTTGGAAAGCATTTGTAAAACATTTTCTAATTCATGTAGGGCATGTGATGAAAGTAATTTCTGACAATGGATCACAATTTCGTTCTGCTACATGGACACGTATGTTACGAGCTAGAAACATTTCTCCGATTTATATATCCAAGTACCATGCTTCTTCGAACCCCTGTGAAAGATTAATGAAAGAAATTGGTAAGCTGTGTCGAATATACTGCCACAAAAGACATATTGATTGGGATACACACATATTCTCATTCCAAGATGTAATTAATTCCATTCCAAATGAATCCACTATGCTATCTCCGTCTGTTATACTGAAAAACGTTGAACCATCAAACAAAATTAAAGAGTTAGTCGATGACAGGTAGGGAAGTTTACTAAGACACCACGAAATAATTGACATTGCGCTGAAAAACATCAAACGTGCCGCAGAGCGCCGGAGAAGACAGCAAAAACAGGTTTGTAGACGCCGAGACTTTCACATTGGACAGAAGATATTAGTACGTACACACTATTTATCCAGCAGAATAAAAGTTAAGTGCAGTAAATTTGAACTTCTATACGCAGGTCCATATCGGATTCGCATCATTCCTCATCCCAATGTGGTACACGTCGAAACTTTGAGAACCAGAAAATCGAAAGGCAACCACCATTGGTCAAATATTAAACCCTTTATTGAATGAAGACACTGTATGATTCAACACACTATGATGCCATTTACTAATGCAATTATATTCACATGACTAATTATTGATGATTATCGTATTTTTCTTGGCAAGTGCCCGGCAAGGTAAGGTTAGCAGGTCGCTTTTCTTGTCGTTACACATCAGACCGTGCACATTTTCCATTTTTTTTGTGTGCATGATTGTATTCCAGTTTTGTTTGTATGCACTGTGAAATAGTAAAGATATAACACACACCAGTTGACTTTGACATTTTTTTTGCCCTATGGCATCTCAAGATCGTGACTGTTTTACATTTTTGCCGCTGCATTGTGATATTCTCTGTACATTTTGCCTTTGAACACTGTCTATGCTTTTGACATATTACGTTTTCTGTCATATTATGCTGTATGCTTAATTGTGTCACCATTAACCAGTCATTACTTAATGAGTATATGATTTAAATGTAAGACATTAATCTCTGTTCATCAATTTCAGAAAGAAATCATGCGTGTAAGAAATAAATTCAACAGAAATGGGAATTTCACCTACGGAATAAACGAAAGAAGATGCAATAACTTTATGAGGAAGAGTAAATGGATCAGGATTAACAAGCATTAACAAGCATATACTATACTCATCGTAGAATAGCAGTCTTAACTAATTTTTCTTTCAGAATACAAGGTGATTGATGCAGGCTGTCAGACAGAACTACACATCTTAGTTTTAGCGATGAAATATGCTAGAGATAAGGAATAGTTGTGTAATGAGTAATGAAGTGATTTTTTTGCAGATGATAATGAATGCTGATGAATAATGATGAAGAATATGCTACTATGAATAATGAAGTTTTTCTTTACAGGTGATGATGGTAATGGAGTTTTGATGATATGGATAATGAAGTTTTCTTTGCAGATGAGGATAATGTTGAAGTTATATTTAGGCTATGTAGTTATTTAAGTATTTGTTGCAGTTCGTTTTGACAGCAAGTGTTATATTGCATAGTATAATGACTGAAGGTTTTGGAAAGGACAGCTATGGAACACATTTTTTATACACATTTCACTACCTGTTAATTCGAAGTTCACTACTTTTCAGCATAGTATGCGTTTCTTCTTTCAGCTCAATAATCCATTTTGTATTTTTTCCAGGAGAAGCCTTTCATGATAGTCACTAAACTTGTTACTTATTAAGCCTATACTAGTACTTGCATTTTTTTTTACCCACTTGTGTCACAACCTTGCTACAGCTGACTCATGACGAATGACGTTACACATTTTTCATTTACAGGAACAACCTAGAAGCAATTTTTTTCTTTTTTTCTTCTTGCTTTCCCTTATAATTACCCAAAGCAATGCATTGCTAACTATCTAGCACAGAAACAAAAAACAAAACAAAAATGTATTACCAGTCCCAAATAATGTTACTAGTTTAAGAGAATTCTGAATAAGACTGATCAGCTCTGAATAGTATGTCACTTCAGTAATGACTTCTTAATTATACAAAAAAAATAAAATAAAATAATGCTTTGTAACTGGCAAATAACTGCCACTGTTTATTGTAATGAGACTACTTATAATGCCCATGATTATTAATGCTATGACTGTAATTAACTGATTTTTAATCATGACTTCTTAATGGTGTGTATCACCAGTTTCAAATAATGCTACTCATTTAAGAGAGTTCTGAATAATACTGAATGATGAACAATGTTTTATAATATTCAATACTTACTGGCCACTGAGTGCCAATAATTAATCTAATTAAATGAATTATGACCTTTCATGTGTATAACTCAATGTATTATGTTAATGCTAGGCCAATAATTGACTCTTTTTTTTCAATGAAGACTTCTGATGAACATTATTCTGTCATACTAAATATGCTTTGTAACTGGGCAAGGACTGCCACTGTTTATTGTAATACGATTACCCATGATGCCAATAATTTAATTTTATGAACATTATTCTGTAATACTACATACTTGGTACAGAAATGTTCAATAACTGGGCTATGAATGCCGCAAACTACTACTGTAATTCTCAATGAAGCCTATTATGTGACTTAATGTCCTTCACCTTATGAGCTAACTACCCTGAATTATTGCAATATCCATTTGTCCTGTCCATCCTCATGATCATGGAGCACTATATTTGGTTTTGCACTAATTCTACGTTGGTGTGCCTCGTGAGAGCGTGGTGTTGACACGACATGCTGTCCATCACCGTGAGCGATGGAGACGTTATTATGGTCCCACTGTTTGGTGTACCTAATGTACTGCCAAAATGAAAACATGGAATATTACTACGACAGTTCAGTGTCTTGGATACGCTGATAAATTCTGATGGGAAAAGAACTTCAAATTGTGTCACTTGGTGTTGTACTTCTGTGGAAAGATATGGACTTTCAGAACAGCTGTGTGCAATCTAAAGTGCTACAACCATGATGCAATCCTTCCCTTTCCTATCCTAATAGTGAAAATCATTTTTTGCTAACATCATTTATGTTCATGGGCTATACATTTTTTTCGATTTACTGAACTCCAGTGCGAGTACACTTATGTCACTTGTCGACATGATTTTTTTGCCATTATGTTTATTTGTTGTGAAAATGCTAAAGACATTTTTTCGATTTGTTCTGAAGTACAATATATGTGCACTCTTGTCTTTTATATTGTATATACATTTTTATTTTGATGATATGTTCTGAACTAAAGTGCATGTGCACTTATGTTATGTGTTAATATGTTTTCTACTGAACTTCAGTGCCTGTGCACTTTTCTCATTTTTCAATATGATTTGTACTCATTCTGTATGTTCAATACTTCAGTGCGTTTGCACTTATGTCATTTGTTACTCATTGTATATACATTTCGTCATTTGCTGATATGTTCTCAACTGCAGTGCATGTGAACTCATGTCACTTGTCAACATGATTTTCTGCCATTCTGTTTATTTGTTCTGAAAATGCTACACAATTTTTTCAGTGCGTGTGCACTTTGTTATCTGTCAAATAATTTGTATATACAGTTTTCTGATTTGCTACTATGTTTTGTACTCACATTTTGTATTTGTCTGAAATGTTTTGTACTCGGTGCATGTGCACAACATTTAATTCATGTACTACATCTAAACATTCTGTAAATTGTAGAAGTTTATTAATTAAAGAAAAAATTTTGCCGCGCTTGGCAAGTCCAAATGACTCACCATCGCTGCCAAATTTTTGCCCCCCCAGTGGAGGGTTATGAAACACGTATGTTGTGTGGCGGCGATGGCGAGGCATTGCAGAGTCTCTGACCAGAGAGCCATTTATCGTGGCTAGTCTGCGCTTGACCACGCGAGAGTTGCGAGCGGTATTCTGTCAGTAGTAGTCGTGCAGTACAGTTGCGAGCAGTAGTCAGTGGGCAGTCTGTGAGCAGTGCAGTCTGTCGGTAGTAGCAGCCCAGTGCAGTTGTGTCGGCGGGCGTCGACATGGCACTCTGGTCAAGATTCAGGATGAGGTATATTATTTTTAAATGCGCTCAGCTAATAATGTAAATTAACTGTAACTAATTTGTGCAGCAATCGCACCAATAATAATTTTGGTTTTCAAAGCAATATTTTTAACAAAAGAACTATTTAATTGAACGAACGATTTCCTTCCATTTCCTTTAAAGAAAAGTTTCAGTTAAGTTTCAAAAAAAAAAAAAAATAATAATAATACTTGCAATGCGTTTCCTCCAAGCCGTGGTCAACAATAAGAGCAGAACTTTGACATGCAGTTACGAATGAGGTAAGAAATTATGATTTTTTTTGCACAGGGCCAAAGACCGATATTTTGGTTTAATTGAGTTTACATTGTCACTGAACTCTCATTAGCATTGAATTGTTTTTCATTATTTTCGTGACAGTTTACACCTTGAGTCAGATTGCGATTCTCATTTTTATTGTCATTAAATTTAATTGCTAGGGAGGTTACAAGGCTTACTGTATGAAGAGTCTGTCCCTGGGTGTGTCTGTCTGCCACTGGCTGGTTTAGAACTCCTTTCTAATCTGCCAGAGAGACAAAAGTAGATCTATTCATCCCTGAACGTGTCATCCAGCAGCCACATAATTCTACAAGTCATTTCGTATTGCAGCTATAGCACAACAGGATGGTCGACCTAAATTTACACAGTGTACTCAAGTGGTGACCTTATCTCTTTATCTCTGATAATAACAGAAGCTGAAGAAATGAATTAAAAAGTGCGCCACAGCTAGAACTTGAATCTAGGTCCCCAGTTTACTCAGCAGGTGTGCTAACTATTACACGACTATAGCGGTATGGCTGCAAGGACTATCCTAGTCCATTGTCTTCCCTAACACAAAGATCAATTCACTCCTTCAGCCCATTTTCCCTTTCTTAAATCGTCAGTATTGCTGAGGCTCTCATGTATTGGAGTAGCAGTGTAGCTTTGTACGCAATGGGGACACCCTGCCTGTACCTCAGATGTAGGTGATCTATTGATCTGATTGAACTGTATTTTCCTTGAGACATATGTCTCTACTTTATCTACGATAACGATAGAAGCTGAAGAAATGTATGAAAATTTGTGCCACAGCTGGAGACGCTCAGGAATACTGAAGATTTAAGAAGGGTATAATGGGCTGAGTGAGTGAATTGAAGTTTGTTTTAGGGAAGTCACTGTACTAGGGTAGTCTGTGCAGGTTTGCTAGTTATGCTGCTGCAGGGCTGTAAAGGTTAGCATATCTTGCTCTTAAGCAGGAGACCTAGGTTCGATAGATTATGTTGAGACTCATATGTTTCAAGGAAAATAGAATTCCATCAGATAAAATAATCTTGTTACGTTATGCTGAATGAACTTTAGTGTGTCAGTTAACAGTGATTAATCCCTCATGTAGGATTCTCAGCCAGAAGAATGAAATTAAATTTACTGGCCAACTGAGAATCAATAAAATTGTCCTCATATACTCGACCTGTACCTTTCCTTCCATGCAATAAGCAGTATCAAAAAAATTAGAAAAATGTCATCCTCTGACGTTAAATATAGTTCTCGCAAATTTTAAGGTGTCAGGCAAATCCAACACCTTCCATGAAAACCCTGACATGATAAGCAAATCCGGCAGTATGTCACATAGCTCCGAATAAATCCTGACATTAAATTAACCAAAGTAATACGATCGACGAGTGAGCAAATGGAATACCACAGACTAACACAAGAACACCTAAATGCATGTCATACCTTCCCACCGTGAAACAGACGCAGTTCCGAGGGAAGAAACGAGAACAGAAGCCGAGAGCAGAACCGTGTGAAGCTAGAAGGCCCTACGATAAGGGACGAACACGCACCGCGCCAGTCAATCACCAGGGCCACCCCCCAGCCCATGTTAAAAGATAGAGCCCTCCAGAAGAACAGTACAGATCTTACGATAACACTAAAAGGGCCACACCAGCTGCAAGTTTTAGCGTGAGACTTTTTTGCGTCTCTGTTAAGTTGCAAACGTTAAAAACATTGCCCCACCACGAAAAGTATAACGTTTCTCATTGGATAGACAGAATTTTTGTAGGCGGAGCTTAAGGTTAACATTGAGACCCTGATTAGTCAGATGAAAACACAGCCAGATAGTTTTTTTTAAACCAACCTCGGTAAATTGTAGTAAGGAGAAGTTAGGAGGAGAGTTGCTTCCGAGACGACGAGGTGCGTGGAGCTGTGCCTCCCGCCACCCCCTGACAAACACCGACAAGGTAGTGAACGCACACGATGCCGCATTTTTGAGCGCATAAGGCTTCATGCAGAACTGCAGAAGTCTCATCTGCTACATCCCCTTTTTACGTAATACTAATGTCGATCGTCAATTGAAGCTCATGGTATTCACATTTGCTACGTAAGTTAAAATCTGAAACGCGATGATTTTTCTGTTATATAATTATTGAGAAGCCACATCAGCCACTGTAATTTACGACAATTAGATAAGTAATTAAAGATAATTGAGGGTCACCTTAGACCATTTTTGATAGTTTTCTCATTTGTGAAACTTAATTTAAACCTAGATTATAGATTTGATATGGCATAGGTCATCCTTCGATCCATTGCATAACTTGGAAACCCACTCAGGGAATATTCGTTCACATTTTTGTTGAACGCAGTTGGTTTTTATCATCCTGTATTAAAATATTTCCTTTTATCAATAGTGCAATTTATAAACAATGTTTTGTGAGTAGAATAAAATTTCCAATGGTAAACTTAACTGCTTTTTCGACGTTATTTTACCAGCTAACTAAAAATAGGAAAGCCTTGAACCCCTTCCACTAAATTTAGTTAGTATTAAGATTCTTTTACATGGAGTGCAGTGGAGCTGACGCTGAAATCATTAAGTATTTGGTTATATCATCGCTAGTCTCACTGAACTCTTCTGAACTCTACATGTCATGTGTGGTCTGGCGTCTCCTTACCAGCAACAGGTCCCAGGTTCAAACTAGTCAGTTCCCTAAAAAACACGCCCAGAGCTTCGTTGCGCGAAAGTGGTAGGGAACCACGACTTAGAACAGACAGACACCGCGCAGAATGTTAGAAAGTATATAGCGACAACGTTGTTGAATAAAAAAACATGCATGGACCCAGAAATGCATCCAGTTACTCGAAACACAGTGGCACGTCCAACCCAGGGAACTCGCGTAATCTTGTAAATAAACCAGGCTCAAGCAAGTGTACATCACCTATCAATGCCAAATACCGCGAGGTATGAGGTTCTCGGCGAATCAGAACAGAGCATATTTATGATACGTTCGAGCGCACGCTTTGTAAAGGCACTCTGAGAATTTCCTCACTTCAGAAAGATATTTACTGTGATGAAAATCAAAATGGGCGAAACATCTTTGATGCATTGAATGAGTGGTGCTGTTGTAATAACAACGCTGTTGTAGATTGACAAAATTAAAGTGTTACAACAGGGACAGTATTTTGTTTTAAAGAGAAAACAAGTACAAAATTGCTTTTGCAATTAAAAGTCTGACCTTACGTAATCTCCGCTTCGACCGCACGTCATCTCGTTTCAGGATTCCGAGTTAGTGTGACGACGATAACGCGCAATGTCGTTACTTGACTATTCTGCGATGAAGATCATGTCTTCAGACCCGTTATACATCTATAACAGGTAATGATAGGGCTCCCGTAATGTGGCAGCTGTTATCGTGGGACTGAAGTTCCAGAGCGCGCACAGTTTCAAATACGCGGCACTGACGTACTTACGTAGTATATTCCTCTATGCGATGTCATGCTCGGTAGCACCTGCTAAATAATTTCAGTTGAATGATTGTTACGACACAGTTAAAAAATCTCAAAGCACAGTCATCGAGATGTTCAAACCTGAGATCGTGCACGCGCATTGTGCCTCAGTGGCCCACCGATTTGTGTCTATTCACACGCGAAAACTGTCTTAGTTTGTCCACGAATAAAATCGGAACACACTGTTCGCTCAACATTAATTACTGTCTGTCTGCAGATCACATCGACATTGTGCACATATTAATTTAAACACGTGTCCTTACCACAGAAACCAACACGCCAGTCATCCAGCCAGTTCAACAATCCGCGTCTTCGTTTCCGCTCTACACTTGATTGTTCAGTTTCGGTAGTCGAAAACAGGATTTCTTATGGCAAATGTAGTGTTTTATTCGGAATAATAGCGCGGAAGGGAGGGGAGAGGGGGAGTTAAATTTCTGTGATGTTTCCCGCACTACAACTGACGCCTTTTGGGAAGTTCCCTAGGTGTTAGTAATAGATATTGTATTTCATTTTGCGAAATATAGATGCAAATTTCGAGGATAGAGCAGGCCTGTGGACAATTTTTATTATACTTTATCAGCAAAACTTCTGGGAACATCTATAGCCGTCGTCAAGTTATAATCTGCTTTTATTTGCAATCTTTTTCTCTGTGGTATCAGACTTCGTCTCCAGAATTATAATATCTCCGATTAGTGAAATAAGTTAATATAAATACCCATTCGTTGAATATGAGCACTACATTTCAACATTTTCTCCAGCCGCTTTAAACACACATGGATACCTTTAATACGAATTTGCAGCCAGCATGTGGACGCATCAGCTGTCCCCTGCAGTGTAGGCAACAGTAAATGCTCAAATGGGAACTGTTACAGATGACGGATGCGTCCGAAGCCGTTTCAATGGCGTCACTACTAGTGCGATCCTAGCAATGTACCCGAATTCGTCAACCGCCGTCACCAACCCTCTACGCACTGAACGTCTAAACGTTATAATTAGCAGCTTTATTCAAAATGAATTACAAATGACTCTCTGAAGGGTGTACCGAGACTGGGAGAGCAGCGATGTGTGTTTCAGAAATGTGAGTATCTTTACCTGCCAGTGATCAAGAGGATTTAAATATGTAAAAGCATTTTTGGCACCAGTCACTTCTTTACGTTCAATAAGCTACGGGAAGCATACAGTAAAAAGCGTAAGTCAGGTTCTTATGGGAGACTGTGAAAAATACCTTCGGCGTAGCTGCATCTAATGCGACGCTATAAGAGAACACATGAGTGCCTGGAAGTATGGGAGAAACCACTCCTTATTTGCAGAATAGTTGCGAGAATGTAACCAAAAATTCACTCTAAAGAATAAGACATGAAAGTAATTAGAATAAACAATAAAAAACACCTAACCCAGCAAGAAAATTGCCGCAAACTGAAAACCAAATCAGAAAAGAAAACCGTGTTGAATGATCAAGTACACTTGACAATAAAACTAATAGACAAAATAATTGGGCAACACTCCACCAGAGGATTGTTATCATAATAATAATACCTCCCGACTCCTTTCTACTTAATTGTCGTTGAACCCCGCCACAACACAATTAAACCAAAACTCAAATCAGCGGAACACCAAAACTTACAATCACTCTCTGACATTCCATTCATATTCAAACTTTCTACATCTCACCCTGATTACTAATTAACAATCGACACACACACACACACACACACACACACACACACACACACACACAGAGAGAGAGAGAGAGAGAGAGAGAGAGAGAGATAAACAGAACAGAAATGAAATGAACGACATTGGTCTGGAGCATATACTTCGTTATATTGGCAACATGTACGCAAACAAATCAAACAGGATGAGACAAAGTGAACACTGTAGCTACGACTGTAAAGCACCGTTTTCAGTGAAGTATGTATAAGTAGTGACAGAAGACTAATAGAGCACCACAGCAATTAGGGCAAACACTATGAAAATTATTAAGAAAAAAGTACGAAAGATAAAAACGTGCTTATCTATCGTAAGTGCAGTTATAGTGCGACGTCCACCATGTGAGCAGATGAGAGGAAACGCAGATGCCAACCAAAAACGGAAAGAACTGTAAGTAATCAGATACTTACTTGCAAAAAGATGTGAACTCTTTTATAAGCTACAAATATCGCATATTAATACGAAACTGTATCATTCTAGGTTCTACCGACTTTGCCTTAAAGTAAAAGACGAAATGCTTCTGGAAGAAACAAAATACATTGCAGCAAGAAATGGTGGTAGTAATTTGCAAAACGAATATAAGAGAAGGAGTATAGGTTCACGAAACGACAGACACACTGCTGCTATAGAGAGGACAAAATAATAATTTGAATAGCAGAAACTACTAAATGCTTTATTGAAGGTGGTATCTCAGTAATTTCACATTTCCGCCTATTACCTACTATTAAAGATAATTTTTAGTACACTATTTCATCCATTCATCACTTTCAAATGGCCAGAAATAAATTAAATTCTTTTGACTAGTCTGAATGCAGACTTACTAGATTCATCCGTAGCTGGGTTGTTCAGAAACTCTGAAGTACCAACGGTCATTTGTTGCTGGGTTATTGGCTTTGAAATTCAGCCTGAACTCTTAGCATGCCTGTAGAATTACTTTCTACCTTTGTGGTTACTGGTGGAAAATCAGAGTGAGTGTATCGAGAAACTCCATAAGTTCTCGGTGGATTTGCCGTAAAGCGTGCCTCATGAGACTCCCGGAAATGTAATTTTCGACGTCACGATTCGGATAGATATATAATTCATTTTTGGTTCATTGACTTTAATCTACACTCTTGGAAATGGAAAAAAGAAACATTGACACCGGTGTGTCAGACCCACCATACTTGCTCCGGACACTGCGAGAGGGCTGTACAAGCAATGATCACACGCACGGCACAGCGGACACACCAGGAACCGCGGTGTTGGCCGTCGAATGGCGCTAGCTGCGCAGCATTTGTGCACCGCCGCCGTCAGTGTCAGCCAGTTTGCCGTGGCATACGGAGCTCCATCGCAGTCTTTAACACTGGTATCATGCCGCGACAGCGTGGACGTGAACCGTATATGGAGTTGACGGACTTTGAGCGAGGGCGTATAGTGGGCATGCGGGAGGCCGGGTGGACGTACCGCCGAATTGCTCAACACGTGGGGCGTGAGGTCTCCACAGTACATCGATGTTGTCGCCAGTGGTCGGCGGAAGGTGCTCGTGCCCGTCGACCTGGGACCGGACCGCAGCGACGCACGGATGCACGCCAAGACCGTAGGATCCTACGCAGTGCCGTAGGGGACCGCACCGCCACTTCCCAGCAAATTAGGGACACTGTCGCTCCTGGGGTATCGGCGAGGACCATTCGCAACCGTCTCCATGAAGCTGGGCTACGGTCTCGCACACCGTTAGGCCGTCTTCCGCTCACGCCCCAACATCGTGCAGCCCGCCTCCAGTGGTGTCGCGACAGGCGTGAATGGAGGGACGAATGGAGACGTGTCGTCTTCAGCGATGAGAGTCGCTTCTGCCTTGGTGCCAATGATGGTCGTATGCGTGTTTGGCGCCGTGCAGGTGAGCGCCACAATCAGGACTGCATACGACCGAGGCACACAGGGCCAACACCCGGCATCATGGTGTGGGGAGCGATCTCTTACACTGGCCGTACACCACTGGTGATCGTCGAGGGGACACTGAATAGTGCACGGTACATCCAAACCGTCATCGAACCCATCGTTCTACCATTCCTAGACCGGCAAGGGAACTTGCTGTTCCAACAGGACAATGCACGTCCGCATGTATCCCGTGCCACCCAACGTGCTCTAGAAGGTGTAAGTCAACTACCCTGGCCAGCAAGATCTCCGGATCTGTCCCCCATTGAGCATGTTTGGGACTGGATGAAGTGTCGTCTCACGCGGTCTGCACGTCCAGCACCAACGCTGGTCCAACTGAGGCGCTAGGTGGAAATGGCATGGCAAGCCGTTCCACAGGACTACATTCAGCATCTCTACAATCGTCTCCATGGGAGAATAGCAGCCTGCATTGCTGCGAAAGGTGGATATACACTGTACTAGTGCCGACATTGTGCATGCTCTGTTGCCTGTGTCTATGTGCCTGTGGTTCTGTCAGTGTGATCATGTGATGTATCTGACCCCAGGAATGTGTCAATAAAGTTTCCCCTTCCTGGGACAATGAATTCACGGTGTTCTTATTTCAATTTCGAGGAGTGTATATATAGCTAAATCTTTACAGTTTGGAGATGCTTAATTTTGTGTGATTTTTTTTTGTAAATATGCTAATAGTATAGGTAATATGTGAATGCTTTTGATATATTCATACTTGATCTGACCTTAATTATAACCTACATGAGTGCCTTGAGTAATGAGTTCATCCCTGTTCCTACCTAGAGAACTGTATCCAAGATCTTTAGCTGACCTGGAAGTGAAAATTAAAAAACTGTGAAACTGATAGTGGACTGTGCTATTGTAGCGTAGAGACTACCAGAAGAAGAGGGGTTGCAGACACAAGATGGACAGCGCAAAAGGACTGATGATTGTGAGCTGCCAATTCCTTAAGATGTGAAATATGAACCAGTGACTGGAATGACAGCTGAGAAAAGAAATTTTTTTTTGATTGAGTATATGTACTTACCAGATATTTATACAAGTAATACTTGTAAGTGTAGCTGGGTGGGGTGGGGGGTATAACCGTGCAGCCTCCCCCAGGACTCATATGAAATGACCGACCACCTTTTTTTTTATATGCATCCGGATAGTTATCGGACAATTCAGTGCATCCTAAGGTCTTGTATGTGTGTCTTCATGTATATCATTCTGTCCTGTTTGACGAAAAACTTGATATTCATTGCGAAGGCGTATGAAATGTTCTGGAAGGACGTGCGTTGTAATTATTGGTGGATTGTTGTCATTGACAAAATTATGTACATATACTAAATTAAGTAACTAATCAAGAAATTGAAGTAATAAGTCCTTATCAATAACTAGAGACTGCAGAGATGTTAGCATGAAAAATTAATGCTTCTAATTTACAAATTGGTAATCTAAAAATCCAGTAACAGAAGACCTCACGAGCTTGAGAAACAGCTTTAAAGTTATTACCAAGCGATGTATTTTCATTTGTTATTTACTTTTATGTCTTCCTCTGTAATTAACATTCTTTGTAATTACATTTCTAATTAACTCTCCAATTGTTTACATTTCACAGTTTTCCAATTTCCAGAATTTGAGGCCTTATTTGTGCATTTTATGTATGTAATCGGATAAAACTCGAGCTCTGTAGTACCACTGAATGTTAATAACCAAATCCAAACTGTAATTAATTATGTAACTAAAAAGAATACGAGAGAGATTATTGTAATTAAAGTTCAGAATGATTTCCTTATGGAAACTAAAGATACTACTATACAAGATTGTCATTGAATATTGTATTTTATACCTTATTCGGCTGTAACATCAGTTTCTTTACGTTTTGTAAATTTTAATTGTAACATTAAAAATTGTACAAAATTACAAATGCCTTATTTTGGAAGTTATTGTTAAAATTGTATCTAAAGCGATTCTGCGAGGAGTCAGTTTTGAAGTTACTTTTGGAAGTAAAAGAGATCAATGAAGTCTGTCCGTGTTTTGTTTACATGACGAGTGTGCAGTTCGGATATCAATTAATGTGAATAAATTTTGTGAAGCATGAAAACTTCGTATTCATTCATCAGTGGACCAGGCAGAAGAAATTTAAGTAACATTCAACATGAATCGTTACAATATATCGCTGAGGTGCTTATGGAACTCAAATTTTGTAACTTTATAACATAGACTATGTGATTGATCATTGTGACTTTAATATCTCTGTACGTAACAACACTATTTGCTTAGCATACTGTACCTGCTTATGTCTGAAGATGGTCATCACTGACTGGAATTACGATAAGATAAAGAATGAAAGAACATGTGTTGAGATATCAGGGAATGACATTCATGGTACTGGAGGGAACTACGGCGGGTAAAAACTCTACGGAAAAACAGAGACCGGAATATATCCAACAAATAACTGAGGACGTAGGTTGCAAGTGCTACTCTGAGATGAAGAGGTTGGCATAGGAGAGGAATTAGTGGCTGTTCGTTCAGACCAGTCAAAAGAATGATGACCAAGAATTCATTCAGCATCACGCCACGAATGGAGGCAGCCTCTATATAGCTCTATAAAGTCCGTTCTCTCGAGCCCTTTATGCAGGTGCCGCTTTATCTCCGGAATATCTCACGGGTCGCACACGAAACATCAGGGAAATAATTGTATACATCGAGCATGACCTCTTCAGTTGTAATTTCAGTGGTTTTATATTTCTAATTTCCTCTTGTAATTAAAGTTATTTCCGTTTTATTTTAGAACAGATCTTTCGACTGTCAAAAAAAAAAAAAAAAGTTAGGCGATTTCAAGGCAAGCGACTTCAGGGAGTGACTTTTCTTTTGTGTGCTCAACAAACGCTCAACAGCCGCGGCTAGCTGACACTCGGCTTAACTTAAGCTGTGTACACAGACTTCTAAGAGTAATCCGACAGCAACACTCCTGGTTCAAATGGCTCTGAGCACTATGGGACTTAACTTCTAAGGTCATCAGTCCCCTAGAACTTAGAATTACTTAAATCTAACTAACCTAAGGACATCACACACATCCATGCCCGAGGCAGGATTCGAACCTGCGACCGTAGCGGTCGCGCGGTTCCAGATCGTAGTACCTAGAACCGCTCGGTCACCCCGGCCGGCAACACTCCTGGTGAATGGTTCTTGCACTAGCAGTAATTTGATTTGCATACGGGGTTAAGAGTGGGCAGCACAGTTCAACGTCTGAGAGGTAATTTTCCATCTTATAAGCGAAATTTATCCCTTTATTGTTATTTCATCCCACTTATCCTGCGGGGAGTGAAGGGTCGGGAGGTGCCAGGATTACGACATCCCGCTCTTCAGCCAAAAGTTTTTACATGAACATTGAGTCAACAGCATTACAACAAAAGTAATGCAGGAGCAGTAATTTGGTGCAAATTTGACCGTTACTCCTCGATAAACGTCTCGTTGGAAGCAGGAAGAGGCTTTACGAGATTCTCCGTAATTCAGCCTTTTGCCACGAGATTCTCGAGAGAGGCAAATTTCCACCCCTATCAGAGGTAATACTGTCTGTATGCGGTGTTATTAGACGAACAAGACAACACAAAGGTTCTGCTTACAAGTAACACTAGAGAACTCCTCGTTTACCTTTCCTAGTGTTGCGGACTTCTCTTCTCACTCGCTAATATTTTTTATTTTTGTTTAATATGTAGATATTCCTATTCTTCCCTCATATCTCCGGTCCTAGCGACTATCATTAATTTTTTAAGTATTATTCCTAAGTCAATTTCCAGGATCAATAAAATATTATTTCTATTAGTCGTTTCTTTGAGAGACCGAACTTTCTCACTTGGACTGTCTAGTGTTAAGTGAGCACAATACAAATACAGAGATGGCTGGAGCTCCAGTCTCAGTCGGTACTGCTACATTTTATCACTAACAGCTTCTTTTACGACAGGCAGTAATTTGTATATGTGAGAAACGCAGAGTTTCAGCGTTGAGCTGAGTTCGCGCTAAACTGTAGGTCATCCTATAACTGGCTGGCTAAGCCAGTTAGAAGGTCGAGGGAAGGCAAGGACACACCGCCTCCAATAGGACAGTGCCTAATAAAGCACTGCAGTGTTCAAAAAACCTTCGGATGAAGGAAAATTTTGCTTTATCCTTTAATGCAAAATTGATAACAAAGTGCATAGTGGCACATACTGAAGTAATGAAAGTCTTGGGATAGCGATATGCCCACATACAGCTGCCATTTGTATTAAGGTGAGTTATGTGAGAAATTTTCCGACGTGATTATGACTGCACGATGGGAATTGACAGACTTTGAACGCGGAATAGTAGTTGGAGCCAGACACTTGGGACATTTCATTTTGGAAATCGTTAGAGAATTCAATATTCCGAGAGCCACAGTGTCAAGAACGTGCCGATAATACCAAATTGCAGGCATTACCTCTCAACACGAACAACGCAGTGGCTGGCTGCCTTCACTTAACAATCGAGAGCTGAGGCGTTTGGGTCGAGTTGTCAGTGCTAACAGACAAGCAAGACTGCGTGAAATAATCACAGAAATCAATGTGGGACGTACGACGAACGTATCCGTTAGGACATTGTGGCGAAATTTGGCGTTAAAGGGCTATGGCAGCAGACGACCGACGCGAGTGCCTTTGCTAACAGCACGACATCCCCTGCAGCGCCTCTCCTGAGCTCTATACCATATCTGTTGAATCCCAGACAATTGGAAAAGGCGACCTGGTCAGGTAAGTCCCGATTTCAGTTGATAAGAGCTGATGGTAGTTCGAATGTGGTGTGAACTCCACGAAGCCATGGACCCAAGTTGTCAACAAGGCACTGTGCAAGCTATTGATGGCTCCATAATGGTGTGAGCTGCTTGTTCATGGAATGGACTTGGTCCTCTGGTCCAACTGAACCGATCATTGACTGGGAATGGATATGTTTGGCTACTTGGAGACCAATTGCAGCCATTCGTGGACTTCACAATCCCAAATAATGAAGGAATTTTTATAAATGACCAAGCGCCATGTCACCGG